>NC_045434.1:178691720-178865750 GCF_002776525.5 Piliocolobus tephrosceles
CTCGGCCTCCCAAAGTGCTGGGATTACAGGCTTGAGCCACCGCGCCCGGCCGAGGAACTGAATTTTAACAATGCAGGCAAAATGCTTGTCATATTTAAGTGCTTAATAATTCTAGCAGGTATTATTACAGAACATAGTAGGTATACACCATGGTTATTGGATTTAAATCTTGTGGGGGTAATTACAGAGAATGCTCTGAAAATCTGACAGAGGGGGGAGGCTGGAAAGGGCAAACCCTGAAAAAGCACCTGGGACACAAGGTCTTTCGGGGAGACTGAGGAGTATCCCAGTTCTGGGGCTAAAAACCTCCCTCCAGCTCAAGACTGGGTAACCCTTAATTTATTTATTTTAGGGATGAGGTCTTGATATGTTGCCCAGGATAGAGTGGGATGGCTATTCACAGGCAAGATCATGGGACACTAAATGCTCAAACTCAAGGCCTCAAGGAATCCTTCTGCCTCAGCATTTTTTTTTTTTTTTTTTTTTTTTTTTTTTGAGACAGAGTTTTTGCTGTTGCCCAGGCTGAGTGCAATGGCGCGATCTCAGCTCGCTGCAACCTCTACCTCCTGCGTTCAAGCAATTATCCTGCTTCAGCCTCCCAAGTAGCGGAGATTACAGGCCCCTGCCACTATGCCTGGCTAATTTTTGTAATTTTAATTTCACCATGTTGGCCAGGCTGGCCTCAAACGTGGCTTCCCAAAGTGCTAGGATTACAGGTGTGTGCCACTGCTCCTGGCCCTGCCTCAGCTTCTTGAGTAGTTGGGATTACAGGTGTGTGTCATCACATCCAGCTCTCCTTATTACTACTTTTTAAAATTTGAGATGGAGTCTCCCTCTGTCGTCTAGGCTGGAATGCAGTGGCGCATTCTCAGCTCACTGCAACCTCCCCCTCCCAGGTTCAAACAATTCTCCTGCCTCAGTGCCTCAGCCTCCTGCGTAGCTGGGATTAGACACACACCACCATGCCTGGTTAGTTTTTTATCTTCTTAGTAGAGACAGGATTTCTCCAGGTTGGTCAGGCTGGTCTCAAACTCCTGACCTCAGGTGATCCACCCGCATCGGCCTCCCAAAGTGCTGGGACTACAGGCATGAGACAAGGCACCCAGCCACCTCCTTACTGATTTTGAACGTAATGTTCCTTGGTGAATCTCCACGTAAAGTATTTCTACTGTTGGTGTGGGGAACTGGGAGAAAAGCAGCTCATCCTGGTAAGGGTGAACTTTGGTGTGGTGGATGCAGAGATCCCTTGTGAGATGTGAATTCCTTCTTGGAGTGGACTAGGGTGTGTCTCAGGGAGGGAGCAAAAGGGTCTGAGGTGTTGGGAGCGAAGATTCTTGCGGAGTGGATGCTGGCAGCTGCCAGGCATTCCTTCTGACAATCAGAGTGACTTCCCACCACAGGGCCAGCATCCACTCAGCAAACACTGATGGAGTCCCGACTCTGGGCAGGCTCTAAGCTGGGAGGCAAGTGAGACACAGCTATTGTCCTCAAGAAGTTCACAGTCCAGTGGAGGAGACAGATGAATCAAACCATAATTATAATGCCAATTTTCATTTCCTTTCTGCACGACAGCCTGGATAATTTTCTTGGTATTTTCCCCCTATTTTACTATTTGAACAGCTGAGGAAGCACAGATAATAATTTCAGCACAGTGCTATGGTTCCTGGAGCAGCACTGGATGTGCTCACAGCTGGATGTGAGACTAGTTGAGCAAGGAGGACGAGGGGCTAAGGGGGGACTCCTGGAAGACAGATCTCGGATGAGATGTGCTAGGAAGGGCTCCAAGAAGAGGGGATAACGTGCAACCACAGCATGCTGTGTTTTTCTATGTGACACACGCTTATGAAAAAAGTGCGTATCAGAGGTAGGAAAATTAGAAAATGCATTTAAAATAGGTAACATAACCACCCAGAAATGTGCTAACATTTTGGCGTGTATGCCTGCCAGTGTTTCTCAAATTTTAATGCTCATGCAAATGCCATACGGAACTGTCAAAATACAAATTCTGATGCAGCAGGTCTGGGGTGGGGCCTAAGATTCTACATTTCTACAAGACCGGCACATCACCACTTGGCCACCGTGCCTGAGTTAGATTCTACTTTTTTTTTTTTTTTTTTGAGATGGAGTCTTGCTCTGTCACCTAGGCTGGAGTGTAGTGGCACAATCCCGGCTCACTGCAACCTCCGCCTCCTTGGTTCAAGCGATTCTCCTGCCTCAGCCTCCCGAATAGCTGGGATTACAGGTGCCCGCCAGCACGACTGGCTAATTTTTTGTATTTTTAGTAGACGGGGTTTCACCATATTGGCCAGACTGGTCTCGAACTCCTGACCTCAAGTGATCCACCCGCCTCAGCCTTCCAAAGAGCTGGGATTAGGCGTGAGCCACTGTGCCTGGCCTAGATTCTACATTTCTCGAAAGCTCCCAGGTGATGCCGACACTAATGGTCTTTGGATTCGCTTCAGCAAGGTGGTAGCCTGTATGTGTGTGTGTATATGTTCAATTTTTCAGTATTATGATGATGTAGTGAATTTTTCCCCACAGATTTTTTTTTTTTTTGAGACGGAGTCTTGCTCTGTCTGCCAGGCTGGAGTGCAGTGGCCGGATCTCAGCTCACTGCAACCTCCGCCTCGCGGGTTCACGCCATTCTCCCGCCTCGGCCTCCTGAAGTAGCTGGGACCACAGGCGCCCGCCACCTCGCCCGGCTAATTTTTTGTATTTTTAGTAGAGACGGGGTTTCGCCGTGTTAGCCAGGATGGTCTCGATCTCCTGACCTCGTGATCCGCCCGTCTCGGCCTCCCAAAGTGCTGGGATTACAGGCTTGAGCCACCGCGCCCGGCCTTCCCCACAGATTTTTAAATTATGTGTCCAATTGTTTTCTTTATATAAATTCGTAAACATGTATTGCTGGGTCAAATTAAAGCATAATTTAAGGGTTTTGATAGATATTGCAAATTCTCCTCCAAAAACGTAGAACCAGTTTATATTCCCACTAGTAATTTTTTAAGTGCCTAATTCCCTGCATCAATATTGACACATAACTCTTGCCAATTTGACAGTCAAACAGTTGAACAGTTGTTCCTCAGTATCCATGGGGGATTGCTTCCAGGACCTCCCACAGATACCAACATTTGCCCATGTTCAAGTCCCCAACATAAAATGGTGTAGTACCTGCATATAACCTCTGCTTATCCTTATCCTTTAAATCATCTCTATATGACTCATAATATCTAATACATTGTAAGTGCTATGTAAAATAGTTATTACACTATATTGTTTAGGGAATACTAACAAGAAAAAAGGTCTGTGCATGTTCAGTGCAGATGAAAGTTTTTCCCTAATACACACATATACACATACACATATATACACACATACCTATACACACACACACACACATATGTATTTTTTTGAGATGGAGTCTTGCTCTGTCGCCCATGCTGGAGTGCAGTGGTGCGATCCTGGCTCACTGCAACCTCCACCTCCGGGGTTCAAGCGATTCTCATGCCTCAGCCCCCGGGTAGCTGGGATTACAGGTGTGTGCCACCACAACCAATGAATTTTTATGTTGTTAGCCAGGGTGGTCTTGAACTCCTGACCTCAAGTGATCCACCCACCTTGGCCTCTGAATGTGCTGGGATTACAGGTGTGAGCCATGGCGCCCAGCCTCTTCTGAATAATTTTGATCTGAGGTTGGTTGAATCCATGGATGCAGAACCCATGTATACAGAGGGTCGACGGTACCTCATTCTTGTTTTGGTGTGTACTTCTTTTATTAGTAGTGAGGATAATAGCTTTTGTATTTTTACTGGAATTTGCCTATCTCCTTTTGAAATGGCCTTTGTGTCCATTTTCTATTAGGGTGTTTACTTTTGCTCTTACTGATTTGAAGGAAAGCTTATCTATTAGGGTAATTTAACCCTTCGATTGTTATAAATGTTTAACACCGTGTGCTTAGGAAACCACAAGTATTTACATAAGGCTGGAGTGAAAAAGAGAGATGGACCACGTGTGGAAGGTTAGACAGACCAGCAGGGACAAGGGCATCAAGTGTCAAAAGTGACAGCCTGCCATTACTGGGGGACCATGGACAGGTCCCAAGTATCCTTGAATTACATCACAGCTCTCACTCTAGAACCTGGGATGGTTGCATAAGTCAGAGAGCACTTTCTCTCTTTGAGCAGGGCTGGAGGAATACAGCTTTCTTTTCATCAGAAATTTGAAGCTTCATTTAGACTCCAACCTGCTTTTCTGTTTTCTGTTAACACATACATGCTTCAGAAATGTTACTGTCAACTTTCTTGAGTAAAATAAAAATCCGCAATAAAAATTGAGGGAGGGGAATTTTTAAAAAGTAATCTAATGTCCATTTGGAAGAAAAATAGGGGAATGGCACTTACTAGTTTTGAAAAAATAAAAATTACTTGTGTCAGGTAATAAAGCCACCAAAGTTAAATAAGTAGTTCATCTTAGACTGAACAGACAGATGAATGAAACAGACTCATGGCCCAGAAGTAGACTCTGTACATATAATAATTTTTTTTTCTTTTGAGACGGAGTCTCGCTCTGTCGCCCAAGCTGGAGTGCCGTGGCAAGATCTCAGCTCGCTGCAAGCTCCGCCTCCCGGGTTCACGCCATTCTCCTGCCTTAGCCTCCCGAGTAGCTGGGACTATAGGCGCCCGCCACCTCGCCCGGCTAGTTTTTTGTATTTTTTAGTAGAAACAGGGTTTCACCGTGTTAGCCAGGATGGTCTCGATCTCCTGACCTTGTGATCCACCCGCCTCAGCCTCCCAAAGTGCTGGGATTACAGGCTTGAGCCACCGCACCCGGCCCACATATAATTTATAATACAAAAAGTAGCCGGGTGTGGTGGTGGGTGTCTGTAATCCCAGCTACTCTGGAGGCTGAGGTGGGAGAATCACTTGAACCTGGGAGGTGGAGGTTGCAGTGAGCTGACATTGCATCACTGCACTCCAGCCTGGGCGACAGAGTGAGACTCCATCTCAAAAAAAAAAAAAAAAAAAAAACAACAGGCTGGGTGTGGTGGCTCATGCCTGTAATCCCAGCACTTTGAGAGGCTGAGGTCGGTGGATCATGAGGTCAGGAGTTCAAGACCAGCTTGGCCAATATAGTGAAATTCTGTCTCTGCTAAAAATACAAAAAAGAGGCGGGCATGGTGGCACGTCCTGTAGTCCCAGCTACTAAGGAGGCTGTGGCAGAAGAATTGCTTGATCCCGGGAGGCGGAGATTGCGGTGAGCCAAGATTGCGCCACTGCACTCCAGCCTGGGCAACAGAGTGAGACTCCGTCAAAAAAAAGGAAAAAAAAAATCAACGTGGGTCATGGGAAAAACAAACAGGGTAATTTGTTGCTGGATAGCCTTCCTCCTCCAACAACTGCTTAATACAAAACTAAGAACAATGTCTTCACGAGTTTCTGAGGAAAATTATCTTGTATAAGGAAGCCCAGACCAAAGTTAAAATGGAGTGTGAATGTAAAAGATATTTTCAGACATGCAAGAAACAGAAAGTTTATAATGCTCTGTGAAAAAATTATGTGAGGGGGAGTACTCTACCAGCGTGAAAAAGAATCCATGAAAGACTCATGTGGTACAAGCGGCGGTGGCAGCTGAATATGATCCAGAAGTGAAGAACACAGAGAGAAAAGTAAAAGTTTGAAATTGTTTAAAGTTTGTTTGAAATTGATGTTTGAACGATTTTTCATAAATATACAATTAAAATGCTATTTATTGGTTTTCAATTTTTAGAATGAAAGACCTAATTATATTAACAAAACAGAAAGTATTAGAAACCTTGACAATGTGAAATAACAAAAAATGGTAGTTGGAGGAGGGAGAAGGGAGAATCAAGGAAAGTGAGGTAATTTTCTCATTCTTCACAGAGGGTAATCAATAGATACTGCCAACAGGTGATAAATCAAGAAACAGGTGTTTAAATACAGTGTTTAGCCAGGCATGCTGGCTCACGCCTATAATACCAGCATTTGGGAGGCTGAGGTGGGCGGATCACCTGAGGTTGGGAGTTGGAGACCAGCCTGACCTACATGGAGAAACCCTCTCTATTAAAAATACAGGCCGGGCGCGGTGGCTCAAGCCTGTAATCCCAGCACTTTGGGAGGCCGAGACGGGCGGATCACGAGGTCAGGAGATCGAGACCATCCTGGCTAACACAGTGAAACCCCGTCTCTACTAAAACTACAAAAAACTAGCCGGGCGAAGTGGCGGGCGCCTGTAGTCCCAGCTACTCGGGAGGCTGAGGCAGGAGAATGGCATAAACCCGGGAGGCGGAGCTTGCAGTGAGCTGAGATCCGGCCACTGCACTCCAGCCTGGGTGACAGAGCAAGACTCCGTCTCAAAAAAAATAAATAAATAAAAATAAAAATAAATAAAAATAAATAAAAAATAAAAATACAAAATTAGCTGGCCATAATGGTGCATGCCTGTAATCCCAGCTACTTAGGGAGACTGGGGCAGGAGAATCGCTTGAACCCAGGAGGCGGAGGTTGCAGTGAGCCAAGATCGTGACATTGCACTCCCGCCTGGGCGACAAGAGCAAAACTCTGTCTCAAAAATAAATAAAATAAATAAATAAATATAGTGTTTAAAGTCATGAAACGAACTCTAGAAGAATTAAAAGTAATAACATATCTAACAAAATCAGGAGGTAGAGGTAGAGATCATGTGAGTTGACTAAATTCCATACATTTTATAGCCAAGGAGACAATAGGCACCAGCTACTAAAGACATGTGATGGCTGCCACTGGAAGAATTAAAATCAGGAATTGCAGGGAATGAAACTAGAGTTGGGGAGAGAAGGAAGAAAAGCTGATCTTTTATTTTATTTTATTTATTTATTTATTTATTTGAGATGGAGGCTTGCTCTGTTGCCCAGGCTAGAGTACAGTGGTGTGATCTCAGCTCACTGCAGACTCCACCTGCCCAGGTTCAAGCGATTCTCCTGCCTCAGCCTCCCGAGTAGCTGGGATTACAGGTGCCCACCATTGTGCCTGGCTAATTTTCGTATTTTTTAGTAGAGACGGGGTTTCACCATCTTGGCCAGGCTGGTCTCGAACTCCTGACCTCATGATCCACCCACCTCGGCCTCCCAAAGTGCTGGGATTATAGGCATGAGTCACCGTGCCCAGTCCTGACCTTTTATTTTGGACCCTTCAAGACCGCATCTTTTTTTTTTTTTTTTTGAGACGGAGTTTCACTCTTACTGCCCAGGCTGGAGTGCAATGGCGTGATCTTGGCTCACTGCAACCTCCGCCTTCTGGGTTCAAGCAATTCTCCTGCCTCAGCCTCCCAAGTAGCTGGGATTACAGGGCTCGTGCCACCACGCCCGGCTAATTTTGTATTTTTAATAGAGACAAAGTTTCTCCATGTTGGTCAGGCTGGTCTCCAACTCCCGACCTCAGGTTATCTGCCCGCTTCAGCCTCCCAAAGTGCTGGGATTGCAGGCATGAGCCACCGTGCCCAGCCTCTGAATAATTTTTATTTGTTTTATCATATGCATCCACTTAATAAAAAAACTATATAAATAACCATTTTAAAAATTATGGGACATCCATAACAGAATAGTATATAGTAGTTAAAAAAATGAGCTCCTGACACGGAAAGTATGTTTAAATGAATGCTTTTTTGTTTTCGTTTTTTTTTTTTTGAGACGGAGTCTCGCTCTGTCGCCCAGGCTGGAGTGCAGTGGCGTGATCTCGGCTCACTGTAAACTCTGTCTCCCAGGTTCCCGCCATTCTCCTGCCTCAGCCTCCTGAGTAGCTGGGACTACAGGCACCCACCACCATGCCCCGGCTAATTTTTTATATTTTTAGTAGAGACGGGGTTTCACCATGTTAGCCAGGATGGTCTCGATCTCCTGACCTCGTGATCCACCTGCCTCTGCCTCCCAAAGTGCTGGGATTACAGACATGAGCCACCATACCAGGCCTTAAATGAATGTATTTAAATGAAATGGGCAACGTGCAGCAAGATATGAATATATCATTCTAGTTACATAAAATAGAAAATTTCTTATACATGTTTGTATATTCATAGAAAATGCCCAGGATGATGTAGACTAAACTGTTAACAGTGACTCTACTCCAGCGAGTTGGGGGGAAGGAAGAGAATGGGGACTTCAACTTTGCACACCTGGATCCTAGTCAAAAGGTTTCTGTTGTTGCTTTAATAAACATTTTTTTTTTTTTTTTTTGCTTTTGAAAATTAAAATATTGGCCGGGCACAATGGGTCATCCCTGTAATCCCAGCACTTTGGGAGGCCAAGGCGGGTGGATTACCTGAGGTCAGGAGTTCGAGACCAGCCTGGCCAACATGGTGAAACTCTGTCTCTACTAAAAACACAAAAAATTAGCCAGGCGTAGTGGCACGCACCTGTAATCTCAGCTTCTTGGGAGGCTGAGGCAGGAGAACTGCTTGAGCCCAGGAGATGGAGGTTGCAGTGAGCTAAGATCATGTCACTACACTCCAGCCTGGCCAACAGAGACTCTGTCTCTAAACAAATAAATAAATAAAATAATAAAAAAAATTAAGTCTTCAGGTTGGGCGTAGTGGCTCACGCCTGTATTCTTAGCACTGTGAGATGTTGAGGCGGGCAGATCACCTGAGGTCAGGAGTTCGAGACCAGCCTGACCAACATGGCAAAAGCTCATTTCTACTAAAAATACAAAACTTAGCCAGGCATGGTGGCAGGCACCTGTAATCCCAGCTACATGAGGCCTGAGAATCGCTTGAAACCGGGAGGCAGAGGTTGCAGTGAGCCGAGATTTTGCCACTGCACTCCAGCCTAGGTGACAGAAGGAGACTCCATCTCAAAAAAAAAAAAATTAAGTCCTCATAGAAAATTTGGAGAATTACAAAGAACAAAAGTCACCTATCCTCACAACCCTCTGGTATATTTCCTTCCAAATATATTTTTCTTTTCTTTTTTTTTTTTTTTTGGAGACAGAGTCTTGCTCTGTCACCCAGGCTGGAGTGCCGTGTTGTCATCTCAGCTCACTACAACCTCCGCCTCCTGGGTTTAAGCAATTCTCCTGCCTCAGCCTCCCGAGTAGCTGAGACTACAGGTGTGTGCCACTACGCCCAGCTAATTTTTGTATTTTTAGTAGGGATGGGGTTTCACCACATTGCCCAGGATGGTCTCAATCTCTTGACCTCGTGATCTGCCTGCCTCTGCCTCCCAAAGTGCTGGGATTACAGGCGTCAGCCACTGTGCCTGGCCCCAAGTATTTTTTTTTTTTTTTTTTTTTTTTTTTGAGACGGAGTCTCGCTCTGTCGCCCGGGCTGGAGTGCAGTGGCCGGATCTCAGCTCACTACAAGCTCCACCTCCCGGGTTTACACCATTCTCCTGCCTCAGCCTCCCGAGTAGCTGGGACTACAGGCGCCCACCACCTCGCCCGGCTAGTTTTTTTTTTTTTGTATTTTTTAGTAGAGACGGGGCTTCACCGTGTTAGCCAGGATGGTCTCGATCTCCTGACCTCGTGATCTGCCCGTCTCGGCCTCCCAAAGTGCTGGGATTACAGGCTTGAGCCACCGCGCCCGGCCCCAAATATTTTTTTCTTAATGCATCTGATGATTTCCAGCTTTAGGCAGGCAGCAGTGTGAGAAGAGCCCTGGAGTTAAGCAGAGCTGGGAGTGATACCAACTCCACCAAATTCCAGTTGGGACCCTTGAGTAGAGTGCTTAACTCTTCGGTCCAACCTTCCCCAGCTCAACAAATGGTAACTGCATCCTCCCAGCTGCTCAGGCCAGAACTGTGGGGTCAACCTTGACTCCTCTCTCTCATCGAGTCCATCAGCAAATTCTATCAGGTCTGCCTTAAGATATAACCACAATCTGGTCACTTCTCTCCACCACTGGATTTCTGTAGTCTTCTCAATGGTCAAGGAGCTGGCCCCACTTCCTCTCTAACCTCATCCCCTGCTACCCTCTTGCACCCCCAATCCACCAGGCACATTCCCACCCAGGGCCTTTGCTGTAGCTGCTCCCTCTGCCTGGAGGCTCATCTTGAAGATACATATGCAAAACTCCTCACCAGATTCAAGTCTTTCCTCAAGTCCCATCTTTTCAATGATGTGTCCCCTGACCACCCTAAATCAATCAAACCTTCCCTCACATGCCCAATCCCTTTTTTTTTTTTTTTTTTTGACAGTCTTGCTCTGTCACCCACGCTGGAGTGCAGTGGTGTGATTTCAGCTCACTGCAGCCTCTGCCTCCTGAGTAGTTGGGATTACAGGCGTGCGCCACCACGTTCAGCTAGTTTTTGTATTTTTTAGTAGAGACAAGGTTTCACCCTGTTGTCCAGGCTGGTCTCGAACACCTGGCCTCAGGTGATCCACCCACCTTGGCCTCCCACAGTACTGGGATTACAGGAGTGAGCCACCGTGCCCGGCCCTCGATCCTTCTTATTGTACTCCCCACTAATTAGGCTTATCACGTTTTAACAAACTATAAACACATTGGTTTATTTCTTGTATGTATCATCTGCTTCCTGATACTAGAGGATGAATGCCACAAAGGCAAAGTCTGTTCCATTCACTGATGTATTCCAAGCACTTGGGATAATGACTACCACACAGCAAATGCTCATTAAATATTTGCTGAAGGAGTGGATGAGGCCAAATTTTCTCATCGATAAAATGGGTTTCATACATTGTTGAGAATTACATGAAATATTATATTTCAAATAACTTGCATAGCAGTCACCTAGCCTCATTTAGGACAGTTAAGAATGGCTTCTGAAGAAATATTTTCAGGGGAGGGCTAAACAATGAGGGGTTAGCCAGGCGGAAGTGGGGGAGAATGTTCCAGAAGAACAGCTTGTGGGAAGGTCTGGAGCTGAGAGACAATGGTGAGGCAGGGCCAGGCACAGTGGCTCACGCCTGTAATCCCAGCACTTTGGGAGGCCGAGGCGGGCGGATCACCTGAGGTCAGGATTTCAAGACCTGCCTGACCAACATGGTGAAACCCCATCTCTACTAAAGATACAAAAATGAGCCAGGCATGGTAGCCCATGCCTGTAATCCCAGCTACTTGGGAGACTGAGGCAGGAGAATCACTTGAACCCAGGAGGCAGAGGTTGCAATGAGCTGAGATCGCACTACTGCACTCCAGACTGGGTGACAGAGTGAGACTCTTATCTTAAAACAAAACAAAACAAAACCAAAAAAGGTGAGGCAGGCAGGACACTTAAAGAATTGACTTTGTGACGGCTGGAGGGCAGGGGGCGAGAGGGGTGAAGGAAGATAAGGTCACATAGGCCAGGTTCTGCAGAGCATGGAAAACCATGGGGACCGTGAGGGCCTGCCAGGGTCTCCTCAGGACAGTGACTTGGTCATGTCTGCCTTGCAAGGCAGAATCACTCTGGCTGCTGTGCTGAGAACGGGTTGGCCCAGGCAGTGCTGGGGCAGACTGCCTCGTAGGAAGCACAGCGGCAGTCCAGGCGAGAGGGAAAGCGGCCTGGGATTTGGCTGTGGAGATGCAGACAACAGGCGTGGAGGTCAAGCAGGCACAGTGTGATGATGAGTGGACGTGGGGGTGAGCACACAAGCGATGCCTGCCTGGAATACTGGGTGCGTGGGGTGCCAAGCACTGCAATGGGGTCCCTGGAGGAGCAGGTTTGCAGGGGGTAGTGAGGAGGGAGGGAAGAGGAGGAGAAGGAAGGCTGACACTGGCAATGGAAAGGGCAGGGACTCTGGAGCAGACATCAGCAAACGCGGGTCCCAGCTCTGGCGCTTACCTGCCCTGTGGTATCTGACGAGTGATTCCACATAAGCCTGTTTCCTCATCTGAGTGGAGAGAGGAGGATCATTCTGCCGGCTGCTCCCGGCAGAGCAGGACTGGCGAGCAGGCCCATCGTGCCCTCAGCGCAGAGCCTGCCTGGGGCGGTCCTGACTGCTGCTCTTCCTCAAGTGAACACCTGGTATTTATCCCTTACTTGAAAATGTTCAATGGCTTGTTATTTAGCAAAGTTAATCAAATTTTCTACCATCAATAATCATGTAATGATGGTGCCTTTTTTCTGAATAGAAATATGCCAGGCACTGAACTAGGTGCTGGGGATACCCCGAAGAGACTTGGTGCCAGGCTTCAGTCACTCACAGCCCCCAAGGAGATGGCTGCCAATAATAGAACGCGGTGAGGGACTCAGTGGAGGTGGCCCAGGGTGTTAAGAACAGAAGCACTGCACCTGCCAGGGATACCTGCATCCCTCTGACAATCACTTCAATCCCCTCAGCTGCACGATCTGGCTCCATCCGGCCCCCCTTCCCAGCCATGTCTCTCTACTCCAGTCTTAACGCTCTTCCTGGAGTTTCTCGCAAAGTTGGTCTGTTACAAGCTTCCAAGCCTTTGTACATGTTCCATTGGAAAACCTTTCCCTTCCTTTAAAAACTAACTGCTACTTGGCTTGGCACGGTGGCTCATGCCTGTAACCCAGCACTTTGGGAGACCGAGGTGGGTGGATCACCTGAGGTCAGGGGTTCAAGACCAGCCTGGCCAACATGGTGAACTCCCATCTCTACTAAAAATACAAAAATTACCTGGGCATGGTGGCGGGCACCTGTAACTCCAGCTACTCAGGAGGGTGAGGCAGGAGAATTGCTTGAACCTGGCAGACAGAGGCTGCAGTGAGCTGAGATTGTGCCACTGCACTTCAGGCTCACGACAGAGTGAGACTCCATTTCAAAAACAAACAAAAAAACTGCTACTCATTCTACGAAACATTCTGAATGCCACCTCCTCCAGGAAGCCTTCCCTGGGTCAGGTGCTGCCTTGGTGTAGTCGTTGCTGACTTATGCCATTTCTCTTCGCACCTTGTTCTGGGTCTCCTTCATCTGTATCCCTAGAAGTTCCACAATCTGACAACCTGGTAGGACTCGTCTGTTCACCAGTGGAGCAGTTGCACAGCTCAGTGGGCGATGCAGCTGCATCCACGGGCCAGGTGGACACACTGTGTTTCTTGTGTCCATTATCCACATTGCAATAATTACACACCTCACTAACCAATTTCCATACAGTCAGTCTCTACTGCCACAGGGCCATCCCTCTCCTCCAAGGTAGTGGGAGAGGAGCAGTCCCAGTGCCTCCACAGTGCAACCCACGGAGTCTTAAAGGGAAAGAGAGGCAAAAGGTATGCTCCCTGGCCTAGGGTGCTCCTCACATGCACTGGTGGCTCCGGCCTGGCTGGCTCTTGGTGGCCTGGTCTTCAGGGTTTATAACCACTCCTTTCTCAAAGTGGGTAGCCATGCCAGGAGCCTACTCTGGCACAAATACTTAGGATACCCTCCCCGTCTCCTCAGAAGCAGGGAATCTCCGGAACCCATCCTAGCTACTGATTTGGCCCAGACTCTCTGGTTCCAGAAACAGCTGAGACAGAGGCCTGGTTTGTAAGAAATCTGATTATTCAAATTTATTACCATCAAGAATTATGCAATGATGCTGTAGTTTTTTCTTAACAAATAGAAAACAGACTGTGTACAACAGTGAACTCTACAGCACTAGCATCCACAAGGTAAAAATGAATGTTTCATCATCCAACATTACCAACCCTGGAATGTTGATCTTGACTTAGCCTAGCTAGGTTTGGGGACGTCGGCACCACGTCCCTCAGCTAAAACAGCTATGCACCCTTCCCCGCCCCCACTTACCTATCTAGATAGCGCTGCCCAGAGGAAGAGGCCCTCTCCCTGCCCCTCAGCAAGCTGGGATAATAAGGACTGATTGGAGGACCATTGACAGAAGTCCAGTAGTCTTGCCACATTGGTTTAGGAGGGCATCTTGGAGTGGAAAAGAGCGATATGCGGGGGCTTTGAAAACAGCTGCAAACCAGGGAGGAAAATCATCTGGCCCCTGCTCTTGAGGACAGACATGTGCTACCAGGCCCACTGGCCTGGACCTGAAAGGCCAGCCACGCCCCCCGCTTGGCCCTGAGGTGCATGTGGTGTGGCACACACCCTGACCTGTGCTATTCACCTTGGCCACACAGCCAGACCCTACAGCCTACGAACACCACGCCATACTGCAATGCTGGGGACCAAAGTCAGGCTCTGCGGGCCCAGGTCAGCCAGCAGCTCCCTTGGGAACCCCAGGCACATGGAGTTGCTTCTCCTCTTGAGGGTTTGAAGCAGAAGCCAAGGGCTGATTCTCTTTTTATTTTTTCTTGGGTTTTTTGTTTTTTTTTGTTTTTTATTTTTGTGGTTTTTTGTTTTTGCTTTAACCTTTGCAAACACGATGGTGATGAGGAATGCCTTGCCAGGCTCTCCCAGACACGTCTGTGGTTCTGGGCTGTGAATGTTAAACACACACTGGGACAGACGACCAGGGATGAGTGTTCCCTATCTTCTCCTCGCCCACCACTGTCGATGTGGCCTAAAAAAAGGCTTTTAAGGGAAAACAAAACTTAAAAAAAAATTGAGTTTCCCTGCATTTAGCTGAAACAGGATCTCGTCTGAAGGGCTGGAGGAGCAGCCGGATCAGCGCCACCTCCCAGCCCACGGCTGAGCCTCCGCTCAGGCTGGCGGTCCCAGCTCTGCATGGGGAAGGCAATGTTCTGTCCTTCAGCAGAAGTCATACAAAATAAGGATCCAAAGTGAACTCAAAATATTAACAAAATAAACCCCAACCCCTACAGTGCCCCACTTTGCAGATATGGATTCGCAAAAGGAAAAATCAGAGGGAAGAGGCTAGAATCCCTCAGTCTACCCCACTTAATGTATTAAAAAGGAGGCTTTGCCCCAACCCCACCCCATGAGAAGAAGCATGAGAAACGCAGCAGCGCAGTAGAGAGCTTGAAGTGGGCTCCAGGTGGGCCTGGTGGACAGAAGGGCCACAGTGCCTGCCTGCCGGGCCACCCACTTGCCCAGGGATGCTCTAGGCTCTCTGATTGGTGTGGCAGCGTTCCTGAAACGCTGTGATCCCCGTGGGCTGCGCTCTGCCAGTGACAGCATCTGCGTAGGAGGGCTGGACGATGGTCGGTATGGCTCAGAGGAGCTGGGTCCCCTCCGGAGCCCCACGGCGGGGGTGGCGGAGGAGAGGGGAGCGGTAGTTACGTTGCATAGTGGTCAAAGCTGCCGAGGTACTCCAGGGCCGCACGGTAGCACAGCTGGTACTGGTCCTGCCAGGACAGGGGCTTGGTCAGTGTGGGTTGCGCCAGTGGGCACCCCCACCACACAGCTGACACTCAACACTGCAGCCATGGGCCATGGAGTCAGCCTCTGCTGGCCAAGAACAGGTGCTGGGCCCTGGCAGCTACGTCAGGCAGTGTGCGGGGGAGCCTGAAAGAGCCTCTGAAGGCTCATCTCTCTCCTGTCACTCTCCCAGGCCCCCACATCTACCTGCCTTCCATCTGCCATCCCAATCATGTTTCTCTGCTCCTGACTGGGCACCCCGTAAGGACTGCTATGTGCAACGCTGCCCAGAGCCAGGCACACCCCTGGGGCTAGCAGAGAGCTGCTGAATGAAAGAACACATCTTACTCACCCCTGAGCCCCCAGGCAGCACAGGCAATGTTGCAGCATTTTTGTTTTTTGTTTTCAGCAACAGGGTCTTGCTCTGTCACCCAGGCTGGAGTGCCGTGGCATAATCACAGCTCACTGCAGCCTCGAACTTCTGACCTCAAGTGATCCTCCCACCTCGACCTCCCAAGTAGGTAGGACCATAAGCACACACCACCATGCCTATTGCAGGCCATGTAAAAGGTTGGCAGCACGATCGCACATGCCTGCGTGCACAAACTGCAGCTGAAGCCTAGGGTTCCCAGCAGGGCTGCTGCCAAGGCCCTGGCCCTGCAGGCTGGTCTGCTTTACCTCTGTCTGCACCATGGCAGGACGCTGTGTACGCAGGGTCTTCACGGTCTGAAACATGTCGACCACGCCCTCGTAGCGCATGCGCTCCAGGACAATGCTCAGAGTGATGAACACCCCGGTGCGGCCCACGCCAGCACTGCTCAGAAACACAGGTGGATCAGAAGTCCTGCTTGCCTCACGCAGCCTTCAGGCCCACCCGCCCCAGCCCTCCACGGGGCCAGTCCCACCTGCAGTGCACCGTGATAGGCCCATCCTGTCCAAACTGCTCCTTGGTCTTGTGCACCTGCCCGATGAAGTCAATGAAGCCCTCGCCTGTCTTGGGCACGCCCTGCTCTGGCCAGTCTGTGAACTGGAACTGCCGGATTGTCCTTGACTGCCCATCCTGGAAAGGCGGGTGGGGGACATGATTAGGATTTGTGCCTTAGACTGCCAGCCCTCTGGACCAGACCAGGGTAGTACCATGACACAGGCATGCATCTGTGTCACTGCACCCGAGGCCACAGGGGGAGATGTGCTCACACCCCAATACCCACCCCCTGCCTCAGATTCCTGAAGCTTGAGCTACGGCAGCCACCCGCCCCACGTGGACAGGCAGCGTTACGGACACTCAGCGCACTCACTCACCCGGGCATCCGTGACCTTGAACTCACGCAGGATATACTGGGGCATGTTGTACTCAGCCATTGGGTCAACAACAAAGTACTGGTAGCGAGCAGAGCGCTCTGCTGGCCAGTACTGGTGGCATTTTTCCTGTGGACAGACGGCCGGGCCTCCGTGATCAGGTGAGAAGGAATGGGGGAGGGGTGCCAGGCTTCACAGGATTCTGGGACAAATGCCTCAGGTGGTAATAACGGGGGCCTGAGGCTATGCTGACGCAGCAGCTGGGGTGTGAAAGGAGACAGTAACATAGGTGGCAGCTCCCCCAAGGGTGGCTGGTGTTCTCCCAGGTATGACAGGGGCCCTGGGGGAAAGGGTGGGCTCACCCTTCCCATCTCCCGAAGCTTGGTCAGCATGACGATGATGGTGGAATTGTGCTCCCATAGCATGCGCCAGAAGTCCTCGGTGCTCTCTGCCAGAGGCCCCTGTGTAGCTATGTAGGCCTTCTGCTGTCTGGGGTGGACATAAGACTGGACATGCTGGAGGTGCTGCTGCCCCCAGAGTCTCCCCTTAGGCTGCCTAGCCCCTTGGGGCCTGCTCTGATCACCCCTCCTCCAGGAAGTCCTCACTGCTCTACCCAGCCCTCTCTGGTCTTCTAGGCTGGCCCTACTCTGCTGCCCACCCCCACCAGCCAGGCACAGGCCTAGCCCCCTGTAGGGCATGGTGGGGCAGTGACAAACGCTGACCTATAACCATCCAGGAAGCTGGCATTGATGTAGTCAGAGCCCTCCACGCCACGGATGGGCTGCAGACACACACGCGTCAATTCATAGGGCATGATGTTCACCAGCCGGTTCTTGAACTTGTTGCAGGGCAGGTTGGCGCTGATGAAGCGGGACGTGTGGGCCTTGGAGCTGGCCAGCAACTATTGAGAGAGAGGGGTTGCTCAGGCCAGGCTTCCTGTGGGGGTGGGGGTCATCCGCATGTCCCAGCCTAGGCCCTGGAGCGAAGCAGGCCCGGCGCGAGCCCCACCTTGAACTCAAGCTCCATGGCGGTCACACTCTCCCCTGGAGGCACTTGGCCCAGCTTCTGGATGTGGGCATAGAGGTTTCGGGCAGGCACCTCTGTGTGGCCGCACGTGGCAGCCTCCAGCAGTGCCTCGTGGATGAACACATACTGGTCCTCCGTCTGTACCATGTAGTTCCTCTGTGATCGCATGCAGGTCACGTGGCCATAGATGTCCACCGTCTTCTCGTGCTTCATCCGCTCCAGCATGGCATCAATCACGATGAAGCAGCCGGTGCGGCCCACGCCCGCACTGCAGGACACAGGCTCAGTTTGAGGCACAGGTGCCCCCACCTCCCACCCCACCCCTCGGGGTGGCACTGTACCCTCTCACCTGCAGTGCACCACCATGGGCCCTGCGTCTAGGGGGTTGCAGGCCTTGACCCGTCGCAGGAAGGCCAGGATGGGAGTTGGGTACTCAGGAACTCCATGGTCTGGCCAGGCCATGAACTGGAACTGACGCAGCTCACGCTTCTCACTGGAGCCACTCTGGGGGACAAAGTGGGGACATACTGGCAACTAGGAGCCTGCCTGCCAGACTCAGGGCAGAATGACCTGACGCTGAGGCCAGACCTGCCACTCCCTGATGGGACTCAGAAGCCACAGAGAGTAGCCTGAAGGAGCTCCCAGCACTGTTCCTGTAACATGGATCATCACACCACACTCACACACCTGAGCCTCCGACCCTCCAACACCCAGGCTCCGGTTTTCCCCCAACCCAGCACACCACATCCACACCAGGCTACTGTCCTCATGGTGTCTGGGTAAGAGAGAAGCACTGGGGAAGGGCCATACCTTGTGGAGTGCGAAGGTGCGCACAGTATATGTGGCCAGCTCCACTGTGTCCAACAGGGTCACCTGAATAAGGCCATAGGTTTCGGTGCCACGGGCGGGCCAGTACTGATCACATTTTACCTGCAGGGGGATGAGCAGGGCAGGCTGAAGGAAGCCCACAGGCTCAGATGGGCAGAAGCAGGGTGGAGGCTGGTCTACTCCCTGGCTGTAGCCTTTCTGGCTACAAAGGCTCCCTAGCCCTGAGCTCTCAGATCCATTGCCCCCTGTCCTCCACAAGTCACATCAGGTCCTCAAGCTATGTCACCACCCTGCCCTAGCTAGTGGAATAAGGGCCATAATTGAAAATTATTTATTCAAGGCCAGATCGCACCAGGCACATTTTCTGCCAAATTTACCCATAACGTTTATGTGCCATTTTCAAGCTCTGTAAATTTTACGTTCCAGTCAATGCTTTGCAGTCCAAAAACAGATAACAGCAGCTCTTTCCACTAATTAACTTAGGAGATGTGTTAATGCCCCAGGAACACTCCAGCATCTGGGGAACATGTGAACACCCCAGGAGCATGCCAGCAACTGGGGAACACATTAACATTCTCAGAAAATGACAGCATTTGGTGAAACATATTAGCATCCTAAGGAACCCACGAGCATCTGGGGAACAGGCTCTATCCCAGAAACACCCCAGTATCTGCGGAACATAATACCCCCAGAAACACAATAGCATCTGGGGATCCCTTGAGCGACTTCCTCCACAGAAGAACGCGGCACAGAAGAAGGTGCCCTGTATCACCTTGTGGCTGGGCATTTCCCGCCCACCTCCCGGCAGGGCCCTGCAGCCTCACCCGGGACTTCTCCTCCAGCCGTGTCATCATGACCACAGTGGCTGTGCGCTGTTCCCACACCATTCTCCAGAAATCGCCCATGGTCTCGGGCAGGGGGCCCTGTGTGGCGATGTAGGCATTCTGCTTGCGGTAGCCATCGATGTAGTTGGCATTGATGTAGTCACTCCCGGGGACACCTGCGGTAAGAAAGAAGGTGGGAAGGCCTTACTACAGGGTCCCCAGCACAGCCCACCATGCCGCAGTACACCCGAGACTGGTGAACATCCTCTGTAGAATGACATGTTGCCCTAGATAGCAAGGGAGGAGAGCAAGGGGACGGAAGGGGCACCCCCTTGACTCACCGTCGATAGAGGTAAGGATGACTCGAGAGTGGTCGTAGGCGATGACATTCGCATAGCGGTTCTTGGGCTTGTTCACCTCCAGGTTTGAATTCTCCCACGTGAACTGCTGTCCAGGGTCGATGGACTGCAGACGGTGGAGAAAGCAGGTGGGGTAGGGTAAGAGCCGAGGTTGACCTGCTTCTCCTGCAGGGGACCCAGCCTTCCCGGTGATGCTCACATCCTGCCTTCACTCCACAGGCCACAGCCAGGCCCTCTATCTCGTGGTGCCAGCCATGGAGCTCACAGGTTGCCACATGACTTATCAGAAAAGTGATGGGCTAGGGACTCCTCTGACCATGGTACCAAATCTCCTTGTCTGGTAGAGTGGTCTGAGCTGGGTTAGGGGCAGGGGAAGCCCTGCATTCAGCTAATGAAATGAGCTAGGACAGGTGGTGGCCCCCTCTCAGGCAGTCCCGACACTGCTGAGGACTCTGAATACCCGGAGTCCCTCCCGAAGGCCTACATTCACTAATGAAATGAGCCAGGACAGATGGAAGGGATAGTGGCCCCTCTCAGGTAGTCCAGGAACCCTCCCTGCTCCGCTCTCTTCCTTTCTGGCTGCTCCTTCTGTTTCCTCTCTCTCCCCTGCCCTTCCCATGGGCAGGAGGACAGAGCTCCTCCAGGGTTCCTTCCAGGCCCTCTTCTCTTTCTACAACCTTTCCTGGGTGACCTCATTTGCTCACCTGATTCTTATACCATATGCTAGAGCTGCCCATAACCCCCGCAGCAGCGCAGAGCTCTCCCCGTAGTACCCAGCAGCTTCCTTGACTCCTCCACCAGGAAGTCCTTCAACCTCAGTCCTTTCAAAGCTGAGTTCATCAGCTTCCCCTCCAAACCTGGTGCTGCTGCTGGGACTCCACCTTAGCGAAAGGCACCCTCACCCCTCGGTGCCAGGCCAGAACCTACAAGTCAACCTCAAAATTCCTCCGTGCCCCACCCTGCCAGTCACCAGGTTCTGGTGCTCCCCCACCCCCTCAGCTCTCTCCAACCTGCTGCCACTGCCCTGGGCCAGGCCACCCCAACTGAGGCTCAGCCTCTTCCTGCCTCTTTCCTCTTGCCCCACGCTGACCCACTCAGCCCCACAGCCAGAATAATCCTTCCAAAATACAGATGTGAATATCACTTTCCTGCTTAAAGGCCTTCTGTGGCTCTTCATCACCTCAGAGAGCAATAATGATAATAGCGAAGCGTTAGTGAGGACCCGTGGTGTGCCTGGCACCGCTGTGAGCACTTTGCATGTATTCCCTCCTCAAATTCTCTTATGAGATAGGTTCCATTATTATCTTCACATTTTCCAGATGGATACGATCTGAAGTTTTCAGCATAGCACGCAATGTCCTCCATATGTTGTTCCCAGCCTCATTATTCTCCACAGGACTGCGTCACTGCTTCCGTGAGACCCTGGAGCACACCCCACCCCGGGGCTGCTCTGGTGCTGTCAGCCCACCTTTTGCATGCCTGTCGGTCCTATTCAACATGAGGTCGTGCTGTCAGAGTCACATATTCAATGCTGATTATGTGTCTGCACGTGCCATGCTCCCCATGACTGGGTTCCCTGAGGGCATGTGTCTCCATATCCCCAGCACGGGGACTGGCACATGGAAAATGTGTGATCAGTGACTGACTGAACGGAAGACAACACAGCAGGCCTGGTGCGGTGGCTCATGCCTGTAATCCCAGCATTTTGGGAGGCTGAGGCGGGCGGATCACGAGGTCAGGAGATCCAGACCACCCTGGCTAACACGGTGAAACCCCATCTCTACTAAAAATACAAAGAATTAGCCGGGCGTGGTGGTGGGCACCTGTAGTCCCAGCTACTCGGGAGGCGAGACAGGAGAATGGTGTGAACTCGGGAGGCCGAGATTGCGTCACTACACTCCAGCCTGGGCGACAGAGCGAGACTCCGTCTCAAAAAGAAAAAAAAAAAGACAACAGATCTATGGGGTTCTGGCTAAGGGAGAGCCCACAGCAGCCTTAGGGAGCCTGAGAAGGCTTCCTGGAGGAGGGTCTTGTAAGGAAAGCTCTGATCAGAAGAGGGAAGCAGATAGAAGCTGGAAGGGGACTACTGTGAGCAGAGGCCCCATGAGTCCACATGGGGAAGCAGGGCTGTGCTGGAAGGAAGGGCAGGTGTGGGACATGGTACAGATGAGTGTGGGTGGAGGCCATGGGAGGCAGGGAGCCCACCTTACAGGCTCCGAGACCCAAAGCCCAGCCTTGTGTGGAGCAGGACCCCGGGGGGTACCCATAGGCAGAGGCTTGCAGTGCCGCAGACATATTCATCCATTTGCCTGCCAAGCCTAGCTTCCTCTACAGAAACCTGGCCCACAGCCCTTGGAGGGGCAATCTTTGAACCACAGCCAAGGGTGGACATCAGAAGGGGCGCAAACTCACAGATTAGGCTGAGCCAACCCCCCGACTGCCTATCCACCAACCATCTACTGAGGTCAGTGCCAGGTGCTGAGGAAACAGCCATGGACAAGACAGAAAGACAAGCACAGGCTGCTTCCTCGAGGAGGTGGAAGAGGGGGAGGTCTCTCTCTCTCTTTTTTTTTTGTTGGTTAGGGGTCTCTTATTTTTTTATTTTATATTTTTTTGAGAGGGAGTCTCACTCTGTCGCCCAGGCTGGAGTGCAGTGGCATGATCTTGGCTCAATGCAACCTCCGCCTCCTGGGTTCAAACGACTCTCCTGTCTCAGCCTCCCGAGCAGCCAGGACTAAGGCATGCACCACCATACCTGGCTAATTTTTGTATTTATAGTAGAGACAGGGTTTTGCCATGGTGGCCAGGCTGGTCTCAAACTCCCAACCTCAGGTGATCCACCCGCCTCGGCCTCCCAAAGAGGCGTGAGCCACTGCACCTGGCCAGGAGTCTCTTCTTTAAATCACCCCCTTCTCTAGCAAATCCCCTTCCTAGATGGGCAGCCTGGGGATGCTGAGTCACCCCGGCAGGCTCCCAGGAGTTAAGTCCGGAGCAAGGTGAACGTGTGGAGGTCTCTGAGCAGGACTTGTGCAGCCTGAGCAGCCAGGCTTGAGGCCCTGACTCCCCCTCTGTGAGCTGCGGCATCCTGAGAATACACGTGAGCACATGGATGTGCAGAGCATAGGGCAGCAGGCAAGCCTGGGTTTGAATCCTGGTGCCACTACTCATCAGCTGTTTGACTCGGGCAAGTCACTTCCCCTCTCTGAGCCCCTGCTTCCTCATCTGGAAGATGGGATACTAACAGTCCCCGTTTCAGAAGACTGGGGGGGGACCGAAAGAGATCATGTATGCCAAGTGCCCAGCCTGGTGCTGGTCTGCAGGAGGCTCTTGGCAGATGCCAGCTACTGTGGCTGTTGTCACTGATCTATGTCTGTATGCCTGTGGCCTTGTGTCTGCCTGTGAGCACTTGGGCATGTGTCTGAGTGTCCAGACCCTGGCGTCACTCACAGCCTTTTGAAGCCATCTCCTAAGGGTGACCCCAAGAAGGTGCTGGGCCAGGCTCTGGCCAGACCCAGCATCTGAGGCGCCCAGTTCCCCGCTGACCCTTGCTACTGCCGAACCTCCTTCTCTGTGCTCCTGGAAAACCTGGACCCCACCTCCCTCACCTACCACAGCTGGGACTTAGGATAGGACAGGAGTTGGTTTGGGGTAGGCCTGGGCCAGGCACATGGTAGGGGGCAGGAATGTCTCACCTCATACTCCTGGGAGAACTTGAGGCCGTCGTTGGCTTTGAGTCGTTCAATGTTGTCCGCCAGGTCGGTGATGGGGATGGGTGGATGGTCTCGCATACCTGGGGGAGGTAGGGCACACACAGGCAGTGTTAGTGAGAGGCTTGAGCAGGGTGGCAGAGAAAGCCCCAATGCATGTATGTGCACATGTGAACAAGTGTGACCATGGAGCACTCGGCACTGGTGGCATGGAGACAGCAGCACATGCGGCGACAGGGATGGCGGAGGGTGGGAGAGGACAGAAGGCAGTGTTGTGCCATGAGCATGTGGAGCCTGTCTTGGTGGCAGGGTGCTGAGTGGGGGCACTAGGCCCTGCCTGGCAGGTCTCTCAAGAGGGAGGAGAGGCTTTCTTCCTCCCAGGAGGGGTGAGATGCCCAGGTCGGTGGCAGCAGACGTGATGGGAGCTGGGCTCCATTGCACCTACTGGCGGCAGTCACCATGGGAGACTCACGGCCATCGTCATCCCGGGCACCAAGTGTGCAGATGGAGTGGTCACGAAGTACAGACACAATGGCAGAGGAACCCAGAGAGAGAAGCAGAGATCAGGAGGGAGGTGGGAGACAGAGGCACGCATAAGGAAGGGTGTCAGGCTGGGACTGGAGGCCAGAGAGGCAGGAACAGAGACGGGGCTAGTGGGAGAGAAAACAGGCCTAGAGGAAGCAAGGTGGGCAGAGGGGAGGGTGGGGAAGGAAAAAGGTCAGGGGGCAGCGGGATTGGGGGAGAAGAGAGGGAAGGGGAGAGAATTCAAGGAAGGACGGAGGTGATGGGGTAAACAAAAGTAAGGAGTAGAAACAGACACAGAAGCCAAAGTATCCCCCAAACATGGGAACTTTGAAAACTAACTTGAGGTATTCGGGCAACTGGGGACACTGGAACCTGCAGAGAAAAAAACAAAAAAAACATCGGGGCAAGAAAAGAGAGCCCGTTAACTTTTTCTGCTTACAGCACTGTCACACGCAATGGAGGTGCCGAACGGGCTTGTGAGGGGCTGGCGGAGTAGAGGACAGGGCGGAGAGGGGCTGGGGCTGCGGACAAGTTCCGTCAAGACTCCTTGCGTCTCCCAGTGAATACAGACGGGGCGTCCTACCCCCAGAGGCGAGCACTTCTAAGCCCTGGTGGCCTCGGCAGTCTCGGGGGGCTCTATGACTAAATACTTAAGTCCAAACAAGCCCTGCCCCTTTTGGTACCAAAATTTGGCCTTGGTGATTTTCAGACGAGTTCCATGTTGGAAAAAAGAGCCCTCCTTCTCAGATCCCACACCCTCTCCTCTCCCACTGCGCCCTGTCCATTGCCTCCTTCCCAGGTATCTTCCCAGCGTCTTTGAAAGGGGTTTCTCCACTTTCTCATCCCCCGCCTGCCATGCGGCTCCCTGAAACACTTCTGCCCACAGGACGTGGCCACCACCCTCTCTTCAAGGCCCCGCCTCCCAAAGCCAAAGCCAACGGTCCTCCCACTGGGTGTTCCCACTACCCTATCTCACTAAGTCCTCTCGTCCCTTGCACAACTTCCCCCACCCTGGCATCAGGGACACTGTGCTCCTGCTCTCCTCTCGCTGTGTCTGCTTCTTCTCAATCTCTCTAGCTGCTCTCCATCCATCTTTCCTTAACGCTGCACCACCTTCCCTACCCTGGGTTCCTTTTTTGGTCCAGGTCTCCTTCTGGCCCTCACCCTGGGAGAGCCCATTTATTCTCAGGCTTTGACTACCACATGCTCCTTGGCCCCTCCCACAGGGCTTCAGCCCTGATGTCAGCTCAGAAGTCCTCAGACCCACAGACCCGCTGGCCCCAGGACACCCCAAGCCCTGCTGACTCAGCCAGCGACTGCAGAGCCACCCTCACCTCTCCCCACGTGGACTCTGCTGCTCAGACTCTGCTGCTCTCACCTCCTTCACGTCTCCCAAGTCTGTCCCCTCTGTTCCCACTGCCACCTTTCACTTTGTTGGTGGCCTTTTAAATGGTCTCCCTGCCTCAGTTTCTCCTCTCTAATCCAGTCACCTCAAGGAGCCAGAGTGACATTTCTAAAGCATGGTTCTGACCATCTGGCTCCCCTGCTGAAAACCTTTAATACCTCCCTGGCATCCTCAAGAGGAAGTCTAAGCCCCTTAGCCAGACATTCAAGGTCCTTCTGACTGGACCTCTGCCTAGTCCTCCAGTCTTCTCTTGGCTCAGTATTCCCCCAGCCGCTATGCTGCAGAAACCCTCAGGTGCTCATAATTTGATGCACATGCAATCCGCCCAAGCTTCTGCACATGCTTCCACTGGGGAGCTCTCTCCCACCCTTCTTTTCTAGACCAATGCCCACATGGCTCAGCATCCCATCCCCGATGAGGCTTCTCTGCACTCCAGGTCCCAGCATCCTGGTGCTTGATTCTTCAGAGATCTAATCATATTAGCTTGCAACAGCCTGCTAGGTCTGCCTGGCACACTCTCCAGACGTGCTCACAAAACTCAGTCACCATGTTATGAGGAAGCCCAGGTCACCTGAAGAGGCCTCATATGGGTGTCCCAGCTGACAGCCACAGCAAGGCTCAGAGCTGGCTCATCAACCACCCGTCACACGGATGAAAGAGGCTTTAGAATCCAGGGGTTGGCAAACTTGTATCCGCAACAGGCCAGAGCGTAAACAGTTTAGGCTTTGTGGACATCTAGGATCCGTTGCATCTATTTAATTGTGCCTTTATAGTGTGAAAGCAACCACAGATAGGTACTATATAAAATGGGTGTGGCTGTTACAGTAAAATTTTGTTTGTTTGCTATTTTTGAGACTGGGTTTTGCTCTTGTCGCCCAGCTGGAGTGCGACGGTGCGATCTTGGCTCACGCAACCTCCACCTCCTGGGTTCAAGTGATTCTCCTGCCTCAGCCTCCCGAGTAGCTGGGATGACAGGCGCCACCACGCCCGGCTAATTTTTGTATTTTTAGTAGAGATGGGGTTTCACTAGCTGGTCTCGAACTCCTGATGTCAGTTGATCCACCAGGTTCAGCCTCCCAAAGTGCTGGGATTACAGGCATGAGCCACCGCGCCCGGCCAGTAAAAATTTATTTACAAAAACAGGTGGTGGGCCGTAAGTGGCCATGGGCCATAGTCTGCCAACCCCTACTTCAAATGACTCTAGCTCCCAGCCTTCAAGTCTTCCGGCTGAGGGCCCAGACTTTCTGGAATAAAGACAAGCTGTTCCTGCTGTGCCCCTGTCTGAATTCCTGCCTCACAAAAACCATGACAGATAATACATAATTATTGCTGTTTCAAGCCACTAAGTTTTGGGGTAATTTGATATGCAGTAATAACCAGGTCATACATACACAAACCCTGTGTGTATGCATTAGTTCACTCATTCCTTCATTTGTCTGTGTGTTCATTTCACAGGCATTCAACAAGAACCCATCGTGTGCTGAATACAAGGGATGGGGGATGACAAGACACAGTTCCCGGCACCGCAGAGCTCAGAGACTGTCACTGAGGCAATCCCACCTCACCGTGAGAGCCGTCAAAAGGAAGAAGGAGGGAAGTTCCTGGAGCCAAGGAGAGACACCTAACCCTGTGGGGGTGTGGGAAGGAGGAGAGGTCTGAGCTGCATCTGCTGGGTGTTGGGAGGAGCGACATTTCAGGTAGAAGGAAGAGCTGGACAGCCCCGTGAGAGTGGCTAGGAGAAGGGGCAGGTATGTGGTATGGTAAACCTGGGGTCGGCCTCCAGGAAGGCCCAGGTACATGCACTTCATCTCCCCACGAGTGTCTGGGTGAGGCATCTCCCACTGCTAACACGTCCCTCTTTCACGTGGAGGGGCCAGAGTGCCGGCCAGACACTGGCCACCCTGCGGCAGAGATGTGGGCTCTGGGAGGTCCTTAGCCCATATTCAGAGGCCTTGACTGAAGACAAGGCAGGGGCTAAGTGGCTTTTGCACCTGAGAGGGTCCTGGCCTGGGGCACCTGTCCAGCTGCAGGATATGGGGGTTCCTCAGTCATTCCAACCAAAATGGATGAGCGCAGGGAGAAGGGCAGAAAGGAAGAAAAGGAGCAGGAACAAGTGCATGTGGCCCAGGAACTTCAGTGGAGACCCTGAGACCTGCAGAATGGAGCCACAGGCCTGCTAGGTCTGGGCTGGGGGCACACAGGCCATGGGAGTGCCCTACCTGGGGTCTGGTAGTTGAGCCTCCGCATCTCCACAGGGTCAGAGGAGTGGGCCAGCAAGGAGTCCTTCAGTCCGATCGATTGCTCATCCTTAGAGGATGGGGAGTGGGTCCTTTTCCTAGAGAGACAGAAGGGAGGCTAGTGAGAACCTGACGTCCAGGCCGAGACAGTGACACATGGCATGGCTGGCTGCCAAGGAGCCCCCTGCCACCATGTCCACGGCTCTGTCCTCCTACTGCCCCACCTCTTCCCAGGATCTCTGAGTGCGCAGGAGCCAGGGCCAGAGCAGCCTTGACATGAGAGAACACAGGGCAGGGAAGGGGTAGGGACAGCACGAGTGTGGCATGAGCAGAGGGGCAGTGCAGCAGAGAGGAAGGGGTCGCAGGGGAGGGCAGCTCCTTTGGATAGAAGGTAGGTCACTGCAGGACAGTGGCTGCTATCCCCAAGGCCACCCAGCTGAGTAGCAGGAACCACCAGGAATAAACATGCAAATGACACATAAAATACACAAACAGCACATGGGACAGGGCCCCAGCTTTCTGGCCCTCAGAGTATCAGGGTAAATGCCCAGGGCAGCAGGGGAGGGACGGGGAAGGCGTCACCCTAGCTGGGCAGAGTCCTCTCTCACTGGCCTCAGTTTTCCCGTCTGCAAGGACAGGTCAGAGACAGACCATAGGGTTCAGCTGCCAACAAATAGCCAGAGGCTACTTGTGGTCTGCAGACGCGTGTGCTTGGGGAAGAAGAATTTGAGTGAGTGTGCTCGGGTGTGTACCAGGACACGCCTCTCTGCACAGTGAGTGCTCTTTGCACATAGGCAAGACTGTCTCTTGCAGCACTTTGGCAACTTCTCAGAGAACCGGGAGCTGGGTGACAGTTCTGGAGAGCTCTGTACGCTCAGGGAAAGCAATGAAGTCTGTACTATGCGTGTGCCCCAAAGAAGGAGCAACCTCTGCAGAGTTGAACTGGCAAGAGTGAGACAGAACCTGCCTCCTCACACCAATGAGGACTCAGTCCTGAACCGGGGAGCCTGCTGAGCTGACTGGACAGTTTGCTGCTTAAAGCCATAGGCCAGGGGACTTCCGGTGAAAGCGTCATCCCTCCCTGCTGGCCCAAGATGTGCACAAGGATTAGAAGTAGAGGGCGAGGTGTGTGAAGAGAGAAGGAACAACTCCTACCTTTCTTGTTTACTAGGTCCCGAAAGACAAGCAAGGACAGAAGAAAGGAACGGTCACAGTTTCCACCAAGCACTCAGCCCTCTAATGACATGGGGACCCTGCAGGCCCCTTATATGGCATCCATGACATTCACAGGGAGGGGGTCCACCTCTCTGGACAGACCCAAAATGCAGGTGGAAGTGGGAAGGATTAGTGCGCTTGTGGGACACTCCTCAGGGACCCGCCCACAGGTCCATCTACCCTGGGAGGAAGGAGTGGGCTCTTTAGGACAGAGCAGTGGGTCCAGGGGAGGGGCACAGGATACAGGCACTCCTGCATGGTGCAGAGATGTGCTCAGACACACAGACTAGCGTATCTTCATGTGCCAGGTGCTCACTGACATGCCTGTGGGCTCAGCCCAGTGCTGGGGGCTGAAGGCTTGGCACACAGGACCAGCTGCATTTGCAGTGGAGCGTCACAGGGGACAGATGTGGGGCTGTGCAAGGAAAGCGTAGGGGCCAGGCAAGGTCTCGCAGGCAGCAGAGCATGGACTGGACTTGAGTCCTGAACGATGAGGTTGCTGCTGCCAGGTGGGCAGGGGGAGGGAGATCCGCAGAGGGCACACTCTGTGTGGGCCTGAGCACTGAATGAGTTCAGTGTCACAGTGTCAGGA
This sequence comes from Piliocolobus tephrosceles, assembly GCF_002776525.5. NCBI lineage: Eukaryota > Metazoa > Chordata > Mammalia > Primates > Cercopithecidae > Piliocolobus > Piliocolobus tephrosceles. Next base: position 178,720,893 of record NC_045434.1, read on the forward strand.
GTGTGGCGGGGTCAGATTAGCCAGGTGTTTGGCTGTCAGGCTAAAGAGGCTGGGCTTTATGTGGGGAGCCACCAAAAGGTTTCAAACTGAGAGTGACAAAGTTAGGCCGGGCGCGGTGGCTCAAGCCTGTAATCCCAGCACTTTGGGAGGCTGAGACGGGCGGATCATGAGGTCAGGAGATCGAGACCATCCTGGCTAACACGGTGAAACCCCGTCTCTACTAAAAATACAAAAAACTAGCCGGGCGAGGTGGCGGGCGCCTGTAGTCCCAGCTACTCGGGAGGCTGAGGCCGGAGAATGGCGTAAACCCGGGAGGCGGAGCTTGCAGTGAGCTGAGATCCGGCCACTGCACTCCAGCCCAGGAGACACAGCAAGACTCCATCTCAAAAAAAAAAAAAAAAAAAGAGAGTGACAAAGTTAAATCTCTGGAAATCCCTTTCAGGCTGGAAGGTGCACGGATAGGAAGGGAGACTCCTAGGGCAGGTGGCTGCCACTTCGGATAGAACTGAGTGGGAAAGATACACTGAGGCTGAGGCAGCTGCGGATGGCACGGGCACAGCAAGCCATCAGTCATGTCTGTTAATGAGCATCCGTGATTGACCTCTCTAGGCCTAAGCAGGAGAGCGGGGCTGGGGAATCATCCAGGAATGGTGGCAGAAGGAAAGGACTCGAGGTAGGAGCTCAGGAGACGGCAGTGTCTCAAAACCGAAGAGGAGACGGACGCACTCTTATCCACAGAAACACAGACAGACAGACATGCCAGGGATGCACATGGGACAACCCTCTGAGGCTTTAGCTCATCAGGCCCAGGCTGCCACAGAGGCTCCCTCACCTGACAGATGCAGGTAGGCACACATACTGCTCCTGCCCTCCCTGCCTTCCTGCTGAGCCTGAGGCCCAGGGTCCAGGATGCAAGGCTGTGCATTCTCCACAGGCACAACACGCAGAGAGGGCCTGAAAGGCGAGGGGCAGGTAGCCGTTCCCGGAGCCCTGAGGGCAGTGCTTACCTTTTGAACAGGAGGATGGCGATGACAATGAGGATGATGAGGATGACTGCCAGCACGGGACCCGTCACCCACAGCATCTCCGGCTCCTCCTGCTGCTGGGCTGGTGTCACCTGGACCACGATCTCATCTGAGTAGGGGCTGGATGCGTAGCGCTTCTGTGGCCCGGTGGAGAACAGTGGGCTGTGAGCTCAGCGTGAGGAGACCCCCCCAACCCTCTGCCTATCAATCCTGGAGAAAGGGCTCTGGGTCTGGGTTACACTGGGCCTGGCAGGACTGGGTCCCTGGAGCCACATTAGGTCTGGCTTCTGGGTCCCAGGGCCACATCCCAGGATCCCTGGGACAGGTCTTGGGTCTTTAGTGCTGCCCCAGGCCAGGGATCTCGAAGCTCACGGACTGATAAAGACCTGGGGTCTTGTGGTGTTTGAGACTGGCCTAGTCTCAGGCCAGGCCAGGGGGATCAGGGTGCTGAGAGCCAAGCCAGCTCAGGCAGACCTGGTCCATGGGTTCCTTCAAGGAGGCAAGCACAAAGCATTGGTAGCTCAGGTCCGGAGACAGGGGCCGGTTGTAGAAGCCCCGGTAGTTCTTCTTGTCCCCCAAGGTGAAGGTCTTGGGGAGCACATCCAGTTGAGCAGCCACATATGGCTTCAGACGCTCTGCCTGCCGCCGCCGCCGCCGCCGCCGCTGCTCCTCTCCGCCCTGCTCGATGGCTTCCAGAAGCTGGCAGAGCAGAGCACGGGGGTCACGCGGGGCCTTGGAGCATGCCGGCCGGCCCTGGGGCTGTGGCCTGGGATGTCAGCTCTCTGGGCTGAGATCAAGGCTCACCTACCCTGTAAGAGTCCATACCTGCCCAACGCACTGCCCCTACAGAGTAAGAGATACCACGAAGCCACTCCTCCCCACCAGCCCATGAGAAGCAGCCCTGTGGGTAAGCTGCTCCACCCTAACCAGGCTATTTCCACACTGGCTGAGAAAGGACTAAAGGATTTCAAAATTTCAGGGACTCCTGGCTCTCGGGCTCACTGAGCCCTCCATGGCTTCTAGATCGGCGAGGCTCTGCAGTGTCTACGGGGCTTGCCATTCTCTAGACCTGCAGAGGCATCTCCACGACGTCCCACCCCAGGGATTCTTCATAAACCCTCTGGGAGTTCTGCGAATATTCCCAGTTTCCTCAGAGTCCCTCTCTCCAGAGAGAGGCAGGCTGCCAGCCAGAGCAGCCAGGAGACAGATTTCCATGTGGGGAGTGAATCTGAGAGTCACTGGGACAGTGCTCAGGGCAGGAAGGCCACAGTCGACCACTGCAATGGGACTGTCAGTGTCCCCATCCCCTCCCCAGGTACCTCGTCCAGCTCCAGTTCCTCGGGTGTGCTCCACCTTGGCGCCAGCATGCTCCCGCCCACACGGTCAATGGGTACCACCACGATGTAGAACCACCTGGGTGGGCAGGGCAGGAATCATGACTGTCACTGCCGGTCACCTCCAGCCCTGCCCTGCCTCCCCCAACACCTCGTGTGCATACCTGACAAGTGAGGGGTCCTGCACATGCGGCATGGAGAGAGCAAAACGGCCGTCCTCTATGTAGGCAGAGGCAGGCAGCGGCTTGTGTGGCAGGAGGTCGGGGGCCGTGCGGATGGACACCAGGTGCTGCAGCCCCCCTGCGCTGCTGCCACGGTTCATCAGCACAAACGAGTACTCCGTGTTGGGCTGCAGGTCTGCGATGAGCTTTCGCATCGAGTGCCCGTCCACCTCCACACTCTGCCCGTTGTACAGAATCTGTGGGGGATGGGAGGGGCAATGCCTGTGGGTGAGGTTCCCTACCATGGGCTGCAAGGCACAGTGCACAGATACAAAACCACAGACCTGCTCCACAGCTGGACGCACATGGGTTAGGACTGGAAAGATAGCACCCAGCAGGCCTGTGTGTGTGCCAGGCTCTGCTGGCTGTGGCCCTTACTCACCTTAAAGGGCACAGCTGACTTATAGGAGTCGGGGACCTCCCAGCTGAGCAGCACAGATGTCTTCATTGCAGCCGCCACCCGGAAGTTCTTGGCAAACACTGCAGAGGCATAGAGAGAGAGTCAGCTCCACTGGGTATGAGGTGGGGTGAATGGGCTGGAAGGGTGGAAGGTGAATGGCCAGGATGAGATACTGGCTGGGGAACGGGGGGTTGAAGGATGGCTGCAGAGTACCAAGCGCCCCACTCCCAGCCAGCTTCAAACGGCACAGTTGAACTCCCAGCCCAAGCTCTTCCACAGCGAGCACCAAACAGGGTGGGGGATGCCACGGCAACCAGGGTCAGGATCTCCAGAAACACGAGTGTAAAAACTTGAGCCGATGGACACCAGGCCAGAGTGATCAGAGGTCAGTGGGTTTCGGTCATGAGAACCATGTGGCCACACACCAGAGCGTGGTGGAGCATGTTCACTAGAGGTCGGGGGGTCAAGGCCCCAAGAGATTAGTGTCACACAACAAAGGTCAGGAGGTTGCACACCCAAGAACAGTGACACAGTCAAAAGAGATCAGTGGGTCAAGGTCATGAGAGATCAGAAGGTCACACAGCAGAGGTCAGTAGGTCAAAGACAGCAGAGATCAGGCACCAACAATGTGGTGCCCATTCACTAGAGGTTAGTGGTCACGGTCATGAGAGATTGGAGGTCACACACCAGAGGCTGGTGGATCACAGTCGCCAGAGGTCAGTGGCTCAAGGAGAGCAGAGACCCCCAGATGCAGCCATGCTTGGGAAGGGCTGCCATGTCCATAGCACACACCTTGCTCCACTGGCATGGTCCGGGACTGGATGCTGGGGCTGAGTGGGCCAGAGCCTTTGCTGGTCCATGCGCGGACCTTGATGTCGTAAGTGGTGTCTGGCTTGAGGCCAGAAAGGGTAAAGTGGGTGTCTGTCGTGACGTTCTGCAGCTCCTGCTGGCTGTTGATGTCTCGGAACACCACTGTGTAGCTGGTGATGCGTCCATTCCTCTCTGCCAGCACTGGCGGGTCCCAGGCCAGTTCTGTGGTAGATGTGGTCAGTCCTGTCACACGCAGGTTTTGGGGAAAGCCGCTGGGTAGGTCCTCGGGGGTCCTGATCTCCTTCTGGAACTCCTCACCCAGGCCAGCCCGGTTCCTGGCAGCAAGCCGGAAGATGTAGGTGGTCCCCTTGTGCAGGCCGGTGACTGTGAAGTGCTGGTCATCCTTGCCGAAATCGATAGTGTTGGGCCGCGCCTCGTCAGCCCGGCAGTACTGCAGCCGGTAGCCCAGCAGCTCGCCAGGCAGCTCCTTGGGTGGGTGCCACTGGAGCAGCGCAGTGTTCATGGCCGTGGTGCTGACCATCACAGTGGGCCGGCCTGGGACTGAAGGACCACAGGCTGGGCTCTGGCGCTGCCCTCCCGCTGCCCCACCCTCAGGTCTGTCCTGACCCCTCACTCACCTGCACCTGTTGTAGTAACAATTTTGGGCTTGCTGCGGGCACCATCCCCCTTGGTGGTATAGGCAGCGACAGTAATGGAGTAGGTGGTCTCTGGGGTCAGGCCGCTGATAGTGGTTTCCTGAGGGAGGAGGAGGGGTCCATTCCCATCACAAGAATGCAGGGAGAGGCCAGACCTTGTCAGGGACCTCAGGACCCTAGCCTGAGGGAAGCCCCTGGGCACACAAGGCCAGGGGTTGTGGAAGGTGGGGCTGTACAATGGTGGCCTCTGCTGGAGGGGAAGCAGGTAGGTAGGATGCAGGCCTGGGAGGACCCCGCCCATCCCAGAAGCCGCCCGCCTGGGGCAGACAGCTCATTGTTGCTTTTAGACAAGAACAAAGGGCCAGACTGTTTCCCTCACTCCATTGTGCTGTGAACGTAGACTGAGGATGTAAACAGGGCATAGCCTCGCACACACCCAGCGCCTTGCATGGCTCCTGACACCCACACGCACACAGCCTACAGCTCCTGTGTAAGCAGGCGTAAGGTCGCGTGTGGACACCAGTGCATGCATGCACACACACAGCAAGGTGGTGGGGTGGGTTAAGGTGCCATCCTATAGGACCCAGTCAGGACTCTGCTGCCTCCATATAGGCCACTAACTCTGAGAATGTCTATACCCTGCAATATCTCTTGAGAAAGGCGGGGGAGGGGCCAGGAGCATAAGAAAACCTCCACACCTGGGGAACTGGTTTCCACGTCTGTTCCCAGTGATGCCTGAGATAGCAGCCAGGGCAATGTCCTCCCACCTTGGCAGACCCTGCCCATATACCCATCTGCTGCAAAGGCATCATCTCTGGACATGCGGAGAAACACCATGGGAGGTCAAGCCACACCACACAGAGAGAAGAGTGGGAAGCAGGGCAGGGACCAACGTGCAGTGGGAACAGTGCCGTCACCAACCCTGGTATCCCTCCAGCTCTCGCCTTGAGTGGGGCCCCTGCAGCTGCCACCACCCCCTCATGGGCCCCGCCTGCCCCAGCTGGAGGGTCTCCCAGGGCTGGGGCTCCAGAATGCACCAATGCCAGAACCCGACTCTCCAGACCGCCCTCCCAGCCTGGGCCCTAAAGCAGGTGATTTTTCACTCAGGGATCAATAAGGCCTAACGATCAGGATCGGATTTAACTCCATCCCTGTCTGGCCCGAGCAGGGGCCGGGCCCTGGTTGATCATGAACACTGGCCTCAAATTGCTGCTCGACAGGCAAGAAGTAAGGATTAGAGGAAATGCCAATCGCTGCTCAGCTCAGTGCTCGTGTCTAAACGCCAATTTTCTCCGGATGTGGCTGGAGCCCCGTGGATCTTGGCAGCGCAGGCTGGCAGGAAAGGAGGGAGAGGGGGAGTGTCCCATGAGCCCAGCTTGACCCATGTCTTGTCCGCGTTCGCACACCTGTTACTTACATAGTCCTCGGACTCCTCCGGCCGCCACTGACCGCGGGAGAGGGAGAGAAAGGGAGACAGGATGGTGAAGGACTCTGACCTGGAGGGGGCGCGTGGTCTGGAAGGGACCCGGCCCAGGGAGGACAGAGGGAGGGCTTTTGGGCCTCGAAGTACCCATGGGGGCAGAACCCCAGGACAACTCCCGGTTCAAAGATTTGAATACCTGCCTCACTGAGCACCAACTGTGTGCGCCAGGGCGGGCTGAGGAGGGTAGGGAGACTGCGAGGGCAGGCAGCCTGCCGGGAGAGGACCCGCTGACAGACGGGCCTAAGAACACAAAGCAGTTACAGATGCTTTGACAATTTTGGGCTTGCTGGGAGGGAGAGGCTGCCAGACAAGGAGGGTGGGTTCAACAGCTCAGGCCGAGGGGAAGAAGACACTGAAGGGTGAATGCGGTGCCCGTATGCCCTGGTTTGCCTCGGACAGTCCTGGCCTGTGCTTGTTGCCATGGAATGACTATTCAGTGTCTCGTTCCACCCCTCAAGGCATCCCAGATGTAATCATACATTATACAATCACCCCAGGCATGAGAAGCATCCCACAACAGTAAGAGCTGGGGGTGAACAGGGCACGTGGCTAGGGTGAGCCCAAAGGCAAGCCAGTCAGCAAGACTATGAAGGCTGCAAGTGACAAGCTCAGAGCCTGGGCTGTAGCCCACAGGCACGGGAAACCACCTATACCTGTTCCTTCCTCAGGGTGTCTGAGAATCAAGGTAGGAAGGAATGTTTCAAGGCTGGCAATGTTGTGGGCCTTTGGTGCATGTAGATATTCTAGATGGACAGGTGGAGGGACTGTGAGGTCTCCATTCCGAGGCCCCGTGAAACATCACAGGGAGACGGTCCAGGACGTCTCCAAGCCGGAGGGTTGGGTCCTCCAGCCCAAGCACCCCCACAGTGCCGGTCTGGCCTCTGTCCACTGGCCTCCATGCTAGGTGGCCTAAGTTCCTCCTGTCCTGGGACACTCTGTTGGAAAGTCCTTGCAAGAAGCATGGAACAGAATATGAGAAGAGGCTCTGGACAGGTCCCTAGTGCATGGCCACTTTATAGGGTGTGGCTGGGCCCACTTCCATTCCAGTCTCCTTGCCTGGGGGGAGACCTGGGCTATCCCAACCAAGCCGTGGTGTGGAGGTTCTCACATGGACACTGTCCTGCGCTACAGGCAGAGCAAGAAACAAGGGAAAGGCAGAGGATGAAATCAAGCAGAGATGAAGGGAAGGAGTCAGAGGAAAGGCAGGGGGAGGAGAGAAGGAAGGAGAAGAGAGAAGAGAATGAGCAAGACAAAAAACAGAGACTCCAAGAAGGAGAGAGAAATGAAGGCCATGAGAGGGGAAAAAGGGAGGCAGGGAGATGGTATCAGACATAAAGGGAGACGGGTCTGGCTCCACATTTCGGGGGTGGGGGTGGGAACACGCACCACATAGTTCTTTCAGGCCTGATGGGGGCCCTGAGCTGAGCAGATGGTGCTGTTGGGTGTAGGACAGAATGTGGTGCCCTTGATGGAAGCACAGGGACAACTGGGCCCTGTGGCCAGGCTCGGGACCAGGCCCCATCTGCTCTCCCACTGGCGAGGAACAGAATGACCCAGTCCCAAGAGGTCTACAGGGGCAGGCCTCCATCTTCAGGGTCCTCCGGGAGCCCAGACTTGGGTTACCTCCCACTATGGGATGTCGGAGGCTTTTAGCCTCAGCGTCCCTGAGCTTCTGGCCCAGTTCCCTTCTGAACCTCTTGGGACCAGAAGAGGGTACTTGAAGTGGCTTCTCTGGAACCCCACTGGCCCCTCACAGAGGAGGGGGGAAACCCATTCCTGGGATGTTTCTGGGTAGGTGTGTTCACTGAGGCTCCACAAGGAGCCCTCAGCCTGCCCCAGGAATGCAGGTGGGTGCACATGCCCGCCTCCTCCACCCCGGATGCCTTAGCACTGGGCAGGCTAAGAGGGGGAAGAGAGCACCCTTTGGGCAGAAAGAATTTTGCTTCAATTCTTTTTGTTTTGTGTGTGTGTTTTTTTTTTTTTTTTTTTTTTGAGACGGAGTCTGGCTCTGTCACCCAGGCTGGAGTGCAGTGGCCGGGTCTCAGCTCACTGCAAGCTCCGCCTCCCGGGTTCCCGCCATTCTCTTGCCTCAGCCTCCTGAGTAGCTGGGACTACAGGCGCCCGCCACCTTGCCCGGCTAGTTTTTTGTATTTTTTTTTTAGTAGAGACGGGGTTTCACCGTGTTAGCCAGGATGGTTTCGATCTCCTGACCTCGTGATCCACCCGTCTCGGCCTCCCAAAGTGCTGGGATTACAGGCTTGAGCCACCGCGCCCGGCTTCAATTCTTTTTGAAGCAAAGAACCCTGCTAGAGGTTCTAGCAGGGTTCTAGCAGCTGAACCCTGCTAGAGGGGTGAGCCTCCAATCTGTGTGGGTGACACCCCTCTGCACAGCGTGTACAGCATCGAGTGGTACATGCACCCCTGCTCTCCGCCAGGCAGGGGTAAGAGGCTGGACGGGGATGGGTGTGTGGGTCCCTCCCAGGCCCTGCTCCTGGATGGGGAGACCTCAAGAGCACCACACTAGGTGCTGTGACTCTCCAGCAGGATCTTTTGGGAGGGGGCTCATGATAGCAACTGCAGCTCTTTCCTAGGGGTCCACAGACATGGCTTCTTATCCAAGTATAGCCACCTACTTGCTGAATAATTCCATACCACTCTCATAACCTCCCAGCATTCCAAGTTCTTCATCTGAATAGCAACTAGTGTTCAGAATACCCCAGGGAGCTCACCCCAAGCTCAAGAGCAGGACCATCCTCCCAGGAAGACAGACGCGCACAGAGGAAGGTGTGAGGCTGGCCAACAGGCCTAGCCCTTGAGGGTGAACATCAGGGGCTGAACCATTCCCTGTGGGGCCAGGAGCAGGGCAACACTGTGCTTGGCTACCCACAGAGCTCGGTAGCAGCCACAGACCCGTGGCCGCCAGTGGGGTAAGACAGCCCCAGAGCACTCTCTTTACCCTTTTTGTCGGAGGAGTGGATGCCAGTCCAGCACTGTCTAGGGAGAAGACATATCTCAAAATCCTGGCCTGGTGGGGCAGGGTGGCTCACACCTGTAATCTCAGCACTTTGGGAGACTGAGGCAGACGGATCACCTGAGGTCAGGAGTTCGAGACCAGCCTGGCCAACATGGTGAAACCCTGTCTCTACTAAAAGCACAAAAATTAGCCGGGCGTGGTGGCAGGCGCCTGTAATCCCAGCTACTCAGGAGGCTGAGGAAGGAGAATTGTTTGAACCCGGGAGGCACTCTAGAGGTGACAAGAGTGAAGCTCCATCACACACACACACACACACACACGCACCAAAAAAACCCCAGCCTAATCCCTGATGCTGCAAAGCATCTCGGGTCTCACAACCAACGAAAGGTAGTCATAGCACTGCTGAGGGCAAGCAGGGGAAGAGGGTATCTGGGCCCCAAATGGGAGCTTGTGCATGCTGGTCTGTGCTCACTCTGCCACCCCACCACCACCCAATGCTGCACCTGGGCCTCGGCTAGCATGACGTCTTGGATGATGGGGAGTCCACGGGGCTCGCCATTCTCCAGCCGCACGTAGGTGACCTGGTAGCCGCGGATCTGGCCATGCTGCTTGCTGGGGACAGGCAGCTTCCAGTAGACATGCACAGCAGTAGAGTTCAGGGGCTCCACCTCCACCTTCCGTGGAGGCCCGCTGGGCACTGGGGGTCAGGTAGAGAAGGAAGTCAGGCCTGGAGGTATCGACCCTGGCACAGGTGGGCACAGCAAACTCAAGGGTCCTGCCTCAGCACCCCACTCCCCCAGGAAAGGCCCTGATATAGTCTCCTTAGATCATCTGTCCCTGGTGAGGCACAAGGAAGGCTCCCTCTGCTTGCTGCGGGTAAGAGCCCAGGACTGGCCCTGCCCACCCCTCTGGCCCAGGCCTGTCACTTGGTGGGTAGGGTCAACATGGGGGAACAGGTAGAGGTGGGACACCAGGTCTTTGACCACCCCCAGTCAGCACAACCTGGCCTGACTCTTCCTAGGCCTCAAATCATGCCAATGTCCAGCCAACGTGGAGTCTTGCTGATTCTACTTTGAGTATCTTTTGCACCAATCTTCCCAATCTTGACCTTTCAAATCTTAGATGGGGCTACGTCTCCGATCTTAGCCTGTGAAGACTTCAGCTCCTTTGGAGACAGCCCCAAAGGCTGGGATTTGGGCCTAAGTTATCCCATAAGTGACATCCCCCCACTCTGGGCCATTAAGCCTGAACGAGAAAGATGAATTGACCTGGGCCTGTGGTAGGGAAAGGAAGGCCCTGGGGTGCTTGGCGGGTGGTGTCTGAGGCAGAACTCCTCCCCTCCCGCCCCAGTGGCACTGCCTACCGTCCTCATCGGTGCGCACCAGCACCGGGCTGCTCTCGGGGCCGGGGCCCACATCTGTGTGTGCCCGCACCCACACCCGATACTCCGTCCACTTCTCCAGGCCCACCAGGTCCCAGCTGGAGTGCTCGCGGCTGATGCCATCCACCACATGCCGCCTGCGGTCCTCGCCGTCCACCGCCTCGTAGGCCACGGAGTACTGGGTGATAACGCCGTTGCGGCTGTCGGCAGGTGGCGGGACCCAACTTACCCGGACCGTGGTGGAGCCCGTGCTCACACACATCACCTTCTGGGGAGGGGCGGAGGGGGCTGGGGAAGACAAATGGGGGGGGAAGCAAGCAGATGGAGGGTGGGGATCACAGGCACAATGACTGAGTCACAGTGGACTGGAGACTCACCCGGGCAGGCTACCCCTCAGGTGCTGAAATGACCATCCCAGGGTCCCTCCAGGCAGGCTGCTGCCACTCTCGCCAAGGACGCCTGACTCCCTCTGACCTGCCTCCCTCTCTCCCCCTCCCTCTCTCACACACACACACGGTGATACACACACAGTATCACACACACTGACTCTCACACAGCCTCACACACACACAGTCTCTGTGCCTCTCCACACACAGTGTCCCTCACAGTCTCAGTGCTTCACACACGCCTCTCACACAGTCACACACAGGGTGTCTCATACATACACTTGGGGTCTCAGTGTCTCACACACACAATGTCTTGAGTATCAGTGTCTCTCACACAGACTCACACATACACAGAGTATCACATACCCATAGCATCTTGGTGTCTCACACACGGCATCTGACACACAGTCTCTCACACAATGTCTTCCAGTTCTGACACAGCTTCGAGTTCTCTCACACGAGGTCTCTCCCACACATATGCCGCCTTACACAAAACATACACGATATCAGATACACACAAGCACGTGGCCATCCCACCGCCACCCACACACACAGTCACATACGGAGAACTGCTTCATGCCCACTGTGCCGCACAGTTCTGCTCTTCTGAGGAAGAGTGGCCCCAGTGGCCCTTTTGGCATAAGGCAGCCTTCACCTGTGCCTGCCTGGAAATGGTCTCTTTGCCAGTGCCACAGGTAATCACCAACTGGAGACTGGACATGAAGGCCAATGGCCCCTGGGGTTTGGAGAAAAAGTACCCAACAGAGGTGCCCTCACTCAACAGCTTCCTTGGGAATTAGGAGGCAGACATGTGTCTCCTTGTGTCCAGTGATGCGTCCAGACTCCACACCCACCGAGGACTCTGCTGAAATGCACAGGTTTCCTCTTCAAGTTCTGTCACCACCCCCTGCCATGAGGACTTCAGCAGCCCCCTGACCCACCGGCCCCAGAGCCCCTCATCTCCAGACTTTCTCCTCCCCTACACAGCTGTGGTTATGCCCTGGAGGCTGCTAGTACTGGGGATGGCCCTCCCTCCAGAATCACGGGCTCTAACATCCCCTTGCAGACCCTACCCCCTTGTCCTTGCTCAGTCACTCCAGGTCCTGGGCACTGCACCTGCTCACCAGCTCCTCGGGATGCCTGTCCATCAACCTTGTCCTTCCCACCCTCCATGTTCAGCTTCCACAGTCCACCACCTGCCACACTCTCACTAATATCGCAAAGTCCCTCACCTCCTGATCTTTCCATGCTCCTTCCTGGCCTGTGCCAAGCGCTAGATGAATCCAACTCTCCCCCGCCTTCTCTACAGCAGCACTGGGGCAGGATGGCATCCAATGCACATGTCCCCAGAGGCCTCATCCTCCAGGACCTTTTATGTTACCTATTTCTGCCTCCTGCCTGGCTCGCTCTGGCACCTCACACGAAACACAGTCCCCTTCCTCCACGCTCCGCAGACCTCCAGCTCCTTTTTCCTGCCTCCTCTTGGCACATGACTATGTCTCCCACTCCGCAGAGAAGACTGGACTTTTGCAGCAGCTCTCTCCATCTCTTGTTACAACCCCCCACTCTACTTGCATCTGCAGTGATTCTCTCCTTTCCACCCATGAGAATGGAGAGTTGAGCCACCCTGTCCAAGGCTAAGCTCTCCCACCACCAATTTTGTGCCCTTTCTCTCCACCTCCCGAGGCTCCACCATTTATCCTCTTTTCCATGGTTTCTTTTTTTCCTATTGACTGTTTCCAATAGCATTTAAATATGCTTGAGATTTTCCCATCTTAAAAGAAAAATCCCAGGCCGGGTGTGGTGGCTCACGCCTGTAATCCCAGCACTTTGGGAGGCCAAGGCAGATGGATCACCTGAGGTCAGAAGTTCATATTCCTAGGCCGGTCAACATGGTGAAACCCCGTCTCTACTAAAAATACAAAAATTAGCTGGGCATGGTACAATCTCAGCTACTTGGGAGGCTGAGGCAGGAGAATCACCTGAATCCGGGAGGTGGACGGAGGTTGCAATGAGCCAAGATTGTGCCATTGCACTCCAGCCTGGGAGACAGAGTGACACTTTGTACTTTGTCTCAAAAAAAAAAAAAGAAAGAAAGAAAAATCCCACCCTCAGCCCCACAGCCCTCTCTAGCCATAATGGTCCCCTCATTCAGAGCTACACTTTCTGGCAACGTCTGGGCTTGCTGCCTCCACATCCTCAGCATCCACATAGGCCTCATGAAACACACACCAGCTTTCGTCCTACCATGCACCAAACTTCGTCTCCAGGGCCACTCCTCTATGTTGCTCGGTCCAACAGGTACTCCTGACCACTCAGCAGCATCTCGTCTACTTCTTGAAACTTTCTCTCCTTCCAAGCTCCAAGTCGCTCCCCTCCCCTGATTTCCTCTCATTTGCAGTCTTTCTTCTCAGGGTCCTTCAGCTCCGGCCCAGCCCTGGATTCCCACAGCATGTCAAACTCTGCCATGTGGACGGCACACGGCATCTTGAATTTGGGTGTCTGAGACCAGCTGCAGTCTTCACACCTGCCTCTGCCCCATTTCCCATCCCACGCCAGCACCACCCGCCTCCCAGGTTAACACACCAGAAACAAGATTCACCTCCATTTCCCTCCCCTCTGGGCCCCTATTCATAACCCATCACCAAGTCTGACCAGTCAGCATCCCTGACGGTTCTCAGATCCACCACCATCATCTCACCTGGGCCACCATCTTTTCCCCGGACCGCTTCAAAGCCTCCTAACTGGTCTCTGCCTCCTCGCAGGCTGCCCTGTCCATTCTCACAGAGCAGCCAGAGTCAGCCCTCCTGCCTACCCTGTGTCCCCAAGGCCCTGCCATAGATCCGGCAGCTACTGCAACCACACTGGCCTGCTGCTTACCCAGTGACCATAACCACGAGCCTTGCAGCTAGAGGGCCTTCAGGCCTGCAGACTCTCCCCAAGGCCTGTGTGCTCCCTGCTCCTGTTCATTTACTAGTTGGCTCCCACTCTTCCTTCAGGTCTTGGGGAAGTGTCACTTCCCCAAGGCAACACTTTTTGACCCCTCAGATCAAAGGAGGTCTCATCATCTCTCCAACCTGTCTCTTCCATCCTACCTTTTTTTTTTTTTTGAGACAGATTTTCACTCTTGCTGCCCAGGCTGGAGTGCAATGGCGCAATCTCGGCTCACTGCAACCTCCCCCTCCCAGTTCAAGCAATTCTCCTGGCTCAGCCTCCCAAGTAGCTGGGATTACAGTCATGTGGCACCACGCCCAGCTAATTTTGTATATTTTAGTAGAGACGGAGCCTCTCTATGTTGGTCAGGCTGGTATCGAACTCCCAACCTCAGATGATCTGCCCTCCTCGGACTTCCAAAGTGCCAGGATTATAGGCGTGAGCCACCACGCCCGGCTCTTCCATCCTACTTTACACAAATGTCATTAAAAGCTCATTTGAAGGTCAGGTGTGGTGGCTCATGCCTATAATCCTGGTACTTTGGGAGCACTTTGCGGAGGCCGAGGTGGGTGCATCACTTGAGGTCAGGACTTAGAGACCAGCCTGGCCAACATGGTGAAATTGTCTTTACTAAAAATACAAAAATTAGCCAGGCGTGGTAGTGGTCGCCTGCAATCCCACCTACTCGGGAGGCTATGGCAGGAGAATCATTTTACCCCAGCAGGCAGAGGTTACAGTGAGCCGAGATGGTGCCATTGTTCTCCAGCCTGGGTGACAAGAGCAAAACTCCATCTCAAAAAATAAAATAAAAAAGCTCATCTGGGTAATTACAGGTGCAATGTCTGTCTGCCCTGCTGGAATGCGGGATCCCCATGGGCAGACGCCATGTGTCTGGTTATGCTGCCAGCCCTGTACTGTGCATGGGGCCTGGCCCCCAGCTGGAGCACAGCAGGTGCTTCTGGAATGAATCCACAAACACAAGGTCACACGCAGCCTCTTGACATCACTGGTACATGCACACGGTCCCACTTCATAAGGACCACTTCAGACACCACCATGCTTATGGTCATCACATGGCCACATCAGATGTGGTCACCATCTCAATTCCACAATGCTACCCAGTCACAGTCACATTCGTGACACCCTATCACACAGAGTCTCACACAGCAGCTGACTGTGGCTGTGTGACCACACACAGGCCACCCAGCAGCAACCACAGAGTCACACACACACTCAGTCTACTCTGTGGGGACTACTGAGACCCACCAACACAGTCACAGGGTCAGGCCACAGAGTTACCCACAAAGACAAGGGTCATGCCCAAGATCCACCAACACACATACACAGGTGCATGCCCAAGATCCACCAACACACATACACAGCCAGCTGGTCAGGTATGGTCACACTCACATTCATGGGCAGTGCCCCTCCCACAGCTGCAGCATCAGAGTCTCACATAAGCAGAATATAGTAACACACAATACCAGAGTCATCACACAGACAGCCTTGCAAACAGTCCCCTGCATGGCCACATGGTTACAATTCAATGCCCATGTGGGCAGGCTGGGTCACATGGCCGCATTTTCAGACCTGTCCCCAAGTGCAGTCGGCTGAAGGTGATCACATGACTCCCAGGTAACTTTTATCGGGGGTATGAGGAAGGGAATGTGGGTGATGGGGAGATGAGACGCGGGGCCATGGGGAGGAGAAACAGCCACCAAAGCAGGTCTGGGACGCAGCAGACCCACCGAGGACGGCCCATCAGCTAGTGTGACTAGCACAGAGTGGGGATGGAGATGAGGCACAGACACAAAACTTACCTGTGCAGCATGTGGGGCATGGGCGGGAGGAGGGGCAGGAGGCTGGGTAGGGAGCAGGGAGGGCAGCAGCCGCCTGGACTGGACAGATTGGGAGGCACTTACCTGGCCCTCTCCCGAGGCCCAAAATCAGAGCCCAGGCCAGAGTCCGGTTTGGCTAGCAGACCTGACCACCCCACCCGCCTGGTTGCGGGGGAAGGATGTGTGTGTGCGTGTGTGTGTGTGTGTGTGTATGTGTGTGTGTCCCCCAACCCAGGTGAAACAGGCAGTGGACTCGGGAGACACTTACTGGACTGTGCTGTGCGGGCCTCAATGGTGGGGGTGAAGACACCCACCCCCATATCTGAACGCGCAGCCAGCTGGAAGCGGTAGAGTGTGTCGGGCTTCAGGTCCTCTAGTGTGTAGGAGGAGGTTGGGTTGAAGGTCACCTTGTGCTGGAAGAGCAGGAGCACTCACTGACAGCTCTGAGCTCAAAGGTCACTCAGAGGTTGTTCCCAACATGGGCTGCCATGTGACACCTCTGGACCCACCATGGCTCCAGAACTGGCTCCACACCATAAGGCCACATGGACCACACAAGCAACTCAGGGCTTAGCCCATGCCACAGGAGCCTCACAGACCACATGGGCCACGGGAGCCACCTGGAACACATGGCTTCTGGGGAACCTTTAGGGCTCTGCCAGTCATGTGAGCCACAGAGCCTAGGAAATTCAAGGCAGACCCTGGGGACTTTGCCCCCAGCAAAGAGTCATACAGCCTGTATGACTCCAGAATCATACAGGCTGTGCAGGCCACATGGCATGCATGCACCACCAAGCCTCCAGCAGAAACCTTACAGGCTATGCCCACACAAGCCACAGAATCCAGAAAACACCCTCCTGGGGTTAAACCCATTGCAGACCCTCAGGGACCAGGAGACCCCCTCAGCACTTCTCTGCCCGCTGCACACCTGTTGGTCTTCGTCCTCTGCCACCCAGTACACCAGCTCATACATGATGATTCGCTCCTGAGGGGGCAGCAGCCACGAGAGCTGGATCCTGGTGTCCGACTCCACCTCGGCCTGGAAGTCCGCGGGCTGGGCAGGCACTGCAACACCCCACACCAGGCAGGTCAGCCTCATCTGCGTGAGGTCAGGAGCACCCAGGGAAGAGGGGGCCGAGGAAGGCAGACCCTAATCTCACACCCTTATCCTACATCCCAACTGACCATACATCTATGGAATATGGCACCTTGATCCTCCCAACAGCCCCCAACCTCACAGCCGAGGGAAGGGGGAGAGGTGCCGCCACAACCTCAGCCTCCCCTTCTCTGCTGTCGGCTGCCCAGCCAGCGTGCCCCCACCTACCTCCCTGCTGCGTCTTGACCTGGATGGTGGGGCTGGGAGGGCCGTCGCCCACAGCGGTGAAGGCAAGCACGCGCAGGCTGTAGGTGATGCCAGGCAGCAGGCTGCCCACGGTGGTGAGGAGCCCCGCGTCGGTGTTGTGCTTGTGCCAGGCACTCGGGGGGCGGCGGGAGTCCGGAGTATAGTAGACGCGGTATCCTCGTACCAGGCCGTTGGGCTCCTCAGGAGGCTCCCACTGCACCAGCATTGTGCTGGCGCTCAGCATGCGTGCCTGCACACGGCGCGGTGGGCTGGAGGGCGCCTGTTCTCCCGTGCGTGCCCGCACTGCCTCGCTGGGCGGCCCTCGCCCGATGCTGTTCACCGCCAGCACGCGGAAGGCATATTCCGAGAAAGGACTGAGGCCGCCAATGCTGTAGCGGGTGGTGGCCACACCATCCACCTCCTGAAAGGGGCCCTCTGTGCCCGCTGCGCGGTACTGGATGCCATAGTAGGATATAGGCTCTGAGTTCCCAGAGTCCCAGGTGAGGGTGACACTGGTGGCAGTTGTCTCTGTCACCACAAGATCAATCGGAGGCTTCGGCAGAGCTGGAGACAAAGTGGAAGGCTCAAAGCTGCCCGAGGTCAAGATCCTTAGGAACCAACCCTATACTTGGGGATTATCCAGGATACCTGGTGGGGCCACCTGAGTGTGGCTGATACCCACAGCCTACCTTGAAAAATGTCCAGAAAAGCTTATGGTGACCTCTGAAGGCACACGTGGCGGATGGTGGCCAGGCGGCCCCCAGGCCTTGGGTCATCTAGTATGTACACATATCAACCGTGGGACTCACTGGACCCTCCCATCAGTACACAAGACTCATCTAACAAACAGACCTGGAGGTGAGGTGACCCTGGCAGTCCCATGTAGATGAAAGGCACCCAGACTGGGTAGCAGCTATCTGCCTCTGCAGGTCACCTGAGCTCACGTGGTGGACAGTATGTGTAATAGGCAGGGGAAGGGGAGATATTTCCTTAGGGACTGGCCCAGAATTTTAGAAAGAGTGATGGGGCTGCCGGCCCCATAGACCTTGTGGCTTGGCTCAAATTGAAGTGGGAAGGCCCTGAGTCCACAATCATTCAATAAATAATTAACAAGCACCCACTCAATGCCAGACACTGCGCTGGGGCTACAATGCCACACAGTCACATCCCTGCTCTCATGGAGTTTACACCTCAGTACGAGAGAGAATCAATACACAAGTCGATGGTACTCATGATTCTGGCAGGTGCAAGGACAGCAAGAATCAGGGCGCTGAGGTGGAGTAAGATCCAGGGAATCTCCTTGGATAGGGTGATGAGGGAAGGAAAGCATCATCGAGCTGAGGCTTGGAGGGGTACATGGAGCCAGTGACAGAAGGGACCGGACAAGGAGCATGGCAGACGGAAAGCAGCGTGTGTCTGGGCAGCTGGCTTGGGACAGGGTGGGAAGCCAGTGGCCCTGGGAGACCACAGTGAGGATCCTGATCTGTATCCTAAACCAACGGGAAGCCACTGGGAGGTGTTTCTCCCTTTCCCAAAAGGAAGTGACTTGATCCTGAATTACATTTTTTTAAAGATCACTCAAGTTGCAAAATAGATAATGGATCAGAGGCTGTTGAGAATTGAAGCAGGGAGACCAGGAAGGAATCTTTTCTTTTTTCATAGGGTCTCACTGTCACTCAGGCTGGAGTGCAGTGGTGTGATCATGGCTCACTGCATCACTGCAGCCTCATCCTCCCAGGCTCAAGCGATCCTCCTGTCTCAGCCTCCCAAGTAGCTGGGCCACAGGTGTGTGCCACCATGCACAACTTTGAATTTTGTTTTTGTAGAGATGGGGTCTCACTATGTTAACTGGGCTGGTCTCAAACTCCTGAGCTCAAGCAATCCTTCCAACTTGGCCTTCCAAAGCACTAGGATTACAGGAATGGGCCACCGTGCCCAGCCAGAATCTGTTACATATATATAACATATGTGTAATATGTGTGCCTGTCTCCAGGACAGAGAGAACCCACTTCCCCTACTATTTTACCACATCCTTCTTGCTGGGAAGCTATTACACCTGAAGGTCTGGTACTATATAGTGGTTAGGAGGGAGAGTTATGGATTCAGACCACCCTGGGTTTAAGTTCCTGCTCTGTCATTTATTTTTGTGTGACCCTGGGCAAGTGATATACCCTCTCTGTACCTCGGTTCCTTCATCTGAAAAATGGAAATAACAAGAGCACCTATCTCTCAGGGTAAAACAGAAAAAAACAAAAGAAACGGTGCTTGCTAGCATGCCGTCTGCTACCGAGAAACTCAATATGCCTTAACTATTATCATTAAGCCGGCTAAAAATGGAAATCCCTCCCTCCCTCCCTCTAAGGGCTGGAGGACCCCAGGGCAGGGACACCCAGGAAAGGGTAAGAATCCCTCAGCCATGCCCGTGCCCACGGCAGTCAGCTCACATTCGCCCGCCACCAGGACCTCCCGGATGACAGGGAGGGTACTGGTCACAGCACCTGCCACACTCACCTTTCACTGTGACCTGGGCTGTGGCCTCGATCATGCCCAGTGAGGAGATAGCCACACAGGTGTAGTTGGCGGAGCGCACAACATTGCTGAGCTCCAGGACATTGCGGCCGACTGGCATCTCATCCTCCTTGGTGAGCTCCTCGACCCCCATCATCCACTTCACGTAGGGCATGGGCGCACCCACTGCCACACATGTCAGGTTCACGCTGCCGCCTGGCATCACCTCCTGGCTGCTGGGTGGGATGGAGAAACGAGGAGCCACGCGGCGCACTGCAGGAGGAGGGAGAGAGGCACTCACAGGCCGGGCAGAACACACGGCTGCATGGAAGGGCAGGGGCCCCTCATCCAGGTAGCCCCTCTGGTTAGAGCCAAACCCACGCTCAGAGGGGTGGCACCGCCGGACCCCAGCTCACCATCCACTCCCACCCCACCTCCAGCCTAGTAAGTGGCCCCCGCACTCAGGGGCTGTCTGGAACACAATGTCTTACTCAATGAGAGATCTTGCAACCAATCTCCCATTTTATAGCCTAGGACGCTGAGGCCTGTCAGGAAGCTCCTGTCTGCCCAGGGTCACACAGGGACTCAGGACAAGGTCCAGGCCTGGTCAGGACCACAACCCAGGTTGTCCTCCAGGGCCCATCTCTGCCTGCTCCTGGCTGGGGCACCAGGGAGAGAAAGCAGGCCCTAGGGTGGAGGGTCCTCTGAGCACGGCTGGGCGGGGCAGAAGGTCAGTCCAGAGGGCCACAGCCACCTGCTGT
This sequence comes from Piliocolobus tephrosceles, assembly GCF_002776525.5. Lineage (NCBI taxonomy): Eukaryota > Metazoa > Chordata > Mammalia > Primates > Cercopithecidae > Piliocolobus > Piliocolobus tephrosceles. The sequence continues at coordinate 178,740,946 of NC_045434.1, forward strand.
GGAGTCACTGCCTCCACCTCCAGGCCATAGCCTGAAGGGAAGAAATAAGGTTAAGTGGTGGCGCCACCTGCCAAGGTCTCAGCCATGCTCAGGGCACAATCTGGGAACCCAAGCAAAGGGGCTGCCCTCAGGGGGGCTGGGCAGGGGTCAGGGCAGGCCAGGGACGTGGTCCGCGGGCAGGATGGGCATGACGATGGCAGTAACATGATGAGGGCGCCGAACAGACGGCTTCCTGCGCCAACAAACAAGGGTCTCAAGGGGAGGGTGGCTGTGCCTGGCCACGACCTCCAGCCTTGGACTCTCCTGGCCGGAAGCTGTTCTGAGCTTCTCAGTCCAGGGTACAGCCTAGAACCACCCCCCTGAAGTTGTAAGCTTGGCATAGACACAGGAGCATGCAGAGGGAAAGAAGGTGACGACACCCAGCCGTGGGCAGGCATGCCTGGCATGCAGATGGGCCATGCAGCTGGTGAGCAGAGGCCAAGGTGTGCCCTACACGGGCACTCTCACACGCAGGGCCAGAGGCAGCAGGCAGCAGGCTAGTCAGTACCCAAGAGCACTGCTGAGAGCACTGGTCTCCGAGGAACCTCACTGGGGACCCCAGGCATGCAAAGACCCCACAGCACCACATCAGGAGCACCTCCACTATGAGCACCAGACTATGCTGCTCGCGCAGCCCCAAATCACAGAACCAGAGCTAGAAGCAACTGCAGAGACCATCCGGTCCAACATCTGACCTCACTACACAGGGGTCAAAACGGAGACCCAGAGATCAGACATTCAGCAAGTCACCAGGTCCTGTCAACGGGGCGGCCTAATATATCTTTCGAATCCATGTATTTCTCTCCAGACGCAGAAGCAACTGCCACCACCAAAGTCCAAGCACCATCATCCTTCCCTGGGTTGCTGAAATGGGTTCTGCGTTGGTCCTCCTGCCTTGTTGTTCCCCGCTCCAATTCCTGCTCACCAGCTCTCCAGAAACAGCTGGCACAAATCTGATGCCACTCCCTGTTTAACAAGTTCCTGCATGGCTCCCAGTGACATCTCTGCCTAGCCTACAAGACCCTACCTAACTTAGCACTTGCTTCAACCCCCTCCACAGCCTGCCTGACTTCGGTACTCCAGACAGAATCCAAACCCTGGCAGCCCCAGAGGAGGCCAGGCCTGACAGGTGCTGGTGGGCTGGATCTGTGTCCCCAGGTTCACCTAAGGGATGAGAGTGTCTTGTAGACATTCAGCGTTCTGCCTTCTCCTCAAATCAATCAGCACTCCCATTGTCTTTAGGGAAACCACTTCTACCCCCATTCTTGGTACATGGGGCGTGTGACCCAGATCTGACTATGGAGAAACAGCCTTTGGACTTCTGCAGAAACTATTAGAAAAAGCAACCTTCTCTCTACTGAGGCAGCTAAGCTTAGAGCAGTTGGGGATGGCTTCTCCCAACACACAGGAAAAGCCACTTGAGAACAAAGATGTCAACAGAGGAGAGGAGAGCCAGAAACAGACAGACAAATGCCTGGCCAACCTGTTTAAGTACCTAGATCTAGCCCTGCCCAACACCAAATCTACTACATTTTTCAGGTTTGTAACACAAGAGTTCCTTGTTTTGCTTACACTGGTATGAGTGGGTTTCTGTCATCTGTTCTAGTGCCAAGAGTCTCTACCTAAACGATGACAGCATGTCACAGACACAGTTCTTGTGGCAGAACAGGTGGATCCCGGGGCATGGCTGGCAAGTGTCTCATGGCAACAAAGGACTCTCTGAGCATGCTCTCTAAATGGTCCAAGGTGAGAGCAGGAGGCTCAGCCAGGACTACCACCCAGCCTGGTGGTGTGTGCCTTCCCTCTGCTCTGGAGATGGGCCTCAGGGACGGGCACAGGCAGGCAGGTCTGTTTGCAGATCAAGTCCAGGCCTGCCATGGAAGCACGGTGGGGGCAGCACAGAGGAGCAGCCTTAATGAACCAAATCTCTCCTGTCCTCTCGGCCAGTGGGTGCCCCATCTCCTCCTCTTCATGGGAAGGGAAGCTATGCTTAAGCACCTACTAGGTGCAGGTTTCCACGCTGTAGATGCTATCACCTGCCAATTACAGTCAAGGGAACTGATTTTTTTTTTTTTTTTTTTTTTTTTGAGACAGAGTCTAGCTCTGTCCCCGGGCTGGAGTACACTGGCACAATCTCTGCTCACTGCAAGCTCTGTCCCCCGGGTTCACGCCATTCTCCTGCCTCAGCCTCCCGTGTAGCTGGGACTACAGGTTCCCGCCACCACGCCCGGCTAATTTTTTTGTATTTTTAGTAGAGATAGGGTTTCACCATGTTAGCCAGGATGGTCTCGATCTCCTGACCTCGTGATCCGCCCGTCTCAGCCTCCCAAAGTGCTAGGATTACAGGCGTGAGCCACCGTGCCCGGCGGGAACTGATTTAAAACCAAGCAGCATGACCAAGTTTATATCCGTAGTAGAAGTAGGTCTGTGTGATGAAAAACTGTGTCACCCTTCGAGCCCTGGCTGACAGGCCTGAAAAAAAAAAAAAAAAAAACAACCCAGAGGGCTCTGGGGAGAAGCATCAGAATTAACAGATGCTGGCAGGAGAGGACGCTGCTCCAGTGGGCATAAGGATGGGTTTAGACAGCCTGTGCTGGGGAGAGGTGATGACTGCAGGCTTGACCCCAGCCAGCGGTGGAATCATGGGGCCTAATCAGGTCGCTGGATACCAGGACAAAGAGCCCCAGCAGAAGGAAGTAGGTCCTTGGCCAATAAACCTTGGGCACCAATCTAGAAACTTGACTGGACTTTACCCCCAAAGAGTCCCTGGAGGACAGGGTCTTCAGGCCAAAAGGCAGACCTCATGGACCAGCCCTGGAGGTCAGGCCAATGCCCTGAGCCACACCTTCTAAAGCCTCCAACTCCTGCCGCAGTCAGGAAATTCAGGCGCTTCAGGAACACAAAAGACTTGTGTTTATTTTTTCCCTCCTAGCTGCAGGTGGCAGGGAGAACTCTAGGGGCTAAGGATAAGCGTGAGAGGTCAATAGTGGCCTTTAGGGTCATCTGCAACACCAAGCAAGGGCCTCAGGGCCAGAAGCTCCTGGGCGCACCACCTTCACTCTCACAAGGACACTGGGCTTCAGCCACGCAAACGATTCACTGCGACTGAGACACTTTCCACGTGAGGGAGGTCAGGGTATGTCTACAGAGGAAGGGTGGGGGAAACAGGCAAGGGAGAACCTCCTTGTATCCCAAGTACCAACAGGGACCTGCATCCTAGACCTGCCCAGACAGCCACCCCCACGCCAACAGGCTGGAGTGGCTGGCATCTCATGCAGCAGCCCCTACCATCCTCCTCCCACGGCTGCAGGCACAAGGCCTCCAAAAAGAAGCAGGCCTCACCCTGGACAGTCTTATTGACAGAAGCAACAGCAGGGAAGGAAAAGCTTGAGCTGGGAAAAATGCACTTCAGGTCTAATCTTGGGCTCCAACAATGCCGGTCTATTACCGTTCCCTGTGCATCCTTAGTGCTGACATTTTATAGACAATTTCCAAAACAGGGCCCTGCCATTTCTGGATTATATTTCAGCTGTAACTTTTAAGTCTAATTATTTGCGCTGACAACCCCCTATAATAGGGCGGTGCGGCGCCCAGAGGCATCAGCATTCAGTGGAGTGACAGCCTAATCGCAGAGGGAGGCAGCCCCGCAATCTGCATTCACTCAGAGAAATTTCTCTGATGAAAATAACGCAACATTAAGGAGGGGATGAGGGGCAGGATCCACTGTATCAAGATAAAATAACTCTTTAATAAATAACCTTGTGGCTGCCGCAAAGCAGTAATTAAATGCCAGCAAACCCGGCACACAGTTTTAAGTAAAGCTGGAAAAATGTAAGATGCAATTATCAGCACCAAACAAATTACCAGCCCAGCAAATCCCCCTGGAATATTTAGAAACCCATTTCTGCCTTTCCGCTAAATATTTGTGCATGTGCTTATTTTTGGCGGGACCATAGGGTGGGGTAGGGGTGGGACGGGGTAAGGGAGGGGATGAGGTACCAGGAGGGTAGAGGAAGGGGCATGGAAGGAGCCACTGTGGGCTGGGCTGTCTCTGCTGATGACTGTTTTCTGAATGCCCTGGCAGATCTGCCCGGTCAGCAAAATGGTGTAACAGAAATGCCCCAGCACTCAGGAGCGCATATGGATGGATGCTCAGAGCTGACATCTGAGCCAAGGCTATAGCCCTCCTCTCGACTGGCTCCCTCACCCTCACAGAGGAAACTCGAGCCACGGAGGATGTGGCAGAGGGAACCGGGATGGCCTGGGTCTGTTCCCTGAGGCTCAGCCTGTCCTACATTTCTGTCCTGAACCCCCAAAACCCAGTGGACACGTGAGTCTCCTCTGACCACACAGACCAAGTGATACATGAAGGACCACTAGCCCCGGCTGCCAACCCCAGCATCATGGGTGGGGGTCTGGCTCGGGGTGGGGGGGTACTGAAAACCAAGCCCCAAACAGGCCTGCTCGGGAATGGGCTCAAGGACAGTCTCCAGGAAACCCTTCCAAACTTGTGGCTGACTCAGGGCCACTTCCAGGCTCCCGTATGGATCTTGCTAAGTTGCAGTTGACCGTTCAGTCACTCCAGGTAGAAGCAACTTGAGCCCGAATGCAAAGCACCAGGCTAAGGAATGTCAGTTAGCTGGCTGGTGGGCTAAAAAAATTCCACCCTCAGACAGACACGGGAGCTAGCTGGGAAGCTTGGGCAGAGGGGCCTGGGGCAGGTAGGAGGATCTTAATTTGGATCTGGCTGGAGAAGGAAAAGACAACCTTATGGGAGACTTCCTCAGTGTGCCAAGATGATGCTACTCACCCTGTGCCATGGACACCAAGCTCCCTGAGGCAGACCAGGGCTGGTTGCCCCATTGAGCCCTGGTGGGGGACCTGAGGGCCTCAAGGACAGGGTACACACTGCAGGACTTTTGCCCTGTGCTACAGGATATTGGGAGGACAGCCTATTCTAGCCTCTTGCCTTACCGTCCCAGTGGTTTGGGCCGAGCCTGGGTCTCTAGGCGAGGAGGGGTTTGGGCCGAGCCTGGCTCACTAGGCGAGGAGGGGTTTGGGCCGAGCCTGGGTCTCTAGGCGAGGAATGCGGTGAAAGGTCCTACAGGTGCACATAAAGTGCTACAGCTCTTACACCTCTCTCTGACCACAGCCCCCCCACAACCATTCCTGAGCACCACCTGGATCAGACAGCTGGCCTGGCCTGGGTGCAAAGGTGGGGTGCAGTTTCATGCCATGCAGCATGCCCATCCCATCACCCTTGCAGGGGAACCAGGCTAAGGGGACATGCAGACACGTGGTACACCAGGGACCCAAGCAGCAGGAACATGCAGGTCAGGGGGCTGCCCACCCACCCCTGGTCCTGCCTGCCCGCCGGCCCAAACAAGAGACTGGCAGGCAGGCACGGCACAGCGAGCCTGAGGGAGCTGACCGAGCCCGCTGGGCCCTACTGACAGGCGCGTCCCATCGACGGGCGAACTGTAGATGGATAAGAAGTGAAAAGGACCAACCTTCTCGCTGATCTGAGAGATGAGAGTTTGGGTTGATGGCAGAGTGCGATGAAGATGAGGAGGGAATAAAAAAAAGACAAGGAGAAACACAGAGAGAGTAAAAACAGGCCAACCTTCATCTGCCCACACAGCACGGAGACGAGACGAGACTCCTGTGCCCCCTTGCACACACACATGCACACAGGTGCACATGAACCACATCGCTCACAAAAGACTCAGGACTCATGGAGGACATGGTGGACAGAGCTGACGCCCGCCAGCAGGCGCCAGAGAGGCCGAGGGTGGGGCCGGGGCAGGTGGAAATGGGGCACAGGCAGGCCCCCATGCCTCACACGCACCCCACAGCTCAGACAGACCCTGTGGACTGGGCTCTGGGGTCAAGGCCCTCCCAGCCCACAAACTTGCCAAGGTACACGAGCCACCAGAAATCACCCCCAAACACACCACCAGTGTGAGGAGCACGTCTGGGCACCTGTGGGGAGAAAGGCACTGTCCCTGTTTTAGACAGCTGTGGCCCTGCAGCCAGGTCCCTGGAGAGAAGGGGGAAGGCTGGTAGTCCTGGCACAGGTAGGCCAGGCTCTGAGGAGGGCAGGGCTCCACCCTGGCCCCAGCAGCTGTACACCCAGGGAGCTGTAGATGGAAGGAGAGAATGAGTCACTCGGGGAGAGTCAGGTGGTGACGGAGAAAGGCGCTGGCCCACCCAGCATGCCTGGGCCTGCTAGACTGTGGGTGGAGCTGTGGACAACTGTGAACAAAGTCAGATGTAACTGGATGACACATCCCTCCACGGTGCTATCCGGACAGCCGTAGAGGCTACTGACTAGCAAGTGATTCCTCTGTGCCTGGCAATGTGCCGGGTGCTTCACATGTATTGTCCCACTAAATGTAGCAGCTGCGTGGCCTCAGAGAGACACTGGGAGCCCTGAGAATTTGGGGGACAGAAGGGAAATGTGAGGGAGATACCAAAGCCAAGTCTGATGAGGAGACGAAGACTTGCGGCCAGTGGACACAGAAGAGAGACAATGGCAGTAGGAAGCCGTCAGTAATTTCCTCCAGGTGACATGTGGCAACGTTTGTTTTGACTGAGGGGTACTACTGGCGTCTAGTGAGCAAGACATGCTGCTAAACACCCTCCAATGCACAGGATGGCCCCTCACAACTAAGAATCATCTAGACCAAAATGTCAACAGTGCTGCGGCTGAGAAACTCAAGGCTAGAGCCCACATCAATCCGACTGAGGCTCAGGAGCCTGCTATGGGAGGAAACCTCGAAGCCTCTCTGCTGGGAGATGGACAGGGCGCAGGCCAGCACTGGGGGTTCCTCCATAGCCATCCACCCACAAGCAGGGCTCAGGAGGCAGAGCTGGTGGTCAGCCTGGTACAGGCTGTCCCCAGGCCCTGGGGCTGAAGGGCCCCCAGTACTGCTGAGGGCAGAAGGCAGGGGTTTTGCCAGGCATGAGATGAGGAGGGGTGGGGGCACCAGAAGCCAGGGGCCCAGGGAGCAGGGCCTTTCAGGTGTGCCGAAGTCCTGCTGTTAGGACAGGAGGGCCTATCCTGGGCCTATGGGGCAGGTTGCTCTTGGCAAAGCAGAGTGGCTACAGATTCAGTTAGGGTCTAGATGAGGCAGGTCCTGGCGACAGAGCTTAGAACTGGTCCTGAGACATCAGGGCCCACAGGAACATTGTATGTATGTGTGAGAGAGACAACAGAAGTCAGGCTTGGCTGTTTTAGAGTCCCTGGCAAGTGGGGCTGGAACTAAAGGAACCCCCGTATTTCCTACCAAAAGGCAAGTGGGGATGGAGCCAGAAGGGTAGATTCAGGAAGAGCTGGTAGGGGCAGAGGATGGGCCATGGCAGGAGCCAGTCAGGGCCCTGCCTGAGTCTACCAAGTGTAAACAGGGAGCTCCACCGGACTGCACATAAAAGCTCCCTGGGCAGTGACTGAGCTGCCAGCTACAGCAGCTAAGCTCAGTCGATCTCCAAAGAGACCCATTGCTCTGCCTCCAGGGCTGGGGCCAGTGTAACAGTGACTTGAGAGAATGCTGCCTAGCCAAGAGGAAAATGTGGCGGGGGGTCGTCCATCCACCTCTGGGCCTTCTGCTGCCTCAGCATTGCCTCCTGTAGCTGTGCCCTAGGAAATGTGCCCATAGGCCATGCCCTTGCAGCTGGCTTAGGTTTACAGTGGCTCTACTGGGCCTCTCTTCTCCCTGATGCAGACAAAAGGCTTTCTTGCTGAGGCCTGGAACTGCCACTCTCTCGACCCTAGTCTTGGGAACAGAGCTCTAGACAGCACAGCATTTGGGATAGTCAGGGTGGGAGGAGGCAGACCTTTGAGAAGGGTCATTCCAGCTGCTCCTCTGCTGGAGCGGACTCGCCAGCCCCTATGCCTGCCAGACACTCTGCCTGGGGCAGGGTGGGGTGAAGGCTGGGCCGCTTACAACTCTACTCCTCTAGGCCATTTGGGAAGTTTTTGGGCTCCTGTTCCTGAAAACAGATGAGCTGACCTGAGGCCTGAGCCTTGACGAGCAAGACACCTGACAGTAAGCTAGGGGACCTCCCATCCCATGCCCCCAACTCCCATGAAGCACTTTTAATAGTCTCTGAAGCACAATTTGCCCACCACGAATAGCTCCTCTGCAGCTCAACTGGCTACCAAATGGGTTGGCAGCCTGTGGCCTCTCCAGAACCACCCTCTCCCATGACAGACAGCAACCCCCTGATAAGTGTATTTTGGTTGACCGCCTAATTCTCTCTGCTCTGAGTAAGCAAGTCTGACCACATGGTCCCAAAGAGTGGGACAGGCCACTGCCATCACCCGCTGAGTCCACTGGGTGGAGAGTCAGACGACATCCCTCAGGAGGCTGCGCTAAGCACTTGGCATGATGGAATCATCACTGCAAGGAGCCACGTCCAGTTTCCTTCACAGATCCCCTGGGGGGAGACAGTTGAACTTTTTTTTTTTTTTTTTTTTTTTTTGGAGATGGAGTCTCCCTCTATCGCCAAGCTGGAGTGCAGTGGCACAATCTCGGCTCACTGCAACCTCTGGTTCAAGTGATTTTCCTGCCTCAGCCTCCCGAGTAGCTGGGATTACAGGCACCCGCCACCACGCCCAGCTAATTTTTGTATTTTTAGTAGAGACGGGGTTTCACCACGTTGGCCAGCATGGTCTCGATCTTCTGACCTCGTAATCCACCTGCCTCAAAGTGCTGGGATTACAGGCGTGAGCCACCACACCTGGCTGACAGTTTAACTTTTAATGACATCCATCTGTGCAGGAGGGCTAGGTGAGGGGACAGTGTGAGGGTAGAAGGGGCTCTCAGGGCCCCTCCTGGGCACATGTATACCAGACCTAGTGTGTTCTCAGGAAAGAGGAAGGTGGCCAGCTTTAGTCACTCTTAGGCTGTGAACATAGCACAGATTGGAAACCCCAAAACAGTCCCCAGGCTCCTCTCTCCTGGGAACTTGGACTTCCGGAAAGCACATTGTCCACTCGCTTCCAGCAATGAACACCTGGAACACACCAGGTGCTCACCCGAGGCAACATAACCATAGGGGCTCACAGCTGAACACAACGGTTCTTCCAGGAGGGCCCCAGGCAGACCTGGCCAGAGGACAGGCTCACCTGGCCTGGTCCATTTCTGAGGCCTGGCTACCCCAAAGCCCAGAGCCACAGTGGTTCTGGAGCCCACCGCGCTGCGGCAGGCAGGAGGATGTACTAAAGGAAAGCCAGGCCAGGTATGCATGCATTTACACACAGAGAAGTGTGCCTGTGTGTGCACACACACATGCACATACACCAAGAAGTGTGCTTGGATGGCTCCAAACTCCCATGAGGCTCTGGGCCCATGCGGCAGGACCTACAAGAGATACAAATGCTCCTAAGAGTGGCTGCTTCCCCGCGGGCCTGCAGGGAAGGAAGGCAAAGTAGTGGCAGATGCCGGGAGCTTGCCCAGTGGGAGCTGCTGCTGCTGCTATCGCTGCTGCAGAAAGAAGCAGGAAGAAGAGAACGGGCCCATGGCAGTCCCTTGTGTGTCTGCACCAAGGGCTCTGGGCAGAGAGCCTGGCAGGTGCAGCACAGCTCCGTGGTGACGGGCCAGGTACTGCCTGCGTCCTTACCTCGTACATACAGGTTCGCAGGGGCTGAGTAACGTGTGCCTGCCGAGTTGGTCGCCACACACTCGTACTTGCCTTGGTCGGATTCCTCACTGCTCTCTATCTGCAAGGCACCTGTGGGGACACGAAGCAAGAGATCAGGTATGGCCCATGTCGAGTGTGGCCTGGAACACGGTGAGAGGTCTCGACAGCGTCTGTGGCTGATGTTGACCAGATGTCGAAGCTCATCCAGGCCACACCCTGGCACCCCTGCTGCTTCCAGGAAGCTCTGCCTGATGAGCCCAGTGGCCTCCTGGCTAGAACCAAGGGTTGTGTTTTGGAGCGCAATCCCATGCTCCCCACAATCCAGCAAGACCCGTCTTTGCTCTGCCAGGGACTGTACCCCAACCCCCAGCTCCACTCAGTTTCCGCCACACTCTTGCCAGTACTGAAGCCTGTTTCCCAATCAACATCCCTGTTAGTGTTCCCGGCCCCGCAGCCCCGCTAGGCCAGTCAGAGCCAGGTGTGGGAGCAGCCTGCAGAATGGCAGGCCTGGGATTCACAAGCACACTATGCCCTCATTGGGCTGGAGCTTGAGAATTTGCCACCCACCAGGAAAGAATGGGCTTGCCCTGGGGGCCTGATGCCCAGCAGCCTCTGCTCCCAGCACCATCTTCCCCTCCTATTCCACCCCCTCCCCACCAGCCCCACCCATTCCGGCTCCTCTCCTCAGCCTGGTCCTGCTAAAGTGCTTCGACCCACCACGGCTCCTGCATAATTCAGGAGGCTAATGGAGGTTGGAGCTCCCACTCGGGCCAGTGCCCTGAGGGGCTGCTCTGGCCGCAGACGGACAGACAGGAGCCAGGGTTGGGGTGGGTAGCAAAAGGACCCTCAGAAAGGGTGGAGGAATCTTGGGCTTGAGGCCAGTTCTGACAGGTCCTGGCGGGGGAGGCCAAGGCAGAGCGGCAGGGTGGGGGCGGACCCACTCGACTTGGCCATCCCCTGGCCCCATCAATAAACACTTGAAAAAACTGCTTGTGAAAGCACACTGGGCAAGCTGTCTGTGACAGAAACACCCCCGGGCACAGGCAGCACACCCCTCCCTGGAACAATCCAACAGACAATTACACCCACACAGGACGGTCCAACAGTTAAGAACCCCCACAGGACACAGTCTGACAAAACCACCTCCTGCACAGAACAGCCAGCCTGACCTGACAGCCCCCACCTTCCCAGGGCCCAGGTTGATGGACAATCACACCCACACAGGACACGGACAGAAGCTGCCGGGCCCCCCCTTGCCTGGACTGGACAGGAGCCAGAGGAAAAGTTCCAAGTCATGCTCTCACGGCTGGGGCCCAAAGGGGGACCACCCTGGGTCTGACCTATAGCCCCCTCACTGCCTGATGTCCCTCTTCCACCATCTAACCCAGGGCAGCAGGAGGGGCTGGGAACCCCCAGGGGGCTGGGAGCTGGAGGTGAAGGAAGAGGGGAGGCCACCAATGCAGGACGCAGGACCAGTCTGCCTCTGTGGTGCTGGCCTCAGCCCTCCCCACCAGGTGCCAGGGAGCACCAGGGCCCAGTGCACATGCCAAATACCATCTCCTTCAAGAGCAGCCCTGAAGGGCACCCAATAGGTCATGCTGATGGGATGGATGGACACTGTTACAGAAAACGTTCATTTAAGCAGGTGCGGTTCAGGCCCGAGGGGTTGAGGCTGCCCTAAGGTCACCTCAGTGAGGCAGGGGGTGTGGGTGGGGTGGGGGAGACCTGGTGGCTGGTGCCACAGGCTTAAAGCAGAAAGTGTTGCCTGGGTGGAACTTCTGACCCAGAAAACAGGAGGTTCCTCTGCAACAAGAACCTAAGAGTGGTCAGGGGGCCTATCAGAGACCGGGTGCCTATTTGCATACAGAATCCCCCAAATCTGGAACCAACACCAGGACCCAGCAGCAGGCACAGCAAAGAGTCAGCACAGGCTGAGCAGATGGGCACGGGGATTGGGGGGCTACCAGGTGAAGCAAGAGCCAGCCTCAGGGTGATGGGCAAGATACCACCCAGGAAGGCAGCTGCTCTCCCCTGAGACCATCCTGGTCTTGAGCTCTGAAGGTCTAGATGTGCCCACAGACACTGAGAGAACTGGGGAGAAAATGATGTGAATAGACAAGCCACCATTTTACAGGTGTCTGCTCTGCGCCCAACACTACACATCCTCCTCTCCTCTAATTCTCATGACCCTGTGCGGCAGGTGGCCATGCCCCAATTTAAAGAGGAAACACTTCTGAGAGATGAACTGAGTTTCTGAAGATCACATAGGTGGTAAGTCAGACTTGAACCTGGATCTTCCTGAGTCCAGAATCTGTGCTTTTAACTCTTAGGCTGCAGGGCCCTGCTGCATGGAGGCAGCCCAGTGGGGACTCCGAGCTGACAGGCCAGGTGATGGAGTTATGCACGAGCCTGTTTACCTCCCTGTTGTCATCCCAGCACCTACACGGAAGTCCTAAGTGAACGTTCCTCCTAATCCTTGCCAGGCTGAAGGGATGATCCTCATTCTACTACAGTACGGAGCCAGGATACTAAAGGGAAAGTCAAGTAATAATTGAGGTCCCCCCAAAAGAGGAGACTGTCAAGAGAAAAGGCAAGGCTTGGTCATGCTCCTCAACCTTACAGGAAGCTTTTCTGTCTAGGGAAGCTAGGGGTAGGCTAAGTTTCACAGCAGGAGCTGATGGGGTCCCTTCTGTGGGGATGGCCCGGAAGACCTGGGCAGCAGGGCTTGCCGTCCAGGACGGGGCTCGGCGAGTATCTTCACAATTCAGACTTGCAATGGATGAGTCCACAGGAGGGAATGACTGAGAGTGGATGTGTGTGGTGGCCGGTGGTGTTGGGGGTGCTGGAGCTGGAGATGAGGAGGCTGAAGAGGTTGGGATGGGGATGGGGAGGTGACACACTGGACGGGATGGAGTGGAGGTGACGGCAGTGGCAAGGCGTGGTGTGGCGAGAGGCACGGACAGCATTCTTACCTCTGATTGGTGAACCACCTGGCGAGGTAATTTGAATGCAAATAAGATCAGAGAGAAGCATTAGTACAAAAGGAAGGAAAGCCACACAAAGCCAAATCAGGTAAAATAAAACACAAGAAAAGACCTTAAATACATGGAGAAATTGAGGCCTGAGTTAGGCCGACGCGGACGATGTGTGAGCAAGCACCAGGCAGAGCCAGGCTGAGTGTGGGTGAAGCTGTGTCCCAGGTCACTGGCTCTGCTCTGGGGACGAGGAGGGGGCTCAGTGGGGCTGGGGGTGACGAGAATCAGGGAGGTGAGTCAGGACTCCTGCAGACCACACTGGCTGGGGCCAATGGAGGGGGAAGGTGAAGAAAAGAGGTAGCAACCCCACCCCACAGGGCCACCCAAATCCCACCGGTGGGTAAGATTCCAAAACAAAGCACTTACCAAAACAAAGCCTGGTGTTAAGGCAGACAGGACAGAGGCTAAAGGGAAGGCTTGCCATGGGCTACTAGCACACTGGGCCTCCCACAACATGCAGCCCAGCCCAGCGGAAAGGGCAGCAGGACTCAGCAAACTCACAGCCCAGAGGCAGAGTCCTTAGAAAGCCCACTCAACCCCGCTAAAAACTGGGGGACTACTGAACTTCCCCCCTTTGGCCTGGCTGGCGAGAGGCAGAGATCAGTGCCCAACCTTTCCCTGTCTGGCACCTCATAACCCTGAGGGTTGGTAACCCTGAGGGCCAGGCGCTCACCCTCTATATCCAGGCCTATTAGGAAATCTGAGCAGGTTTCATCCCCAACAGGTACCTTCTCTGAGGCTCAAGCCCCCTGTGCAACCACTGCCTCCCCCAGAGGAGTGAGGAGCCCATAGATGGGCCCAGGTCCAGCTGTATTTACCCTGCCCTGCTGCTCGCTTCCTGCCCACATCTGGGGATTGGGAAGTGTGCAGAAAAACCAACGCCAATCCCTGTTTCAGGGGACTTGACAACAGCACCTAGAGGAATTCTTCATCTGTAAGTTCAAATGAGAAAACAGAGGCCGAGAGATGACAGGGAACTACCCAAAGCCCAAGGTCACACCAGCTTCTAAGTCAAGCAGAAGGACTTGACAAGGTCCATCTAACTCATAGCCTGCCCACAGGATGAGGCTGCCAGTCCTGCAGATGCAGAAGCAGGGGAGAGGGCAAAGGCTGGGTCCTGGGAGTGAGGGTTATGTGGGAAGAACCCACACAGTGATTCTGTCTCTCCAAGAGACCCTTTTGGGAGGTCCACAAGGTCAAAACTGTTTTCATAATACTAAGAAATTATTTGCTTTATGCACTTTCTCTCATGAACACAGAGCTTTTCAGAGGCTAATGACATGTGCCATCACAATTGACCTAACGCAGAAGTGGCTATGAAATCCAGAGGCTACATGACATGTGCCATCACAACTGACCTAACGCAGAGGTGGTTACGAAATCCAGCTGCCTTCTACTAAGCCCCAAATCAAGAGATTCGTAATAAGGGTAAACCAATGTTGTCCCTCTTGGTAATTTTTTTTGTTTTAAAAAATATAATTATTTTTCCTTAAAAATGTTATTTATGCTAATATATCATGGATTTTTATTATTTTAAAATAGATTAATAAATATTTTCAAATCATCTCAATCTTAATACCTAATACGGTAAACATCAATAGAAATAACCCACACAACAGCTGGGCACAGAGGCTTACCCCTATAATCCCAGCACTTTGGGAGGCCGAGGCGGGCGGATCACCTGAGGTCGGGAGTTCAAGACCAGCCTGACCAACGTGGAGAAACCCCGTCTCTACTAAAAATACAAAATTACCCAGTTGTGGTGAGTCATGCCTGTAATCCCAGCTACTCAGGAGGCTGAGGCAGGAGAATCGCTTGAACCTGGGAGACAGAGGTTGCGGGCAGTCGAGATCGCACCACTGCCTGGGCCAACAAGAGCACAACTCCATCTCAAAAAAAGAAAAAAAAAGAACCCACACAAACAAGAGCTCTTTGAGGTTCTCTGATATTTACAAGCAGAGGTCCTGAGACCAAAAAGTTGACAATGCTGATCTCCTGTCATCCAAGTCAGGGCTTGGTGGGGGGTGGGAGCAGTGGATGTGGTCCAGGACTGGCACCCCTCACTCCTGGCCTCAGCTCTTCCAGAACCTAATCTGTTCTGAAAGAACCTAACAGTAATTTCCCCACCAAACAGAGAATCTGCCTTTTCCATTTCACAAGACGGGTGTGAGGGACTGAAGGGGCCCAGAAGTCAGCATCCCTAGGGGTGTACTCGTGCCCGAGAGGTGCCAGGGAACTCTGGGCCAAAAGGAAATTGTGAGTACGCACTGGCAGTGTGCCCTCCTGGAAGGCCCCGCAGATGGTAAGGCAGAGTGGGGGGCGGGGACAGGTTCTTCCAGCCAGAGCTGGGGCCAGCCAGCAGCGTGAGGGGCTGCAAGCCCTCTGTGTCCCACCCGTGAGCCTCCTCCTGCAGCCAGAGGCTGCATCTCTTCTTAAGACCCTCAGGTTTTGCCTCAGAGTGCTCGGGGTGGGGAAGAGACTGCTCTCTGGATGAGCACATGGACTCAGTGAGTTAGGCTGTCCTCTATGACAAAGGATGGCGGCTCATATGTTCAGGCCACAGCAGGAGCGAGGGAATCTCCTCAAGCCCTGTCCAGGCTCGGCACAGCCTGCAGGCCAACAGCTCCTCTCAGGACCCAGCAGAGGCTCTAAGCCCCTGCTCACAACTCCATTTCCACTCTATAAGCTTGCTCCTGTTCCTCCTGGGCCTACCCCAGTCTCAAGTTCCAATTCTCCAGGAGGCGGTTTTGGCAGCATGTCACGTCACTATAGAGAAGAAAAGGCCTGCTGAGCAGAGCTCACATCTGGGCAGTGCATGCCGTCAGCTACCTCCTGTCTAGCTCCTGCTTGGGGGAGAGGGGGTCATGCCCTGGTTAGATGTGCTGTGGCTCAGGTCGCAGATGGTGGAAGACTTCTGGGTACTGGTCAGTGGGGGCCTGGGGTCTGGAGAATCTGGGAATGTGCAGCTCTGAAGCCCCAGCAGGGTCCAGTTGCTCCTCAGGGCCCCAGGTTTGCTATTGTGATAATAGGTCCTGTGGTGATCTCACAGGGGAGCTCCTAGGACGAGTCTTGATGCGTGACCCCAAGTGACTCCCTTAAATCAGCTGTGAAGTGGGCATGGTAATCACAGTCTGTCCTACTTCACAGGGCTGCAAGAGAATCCGCTGCAACAAAAGCGGGGAAAGCTCTGTTGTAAACTGTCGGTGATGCGTAAACCATGAAGGTCCCTGTAAACAGCTGAGTGCTCACGGGCCTGAGTCCACTCCATGAAGGGTCGTCCCTGAAAAATGTGCATGGAATAGCCTCAGCACCCTTCTAAATGGTAATGGGATAAGGCCAGGAACAACTGAGGCCAATGATCCCAGGCCAGGTCAGGCAGGGAGGGGAGAGAGCCCAGTTATTACTGCAACGGTGGGATGGTAGAGGCCCCTTAGGTGCCATCTGGCTCCACTCCAGGAGCTGGACCCTAGGCCCATGACCTTGAGGTCACAACTTCCAGGTGGCAGAAAAAGAAACAAGGAAGTCTTCCTTGGACCTGGAAAGCAGGAGGAGGAGTGAACATTAGAGCAGATATTAGCCTATAGGGACAAGTGCCAAAGGTCAAGTTCATGAAATCATTCACTTGACGAGGGCTCAGAGAAGACCTGTCCTACAGCTGAGCTCAGCAAGTGTGATCAGACCCAGGTCCTCCCTGCAAGGCCTAGCTGAGCAGAACTGGAGCCAGATGGTGACAATGTAAAGCAAGGTGAGGCCTGAGGAAGCAGCCAGAGGCTGGGCAGGGTGGAGGCTTTCAAGTGGAGCAGCCGGAAGGTGCACAGAGGGCCGGAGGTGGGCAAGGACCAAGGACAGGTCAGCACAGCTCAGTGTTAGGACGGTCGAGGGCATAGAAAGTAGAAAGAGCTCCATGAAGCCCTCACCAGAGGCCAGTCCACCAACTCAAGCTTTGACTGCTATTGACTCACTCGCTGCTTACTGTAACTCCTTTTCAAACATGAGAAAACTAACACACGAAAAAGTTAAACAACCAACGCCAGAGAGCTGGTAAGTGGTGTAGCCAGGACCTGATGAGACACGGGCAGGCGAAGACTGAGAAGGGCCCCCCAAGCCTTGCTCAGGAGCGTCACTTGACCAGGTAGGCAAGGAGACACCACTGAGGTGGTGAGAGCACAGGAAGGATACGAGCAGCAAACCTGACCTGCAGGACGATGGATTCTCGGGAGGGCCTAGAGGTACAGAAAGCGGCATCTGGTGCCTAGGATAGGACTGATGCAGTAGGAGGGGAGAAGGGGGCCAATTTGAGAGCCACAAGGGTGATACATTTGAGAGCTCTCAAAACAAACCAACTTGAGACCCATGCTCCTTAGGTTGGGGGGTGCCACTTACAGAAAGAGGGCATGGCTGTCTGGCAGGAAGGTCATACTCATCACTGGTCATCACTGGTCAGGGAGACCAGAAGGCAGGTTGATCTTTGGATCCAGAGCTCAGGTAAGAGGTTTGGGCTGGAAAGACTGAAGCTAGAGTTGCAGGTGAGGAGATGGCAGTTGGAGCTTTAGGAGGGGTGAGCTCTTCCAGGGCAAGGCTGTGTCCATGGGGCAAGGGCAGGGCTCCCAGGCTCCTTGGTGGAAGGGAAAATGCTGCTGCAGGGAAGGGGTGCTAGGAAGAGGGAAGTCGCAAGAGATAAGAGTCCTGGAAGGCTAGGGAAAATGGGAGTGTGGTTGGGAAGGAGGGAGGAATGTTAGCTGCTGCCGAGAGGACAAGGGGGATGGGGTCTGAGGGGCATCCAGTGGAGTGACAGGCAAGGAAGGGGTGGCCCAGGGCCCGGCACCCCAAGCACTATATAAATGCTAGCTGAACCAACGTGTGAGAGCCTTCCCAGAGCTGCTGCCAGACAAGTCCATGTGGTTCCATGGAGGGGCCCAGGCCTGCAGGGAGGAGTGTCTGGTTGCTTGGGGAGCCTGCCTGGGGGAACTCTGAGAAAACGCAGAGGAGCCGAACCGTGCCGGCCGCTGTGCTGCGCTGGGCAGCGGCCACAAACACTGCCGGCCGTTTGCTGCCTTGATTATGGCTGTTTTAATTAACTGCGCTACAGCTGCCTCCATCTTGTTGAGTTTTAATTAAATTAAATGAGCTAACACTTCGTGGGCTGTCTCAGGCGGCCGTGGCTGGGGCCAGAATCTTGCCCTGCTGGGAAGCTTGTCTCTCCCTCCTCCTGCAGGTCACCAAGGGGCTGTGAGCCTGGTGGGAATTGATGGGGAGGGGCTGGTATCCCAGGGAGTGGGAGGGCACCTCTGAAGCCTGCAGGCCCCTAAAAGGGGCAAGAGTCATGTCCTCCTTTTCAGCATTGACATCACAGCTGACAGGCAGCAGGGGCTCTGGCCGGCACTGGCCATCCTGCCCGAGGCCCACCATCCCATAGCTAGCAGGAGAGCTTCTGAAGCAAAGACTATTGGTCCAGGCTGTGCTGGCAGCAGATGCAGAATGCAGCCAAGCTGATTCTGAGCCTCTTTTCCCGCCTGCTCTGTTCCCACAAAAACTGAATCAATTATCCTGGCGGGAGCCTCACAGGCAGATCGATCAATGGGGCGACACCTCCTTCCTGCACGATGGCATCCTTGCTCCCAGGGCTCCGAGCTGGCTCAACAAAGACATCCCGAGGAGACAGGTGGCTCTGGTAGTCGAGAGACAACAGCAAGTCCCCTTAGTTCCAGGCCCCTAAGGTCCAGCCTTTTGAGGCCTGATGAATCAGGCACCTTTGGCCTCTTTTCCCAGCTAAGCCCTGCCATCTGAGGAAGCAAAGAGAAGCATCATCCAGGCCCTGTCTCAGGCCAGGGAGGAGGGTGAACAGCCATAGAGCACCCGTGAAAAGTCCACCACATTGGCACGTCACATGTGCTGCGAGGGGCAGAACTGGCCCAAAGTCTGGAGTCTGACAATCCCAAGAAGGTAAAGGCACAGCCAACCATGAGCTCTATTCCCTGGGCCAGGCACACTTGCAGTAAGACCCAGCCCACCCCACTAGGTCCCCTCCGCTCAGCCCTGGAGGCGCCCAGGCCCAAGGGGGTAGGCTGTGCTGGGATCTGGCAAGAGGCCTGTTCTGAGGTCTGAATGGTCACTTGACCCCTGCCCTCTGCTCACCTGAACGCAGCTGCTTGATGCGGCCGTTGCTCGTGGCGGGGTCTACAGGAAGGAAGTCCTTGAACCAAGAAATCTCAGGGTCTGGATTTCCGCCTGCGGCGCATAGCATGGTGGCTGTTCGTGCCTTCTCCACCACCTTCAGCTGGGGCCCCATGTCGATGGAAGGGAACCCAGGGGGCAGCTGTTCCTCTGCAGACGAAGAGCAATGTGTGTATTAGGGCTGGCTCTGCCTGGCCCCTATAACCCCTCTGGGGGTAACTTCCCCAACTCCAGGTTGGCCAGGGCCCTCAAGACTCTCCTCCCCCATCCTTGACTTCTAAGCAAGACGTGTACCCCTATTTGAGGAAACAGGGCCCTAGGTCTCTTTGGCAGGGCAGAGGCTGCAGTGGGGCACCCTTGCCCCTGTCAGGGAGTTTCCAGGTCTGAGAGGCAATGCCTCAGACTGAAGGCGTCAGCACTTATCTCTCCAGGCCCTGAGAAGAACGAGAATCGATGCTCTGCTGGTCACAGCAGAAAGCATTGTATGGATGCTGGGCTGCAAGGGGTGGGGGCTAGTGGGGAGCTCATGCAGCATCCAACAGCCACAGCTCAGCCTGAAGGCCTCTGTGCTGTCCAGCCCCCTCTCCCCTGTCCACACACACAGTGTTCCCTCCATCTGGCCTTCAGTTTTATCACATGGCAGGGCCCCAGGTCACTGCCTGGTCTCTAGCCCTGACCCTGGGCACCCAGCCCTACCAATGATCCCCTTCTAACTCTGATCCTGACCTTGACCTATTCTCTACTGCAGCCTTGACCTTGAGCTTTCTCACTCAGTCCTGACCCTGGGAGTCACAGTCAGGGCTGCGGACCATGCCCGAGCATGTGGAGGCACAGGAGATAAAAAAGCTCTAAAGACACCAAAAGTTGGTGGGGATGGGGAAAACGCCCTCCTGGCTGCCTTCTCCCAGCTTGCTAGGGGTTGACGGTACACAGAGGAGTCACTGGCATGGAGTAAGAGGAACAGATGTCAGCAGCAAACCCACTCCCACTGCACATGGGCTCCCATATCAGCCCCGAGGGCCTGGAGGGCAAGGCTATCCACTCTCCAGCCCTTGGAAGCACAAGTCCAGGACAGGCTCAGACTAGTCATAGGCCAAATGGGACTCCCACCTTCACCACAAACTAGCTTTAGGGCCTGGTATGTTACTCATTCTGTGTCTGCTTTCATCTGTACACGGGGTTCAAGTGCCCACCTCGTAAGGCCATTGTGAGGTCTGTATCTGATAGTGCATGCAAGGTGTTGCAGAGCATCTGATGCAGAATTCACTCCTAGTGAATATTAGCTGGTGTAACTAGTAAGGGCTGAGCCACTGGGGCAGACAGGTACTGAGACTAGAGTCAGAAGCTCCTAGGCTGGTGAGAGGCCCTTCCCACTAGGACCAAACCACCAAGCGTTTTCAAGGCCTCAGCAGAGCGTCTCTCCCATTGTGGATGCCAGGCACACGCAATGTGGGGCAAGGGGAATGTGTGTCCTTTGTCTGTCTCCTGGGGAAGAGGGGGAGCTGGGCTCATGGTGGGGGAGACCAGCACCACTCTGTACCTCCCTTCTACAAGCCCAGCACAAGATGGGTGTGTGGGAACATGTGCCAAGGGAAGTCAGGCTTCTATGCCAGAGTAAAGGCACATGGCACCCTCAGACGTGAAGGTAAAGGCTGGCAGAAACCAGCTCGCCCTGGAGCCTCTTGGAGACCCGGGGGGAGCGATTGGGAGGGGGGTAGAAGAGGGAGTTGGAGGAGCCCCAACAGGCAGGAGCAAGATACCTATATATCTGCTGCCAGACCCCAGGGGACGCTTCCCAAGGCTCCAGTTGCCAGGGGCATCCCAAAGGGACTATGGCCCATGAGGAGCAGAGGTCTCAGGCTAGGGAGCAGCAGGATTCCCAGGACGGCCTTGCCACCCCATCCTTTCCTGGGACCTGGCTGCACGTTTCCCTACCTGCAGCCCTAGAAGTTCTGGATATAAACCCAGTGTCTCCTTGGCTGTAAATATGATCCCACAGCACCCTTTCAGCTTTGATTTTTAAAAGTAAAATGTTCACTAGTGGCAAGAGAAGGGAAGGAGGACAGAAATGAAGAGGACTGAACCTCCTTTGGCCCAGCTGCTGCTTGCTTCCATACGAAGGCCTGAGGGGGACCAGAGGTGCAGGGTTCACCTCCCCAATACCTGGGGACACTCACGGCTGCTAGGGCCATCCTAGGTGCCCTCCAGAGCACCAGTCTAGTTCTTCCAAGACCTCATTCCTACCTGCTCAGTTCATGGGGAGGACATGGCCACGGCCTGCCAGAGTCAGGGCCCAGGAGTCAGGTGGCCTTCATCTCCACCCGCAGACAGGAAAGGGAAGGGAAGTACAAATGTGTGCAGCCTCGTGTCTTGGAATCTACTCTGAATTCTTTACACGGGGAAGGTCTTTGGGATTTATGCCAAATTAAGGACAATTAATTTTCCTCCCTCAATTATCACGCCCTCAGTGGCTCTGTCCTTGGCTCAGATCATCCCTCAGGCACTGCCTCCAGAGCCTAAAACCAGAATGTGTGGAGAGCTGTCCATAAAACAGCAGGACCCAAAAGCCAGTCCCCTGTGCCAACTAGGCTTCCAGGCAGCATGCAGAAAGCTGCCACTCTGCCACCTGGGAAGGGAAGTGGGTCTTACAGGAGGGCTTCAGCCCCTCAGGAGCGACTCACTGCTGCCTCTTCCTTCTCTCCCATCCAGGCGCATCTGAACATTCAATTCACCCAAGTACAGCAACCCCTTCCTGATGCCCACCATGCGCCTGGCCCGGCTGAGCCACTGGGCATCCTGGTGTAAACTGACCTACCAGCCAGACTGGCACAGTTACCACCTTCCCCCACAGGCACCCGCAGGAGCTGGGTCTACTGCAGCCTCAACACTCAGGTTGAGGACCTGGGCAACTCCTCAGCTGATGTCACATGATCACTCCAAACCCATCAACAACTGGGAACACTGAGACCCAGGTATGAGGGACAGTAAGATCTATGGAGCATTTACTAGGTTCCAGGTACTATGGTTAAAACGCTTTACTAAATGACTTAAATCTTTACCAAACCCTTATGAGGTATATAGGCAACCAGGGGCTTAGAGAGATCTAGACATCTAAACACCTGCCCAAGGTCACATAGCCAAATCGGAGGTGGGGCTGGGAGGAGACCGGGTGGTAGGCCCCCAGCTCCAGCACTCTAGGCATGAACACCCTGAGAGTGAGGGGCCCGGCAGCCCTCCCCCACACCACGCCTCAGCTCGGCTCCACTGCAGAGCCCCGCACAGCGCCGCGGCGTTTGTGTTTACCGCAAAGCGAACCCCAGGGTCCCCCACGTGTGGACACTTGCAGGCACGCACCCACGTTCCAACCCGGGGATGCACCAGTCATGCCGACTCCCCTCAAATCGCATCCTGTTGGCGCGGAGGGGAGGAAGGGCCCCTCCCCGCTCCAGACCAGCCGGTAGCCATGGCGACGGCGGAGCGGCGGGTGCCTCGGCTGAAGGGCTGCGTGTGCCCGAGTCCGTGCAGGCGCGCGCGTCCGCTGTCCGCCCCGGCACCGCCCTTCCCGCCCCCGCCTGGGTGGAGCCTCCGCGCCCCTTCCCAGGCCCCGGCTCCCCAGCTCCAGGGAATCCACCCACTAGGCTTTCCTGCTTCACCGACGCGGCCCTTCCCTCTACCCGCAACCGGGTACCCCGCACAGTGCGGGGAGGAGCCATCTGCCTCCGCAGCCTCAGCGCCGGGGGCGTCCGCACTACGCATCTCAGGCCATCGCCTGATAAGAGGGTCCCCTGGATGGAAGGAGAAGCCCATGGGGACTTTAGGGGCCTGCAGAGGTACGCAGGAGCCCGACTCCCCACACCATTTGCGGATTATACCTGCATGCGTAGGCAGCATGCACACACATTCCCTAGGGTCTCCCCGGCTCGCGCAGATCTGTGTGCAAGGTGGGGAGTGTGCACGTGTGTGTGAATGCCTCCTGCACCTAACAGAGCTGGCCTCTAGCCACTGCAGCAATGAGACCTGTCCCCTTCTGTGAAGAGGTTTGGTTGCCCCATGGGCAGAAGACGATGACAAACCCTCGCGGGGGGAGGGTCGGGGGTCGATGGTGGGAATCTAAGGTTCAGAAGTGGGTGAGAACTTGGCTAACCTCCCACAGCAGTGTTGGAGCTGATCGGTTTGACTCCACAGCTCACTTGCTATCTTGGTGGCTTCCTGGAGGAGGGAGATTCAAGAACAGGAAACACATGAGCATGGGAGGCAGAAAGCTTTCCAGGGAGGAGGGGAAAACTGCCTTTGTAAAGGCTGTTGGCGGGGAAGGTGGTGAGATGACAGTACCAAAGCGAGTCTAGTGGGAGCTGGGGCATGTGTTGGGGTCCTGACAGATGAGCCTAAGATGGGGGTGGAGGCTGCTGAGGCCCCCTACAAAGTACACACAGGTCTCTTTGTCCAGCTCAGCCTTGGACGCCTGAGGGGGAGTCTCTGGGCTAGAGGGAGGGGCCGCACCAGGGAAGCTGACAGATGGAGACGCCTTGCAGGGTCCCGGGGCAGGCAGCACCGTCTGTCAGTATGACCTTCTCACCCGTGTTTACCCAGCTTCGTGGCGTCTCCGTGCAAATGCAGGCACACACCCGCACACACAGACACAGGCTCCCTGGGGTGGTACCGTCTGTGAGCCTGACCGCCTCCCCTAAGCTTGAGTGTTGGGCCTGGCCTCACCCTGCCTCTCAACACACAGACACCGTAGAAACATGCACAGCCAGGAACCCACAGAAATATACATGGAGAAACAGACAGGTGTAAAAATAGAAACCTACATGTGCATGTGGAGGGGCACCTGCAGTGACAAGCACCTGTGGAAACAGACACATGCAAGCAGATCCAGAGGCGGTGCACACAGAGACACACAAACACACATGTGGAGACATGCAGAGCCAGACACACCTATGCCAAGACACATGCGCCTGGAGACACATGCAGGGATGAGACACATGAAGGAACCTCATAGGTGGCAGGAGTGCTGGCTCCCCCTGCCCTCCAGCCTCTTCACAGAAGCCGAGGCCACCTCCAGCAGCTCCATCCTCAGCAGGGCCAGGGCCAGATGCCCCCCAAAAGTCAAAGGCTGCCAGATCTGCATGCTCCCACACACTCCCAGAGAGCCCAGCCCCACCCCCAGGCTTCCAGGCAGTAAGGGGGGCCTGGGGAGCCTTGGGCCCATCTCCCTTCGCAGCTTTGAGTCTCGATTTTCAGCTGTTTTTCCAAGAGCAAACTCCCACCTCTTCCAGCACTCGGATTTCATCAAACTTGGCATCTTAAAAGCCTGTTTTGTTTTTCAATCTGAGCTGTTTGGGGCCTGTTGGCAGGCGCGGCCTCCCCCTCCCAGTCCTATCCCCCCTTCCTCGGGTTTCCCTGGCACCCCACATCACCCTACTCAACCTGGTTGAGGCCTCCCCACCACATGAACCCGGGGGCCATCCCCTACGCATACACCCAACCCACACTGCAGTTCCAGACTCTGGTCCACACTGGACTCTCCTTCAGTGGCTCCCCAACCTCAGTCCTACTCCAGGGAGACTCTTGTCATCCATTCACTCCCTAGGTTCAGGCCCTACTTCCAATCACTCTAGACTGATAGCCTCCCTTTCACTTCTCAGCCCTGTGGACCGGCCGCACCCTGCTGTCTCCCGACACCAAGGCCAACAATGGCTCCACAGAACTAACTGCTAAGGACACATGCTGGGCCTCTCAGCAGCACCGGCCCTGCTGACCACTCCTTCACACACTTTTTTCTCTTGATCTTCTTGGCCTCACACAGTCCTGGTTTCCCTCCAGTCTCTCAGGAACCTCCTCCGAACACGAAGATTCAGTTCCTGGGGCTCCTTCTGTCCTGGCTCTGGCTCCCTGAGATTTGCTATTTCTCAGCCTGCAAGATTCCAATTCCAGATGTCCCCTGGAGTGCCAGGCAAATGTGTATGAGGCCTCTTCAACACCTCCCCTGGATGCCTGCGCATACCTGGCTCAACAGATTTCTAACTGGACTCGCCAACTTGCCTCCTCAAACCTGGTCCTCCTCCAGTACATGAATCTTAGAAATGGCACCACCACCTACCCAGCCCCAGAGCCAGGAACCTGGAGCCTTGCACCTCCCCAATCCTACAGGTAGCCAGGCAGGCCTCTACTCTTTTTAATCTTCTTCTTTTTTTTTTTTTTTTTTTGAGATGGAGTCTTGCTCGGTCGCCTAGGCTGGAGTGTAGTGGTGCCATGTCATCTCACTGCAACCTCTGCCTCCCAGGTTCAAGCAATTCTTATGCCTCAGCCTCCAGAGTAGCTGGGATTACAGGCTCCCGCCACCACACCAAGCTAATTTTTACAGTTTTAATAGAGACGGGGTTTCACCATGTTGGCCAGGCTGGTCTTGAACTCCTGACCTCAAGTGATCTGCCCACCTTGGCCATCCAAAGCGCTGGGATTATAGGCATGAGCCACCGTGCCCAGCCTCCTTCTAACCTTCTAGTGATCTGTTCCCCTATCTTCCCCTACCCATACCCAGATTTGCGCCAATGCCATCTCTCACCTGGACTGCAACAACCTGTCATTGGTTTCCTTCCAGCCCCAACTATGCACCCACACAGACCTTTCTGAAGCTTAAGTTTAATCATGTCATACCTCTGATTAAAATGTGGCCAGGAGCGGTGCCTCATGCCTGTAATCCCAGCACTCTGGGAGGCCAAAACGGGCGAATCACTTGAGGTCAGGAGTTCAAGACCAGCTTGGCCAACATGTTTCATGAAACCCCATCTCTACTAAGAATACAAAAAATTAGCCGGGCGTGGTGGCGCATGCCTGTAATCCCAAGCTATTTGGGAGGCTGAGACATGAGAATCACTTGAACCCAGGAGGCGGAGGTTGCAGTGAGCCGAGATCACACCACTGCACTCCAGCCTGGGTGACAGAGCGAGACTCCATCTCAAAAAAAAAGTCCTCTCAGGGCCAGGCGCGGTGGCTCACGCCTATAATCCCAGCACTTTGGGAGGCTGAGGTGGGTGGATCACAAGGTCAGGAGATCGAGACCATCCTGGCTAACACGGTGAAACCCCATCTCTACTAAAAATAACAAAAAATTAGCCAGGTGTGGTGGCGCATGCCGGTAGTTCCAGGTGCTCGGAAGGCTGAGGCAGAAGAATTGTCTGAACTCGGGAGGCAGAGGTTGCAGTGAGCTAAGATAGTGCCACTGCACTCCAGAGTCTGGGTGACAGAGTGAGACACCATCTAAAAAAAAAAAAAAAAGTCCTCTCTCCCCAGCAAGCAAACCAGTGGGAGGGAGCACCTTACCAAGGATGGAGAACGTGCACGCACAGGGCATTTGGGCATTTAAACCTCCATCTTGGTGAGCCTGTTCCCAGAGCCACTGGCTCCACTGTGGTCATGAGGCTAGGGAACATGCACAGTAGGCCTTGCAAGTACCCATGACTATAGGGACAGGGGGTCAGGCTGGGCACAGGGGAAGTGCCCAGCGTCCACGGCTAACAGAAGAGGCAGAGGTACCACCTCCTAAACAGGAGCACCCATTCAGAAGGGAGTCCACTTGGGCACTTGAAGGCAGATCACAGTTAATAAAAACAGGAGAGTCTAGGTACCAAGAAACCCAGGGTCTGACCTTTAAGGCCTTCCCGGCAGTGCCTACTTACTTAATACCTCTCCCATCCCCATGCCTGGGGTCTAGAACCTCCAGGAAATGGTTGTAGAACCTCATGTCTGCGTGGATCTGAAATCTACTATGGTCATGGGGGTGGAAGGACAGGTCACAGAGGACCACAGCAGCTGGACCAGGGGTATATAGGTCATGCCTCAGTTGCTAAGGGAGGGGTAGAAGCTGGCTTGGGTTCCAGGTTCTGGGGCCATTTCTACATCCTCTGTGCTGGAAATCAGGTAGGTGACAGGCCCAGCTTCTGCCAAAGCAGACTGTTACCCCAGACACACATGTAGACAATAGAAAGGGATCACATCTTGCCCCTTGGGAAGCCATCTTGTGCCTGCAATAGCCCTTTACCCAAACTCCCCAGCCATCAAAGTCAGGCCTGGGCCAAGTCATTCCACCATGGGTGGGAGGAATATACAGGTTTGGAACAGGGCAGGAGGTGGAGCAGGGAGAGAGACTCCTTGAGGAAACACACATGCACCCATCTTGCAAATGTAAGCTCCCTCGCCAGCTCTGCTCCAGTTCCAGCCCAGCCCAGGATACCTCAGGACGGAGTCAAACGTCTGTCATTGGCCCTCTGTCTCTAGAGCTGTTTCCAAAAGGACTGTGTTGGGGAGTGGTCAGGGGGTATTTTAAGAGGTCCTTCATCATCCTCCAAGCCCCAAAGCCAGCCAGGTCAGAGCTCCTGCAGAACCCAGAAGTCCAAGCTCAGTACAGCACTGATTTGCCTCCACCCTGGTCACTACTTCATGTGCCTGACAGCCCTTCCCCAGAGCCTGCTCCAAGGTTGGCGACACGAGGCACTCCATCCAGACACCTGGATTCCCTGGCCCGCATGGCATAGGTAGTATGGTCCTGGCCGGTGGGTATACTGAGGCCAGGTGGGAACAGACAGAAGGGATTATGGACTCGGTGGGGTAGGAGAGGGAGAGGAAAGTGTCCCAAGACCTCCTGCAGGCAGGCCTGGGCAGAATCCCTATCTGGTGCACCCCACCTCCTCGCCTGGCTACAGAGGAGATGCTGAGGGACCACTGCAGGTGCTGAGAACAGCTCAGCCAGACCATTCTGGCCACATCCAACTCTGCCCAGCTTCCTGGCTGACCAACAGCTCCAAACAGGGATCTTGCAGGGTCCCAGAGACAACGAGCCCAGACACAGCATCTCTGACCTCCTGCCAGTGCCAGACTGACCCCACCACACTTCAGTTCAGGCTGCCTGCTGCCCACTCCTGCTGCTGCCCACACAGCTTGTAAGGCACACACCACCTGCTGTTCACTCCCACCCCCCACGCTGCCCGAGGCACACCTATACACACAGCCTGCTGCACGTCACCTGCTATCCACATGGCACACACACTGCCTGCTGCACACCACCTGCTGTACACACCACACACATGCACATTGTCTGACATCCACACATACACTATGTGCTGCATGTACAGGCACACAGTCTGCTGTACACCACCTGCTGTACACACCACACACATGCACAAGCATTGACATCCACACACATACACTATGTGCTGCATGTACAAGCACACAGTCTGCTGCACACCACCTGCTGTACACACCACCTGCTGTACACACCACACACGTGGCCTGCTGCACATACTGCCTGTTGCGCATATACACACACAGCCTGCTGCACACACATACACTGCCTGATGTATACACACATAGCCTGCTGCACACCACCTGCTGTACACACCAGCCTGCTGCACGCACACACACGCACTGCCCACTGCATACCTACTGTACACACACGCGCACACACACACTGCCTGCTGCACACCACCTGATGTACATGCCATGCACACTGCTTGCTGTACACTCCTGCAAACTACCCACTGCACGCGCGCACACACACACACACACACACACACACACAGCCTGCTACACACCACCTGCTGGACACACACACATAAACATACTGCCTGCTGCACACCCCACAAACTGCTCACTGCACATAAACACGCACACACACACCACACACTGCCTGATAAAGACACTGCCTGCTGCACACCACCTGCTGTACACACACACACAGAGCCTGATACATACACACAGCCTGCTGCACACCACCTGCTGTGCACCAAACTACTCACTGCATGCTGCACATAAACACACACCATATACTGCCTGATACATACACACACACACTGCCTGCTGCACACACACACACAGAGTGTGATACACACAGCCTGCTGCACACCACCTGCTGTACACACACACACAGCCTGCTGCACAAACACGGCCTACTGCACAACACCTGTTGCACACCCTTGCTGCACATAAACACGCATACACTGCCTGATATAAACACAGGTAGCCTGCCGCACAGCACGCTGCACGCATATACTGCCTGATACACACAAACACACACACTGCCTACTGCCTCCACCGCCTGATGCATATCCCTTGTATATACATAGCCCATAAGGTACTCACCACCTGCTTACATACCACACCCACGCACTGCCTGATGCACACAAGCACTGTGTGCTGCACACACTGCCCATAAAGCATGCAGTGCCTCCTGCACACACTGCCCCTTCCCCACTGCCTGAAGCTCACATGTGCACCGACTACTGCACACCCTGTTCTGTGCACACAGCTTGCAAGGCAGCACCCCTGCTGTATACACCGCACCACACACTTCACACACACACTGCCTTAATCATGGAACACAGGGCACCCACACCACACACAGAGGTGCACGCTATCTGCCCTATCAATGAACCCAAGACAAACAATGCTACCTGTACTCAGACCCCAAGACAAACTAGCTACCTTGGAGCTAGGCACCCCCCGCCCCCCACAAGTCCAAAACAGCTCATCTCTCCTCCACAGTCTCTTTCTTCTCCCCGCCTCCTTGTCCCTCCCAGAAGCTACCCAAAGTCATCAGTGCCCTCCCCACACCACTAAATGTCTGGCGGCCTCCTGGGCTTTCCCAGCCAGTCCTTCCAGGCCTGAAACCCGCGGCCCCAGGTGAATCCATGACTTACAGACTGAGCTCCAAGACCTTCGCTGCCCCCCATCCTCCTGGGGGAAAGGCCAGGAATCCAGGCCTGCCTCCCTCCCCTCCCCCCAGGGCTCCCCCTCCCTGGTGAGGGAAAATGTCAGATTCCCTGTCTCAGTGGCGGCAGCGGGCGGGCGGGTTGGAGGGGGAGTGATTCAGCCGCCGCCTCAAGAGTGCGGAGCGAGAAGAGCTTTTCCTGCCATTACCCGGCGAGGGAGAGGCTGGCGCGCTAATGGCTTCAATTACCACTCAGACAGGAACGCTGGGCAGCGGGCCCCACGCTCATCACAGCCAGGACGGGCTCACCCCGGCCAGCTTGTGCTGGGCACCCCCACCTCATATGCAGCCCTGGCAGGGGTGTCGAGGGGAGGCCACACTGGGAATGACAATCCTGCTCAGAAGCGGGGTGCAAAGGGCACGGCTATGGGGGATGAATGGGGGGCACTCCCACAGGCTGTGTTGGGAGTGGCCCTGGAGCCAGAGTAGTTGGGCCTGGTGTGACATGAGGCAAAGGCAGAGGCCACAGAACAGACTGCAGGCCTGGACTCGTTTTTGGGGGCACATTGATCTTCACCTGAGCCATTTCACTCCAGACAGCCCTCAGCCACTCTCCAAGGAGCCCAGCTCACAGGCAGAGCTGTGTGCAACTCAGGAGGGGGGCTGGACTCTTACTTCTCAGATCCCAACCAGCTCCATCCCCTCCCCAGCCCTCCTCGGACCCTGTGGTGGCCTCCCAAGAATGGCCCTGGCTCCTGCCGGCCCCACCCCAGAGTTCCAGTCTAGCCATCCTTTCACTCAGTTCCTGCAGGCACCCAGCTTGGGGAGGGGTAGGGTGAGGCGGGGCGGGGGGCGGGTATTCACCCTCTGGCTCTCCCCCAGCATGCCTTTCTGTCAAGCCCAATGCTGGTCAAGGTTACACAGACCAACAGGATAAGTCAGCATTTTGTCTTCCTGGTGCTGTGTTTCAGAAGCAGGAGGGGCTCACTCAGGCCCACAGCTCCACACCCTTCCCCGGAACATGGACAGGGTCTGGGTACTTGCACCATACTCTCCCCAGCCTCATCAGACACGTCTCACACCCCAGAAGCACAAACACATACCGCCCGCCCCGATAAAGAAACCAAACAGAGACACCTCCTGCAGGGACACCTCTTGCCAGTCCCTTTTTTTTTTTTTTCTTTGAGATAGAGTCTCCCGTCGCCCAGGCTGGAGAGCAGTGGTGCAATCTCAGCTCACTGCAACCTCCTCCTCCTGGGGTCAAGCAATTCTCCTGCCTCAGCCTCCCAAGTAGCTCGGACTACAGGCGTGCACCACCACGCCCAGTTAATTTTGTATTTTTTTGGTAGAGATGGGGTTTTGCCATTTTGGCCATGCTGGTCTCGAACTCCTGACCTCAAGTGATGTGCAGGCCTCTGCCTCCCAAAGTGCTGGGATTACAGGTGTGAGCCACCGCACCCAGCCCCTGCTGTCAGTCTGAGTCAGTTCTCCTCACCCCAGGCCTGAAAGACCACCTCCATCCTCCTCAACCCTTTAAAAGATAAGGTTGCCCAGGGCAGTGGCAGAGGTAAGAGGGCTCCTGACATAGGACCTGGGGCTTAGGCGCTTTTGAAGGACTTCTCTTTCAACACTAACAAGGAGGCCCTGTTCCCCAATCTGAGAGCCTGAAAAGAAGCCCTCTGGGGCATCTGGTCCTTCAGCTGCCTACCAAATATCAGGGCAGGGCAGATGGCTCCCTGCTAGGACAGATGCCAACAGGAAGACTGGACAGCGTTGAAATACTTGCCCCAGGTCACGAGTGGGGAAACTGAGGTCAGCAGTGGCAGGGAGGAGCCTGAGAACACTCAGCAATCAGTGATGCTGGCCCAGGACCTGTTCTCTGAGTTCCTATTGCACAGGTAAGTCCCCCCATGGGAGTAGGCAGTGGGGCTGCACCACCCGGATGATGCCAGGCAGCACAGAGGCCAACCACCTTCAGCTCACGTGGTGAGGCCTCAAGATGTACAGCTTCCAGCCCCACAGCAACCACCACCACACTCCTGGGAAGTGTTTCATAAACAGAGCATTCAATCTTCCAAACCAGCTTGGGTGGTAGGCATTATATTCATTTACAGATGGAGCAAATGAGGCTCAGAGGCATAGTTACTAACCCAAAGACACATGGGAAGTGAGTGGTACAGAGTCTTAACCACTGTCCTCCATGGATCCTCTAAGCTTGTAGAGCCCATGGACTCACATGAGACACAGATGCAAAAGAGTAACTGGCACTGGGCGTGGTAGCTCCTGTAAGCCCAACACTTTGGGAGGCCATGGTGGGTGGATCACGAGGTCAGGAGTTCGAGACCAGCCTGACCAACATGGTGAAACCCCATCTCTACAAAAAATACAAACATTAGCTGGGCGTGGTGGACCTGTAGTCCCAGCTACTGGAGAGGCTGAGGCAGGAGAATCACTTGAACCCGGGAGGCAGAGGTTGTAGTGAGCTGAGATCGCCACTGCACTCCAGTCTGGCAACAGAGACTCCATCTCAAAAAACAAACAAACAAACAAAAAACCAAAAATCAAACAACAACAACAACAAAAAGAGTAACCGAATGAGATGTGGGTGTGAACAGATAAAACGTAAAAACGGCCAATGTGAAAAGATGTTCAGCTGTTCTTGTAATCAAAGATATGCAAATTAAATTGAGATGCCACTTTTTGCCTATTAACTTGGCAAAAAATTTTTTGATGATAATTCCCAACACTGGGGAAGATGTGCAGGAAAGAGGCACTCTTCTGCCCTGCTTGGCAGGAGTATGAACTGACACAATCTTCTGGAAATATGGAAAGGCTTAAAAATGCATGTGCCTTTTGACTCAGCAATTCCACTTCCATGAATCTAGAATAAGGAAATAATCAGGAAGGTGAACACATCCATCTGCAACGATGTGTATGGCACCTTATTTATAGAAACAAAAAACTGAGAACGACATATGTGTCCAACAATAAGGGAATGGCTAAATAAAGTAGGGTACTTCCATGTGACAGCTTACCCATAGCCATTAAGGATAATGATACAGGCTGGACACGGTGGCTCACACCTGTAATCCCAGCTCTTTGGGAGGCCAAGGTGGGCGGATCACGAGGTCAGGAGTTCAAGACCAGCCTGACCAATATGGTGAAACCTCATCTCTACTAAAAATACAAAAATTAGCCGGGCATGGTGGTGTGCGCCTGTAGTCCCAGCTACTTGGGAGGCTGAATCAGAAGAATCGCTTGAACCCAGGAGGCAGAGGTTGCAGTGAGCCAAGATGGCACCAATGCACTCCAGAGCGAGACTCTGCCTCAAAAAAAAAAAAAAAAAAAAAGGATTAATGATACAGAAGAATATTTAATGGCAAGAATGATGTTAGTCATATATATATATTTTTAAGCAGTCTACAAATCATCAGACAGTATGTGGTCCCATTTCTGTTCACACACACATATATGTATATATATGCACAGAAAATAGGCCATGAGCAAATAACCAAATTTATTAGTAGAGGTAGAAGGAGACATTTTAATTTTTCCCTCTGTGCTATTCTATAGTTTTCAATTCTTCAAAAAGGAACAGGTATCGACATCACATTTAAAAAAAGAAAGCAACAATTGGCCAGGTGCAATGGCTCACACCTATAATCCCAGCACTTTGGGAGGCTGAGGCAGGCGGATCAGCTGAGGTCAGGAGTTGAAGACCAGCCTGACCAACATTCCAAACTCCATCTCTACTAATACCACAAAATTCGCCGGGCGTGGTGGTGTGCGCCTGTAATCCCAGCTACTTGGGAGGCTGAGGCAGGAGAATCACTTGAACCCAGGAGGCAGAGGTTGCAGTGAGCTGCGATCGCACCATTGCATTCCAGCCTGGGCAACAAGAGTGAGACTGCTTCTCAAAAAAAAAAGAAAAGAAAAAAAAAGAAAAAAGAACAGAAAAAGAAAAAAGAGAAAGCAACAATCGATGCTATATTTTGAAAATACTAATTCAGACCGATGAATCCGTTGTGGCTGGGGTCTGATCATGTCACCCCCCGCCTTGTTTGTGGCTTCCTATGTCCCTAGGAGAGTGTTCGTTTCTCAGCCAGAGCCTGTGTAATCTGCCCTCCAAACCTCTCCAGACTCATGCTGAATTGCTTTCCCCTTTTTCCTGTGCTCTCTAGCTCCCCCTCTGCCCTCCAGAAAACCCAAATTGAACTACTCAGAGCTCTCTGAAAGCTCCATTCTCTCTTGCTTCTGGGCCTGGGCACCAGCCTAGCTGCCAACCGCCACCCCCAACTCCCACCTGTCCTCAAGACTTGGCTTAGACACATGCTCAGAGGACTTCAAGGTGATCCAGGGAATGCTTGTGAATGAATGGAGAAGCCACCAAGTGAGAGAAGACACTAAAATCCACGGACACAGCTCCAACCCTCAGCTCACAGGGGCAACAAGAAACACACCTGACACCTACGGCCAGGCTCCACATGGAAATCAGGGTCACCGCCACAGCCACAGCCATAACCACGTAACCCAAGGGATACACAGCTGCAGCTCCACACCTTGAGTCAGACCCCAGACCCCACCCAAGCGACGACCCAGCTCAGCAGTAGAATACAAAGGCATCATGCCCCACATGGCTGGCCTCAGCATAAGCCACACAATCCAGGTCAGATCCAATGACTATCACTGTCCACCACTGACTTTCACCGACCCCAAGGTGGCCAGTCCTCCTTTCTGCCAAATGCACATGGGCCCAGGGTAGGATCAGGGCTGGCTGGCTCTTCCCACACCTCAGCCCGGCAGCCCACTGTGCCACATGTCTCCCTAGCACGTACCTTCGAGCACTGAGAGCTTGGCACTAGTGTTGATCTCACCCAGGCTGTTAGTAGCTGTACACTCATAGATGGCTTCATCTCGCTGCACCCGCAATGGCTGGATCCGAAGCACTGACCCTGCCCCATCATCAAACTCAATGACCTGTCAAGGGGACAGACATGGGGTCACAGCCTACTCAGGACACAGGAGCCTGCTCAGGGTCAGTTGTCCTCCCACCTCCAAAAGGTCCATGGGGAGGGAGACTGAAAGGAGAGAGTGTGGGCAGACCCTCAGCCCTGCCTACCCCTTCCCACCACAGACGCACCTCGAAGCGCTGGGAGCTGACTTTCTTCCCCTTCTTCATCCATGTGATGCGTGGCTTGGGTTCTCCTGTGGCTTGGCACACAAAGGAGGCTACCCCTCCTGACAGCCCAGTCTGGTCCTCAGGGACTTTAATGAAGACAGGTTTGCCTGGAAGAGATGGAGACACCAAGTCACCAAGACGGCACAGTCACTACAGGAATGGCCAGTGAGGCAGGTGGCAGTCATGGGAGCAGAGAGAAAGACCTACAAAGAAAACACGGACACCTCACCTTTATGCAGCACTTAGTATGTGCCAGGCACTGTTCAGAGAGCTTAACATTTGTTAACTCTGTTAAGCATATGAGGTGGGTGCTACAACTGTTATCTGTTTCTAGAGGCCCAGAGAGGTTAAGGGATTTGTCCAGTATGACACAGCTGGTAAGTGGTAGAGCTAAGATCGGAATCCAGCTGTTGGGAGTCTGGAGTTCACACTACTACCGCACCCTTCCGTTGCCCTCCCCACATCAATTCCAAGCTCCAGGAAAACGGCATGCTGGAGAGCTTCTGGGAAGAGCTCCAGCTCTCCCCGAGACTTGTCCCTCCCCCTGCTCTCCATCTCAGTGATGGCACCACCATCCACCCCGGGGCTCTAGCCAGGAACCGTGACTCCTCCCTCTCTCCCAGCCCCCACATACCAGCAGCAGTCCCCACGGCCTAGACAGTCCAGTCCAGTTCCTAAGTATCTCTGGATGTCTTCCCAGGTGAATGCTTTCCTGTAAATCTGCCTCTCCCATCCCTCCCCCACTGACTGGGTTACTGCCTTCTGACAGTCTCCTCAAGGTGTCCACAGGGAGGCAGAGGGAGGAAAAGAAAGGTGGGGGCTCCGCAAGGCGCGGTGGCTCATGCCTGTAATCCCAGCACTTTGGGAGGCCGAGGCGGGCGGATCACGAGGTCAGGAGATCGAGACCATTGTGGCAAACACGGTGAAACCCTGTCTCTATTGAAAACACAAAAAAATTAGCCAGGCGTGGTGGCGGGCGCCTGTAGTCCCAGCTTCTAGGGAGGCTGAGGCAGGAGAATGGTGTTAACCCGGGAGGCGGCGGAGCTTACAGTAAGCAGAGATCGCACCACTGCACTCCAGCCTGGGTGACAGAGTGAGACTCAAAAAAAAAAAAAAAAAAAAAGGAAAGGTGGGGCCTCAGATATGGCACTGCCACACCCTCATCACCTTAGTACACATACTAGGGCCAACCTGCAGCCCCTATCCCTAAGAATTCCACCACCTAGGGTCATGAACCCAGAGAAGCCCAACTCATCTGCTACAATCTTATAGCAATAACTCGTTAATCTTGACAGCTGATCTGTTTCCTATTAATCAGGCCAATGAACAGCTCCAAAAAGGGCTAGTGCCATGAGAAATGACCTTTCAGACCACCTGTTCAGTCCCCAGGAGTCCAGGCCCAGCCTGGTACCTGGCACAGAAACGTGTGCAATGATCACAATCCTTTGCCAAGCACCCACTCTGCACCAGGTTCTTTATCTTTAGTCCTTCGTTGCTATTATTCCCAGTTTACAGGCTCAGAGGAGTCAAGTCACTTGTCCAAGGTCACATGCCAATGAGGGGCACATCTGGGACCTGAATCCAGGCATGTTTGACTGTAAAACACCTGGTACAAAACAGTTCACACGAGACTGTCAGGGACCTTGACAAGAACAGAGTCAGTGGAGTGGTGGGTGGGGGGGCCAAAGCCAGACCAAAGCCAGCCAAAGAATGACTGGGAGGTGATGAGGGAGAGAGGGAAGTACAGGTGACTATACAGCCGGCAGCTGGAAAGGATGAGGGGGGAAGGGAGGTTTGTGAATTTTTGTTTTTCTTTTTTTCTTGAAGACAGATATGAAAGGCAATGTTTAAACACTGATGGGAGCCAGCAGAGAGGGAGAAGGTGTTGATCCAGCAGAGAAGGGTCAGCAGATGGGGCAGTCTCCAAGGAGGAGAGGGTCTATGGGAGCGAGGTAGAGAGGAGCAGCTGCAGGTACCAGCAGGGAAGGAACTTTTGAGAACTCCAGGGGCCAGGGGCTCTGGGGGATTTATGTAATTATTATGCGAGTCACTCACCATCTCTGAGCCTCTGTTTTCCCATCTCCAAAACAGTGACACGGGATTCTGTCATAGATGGAATGTCTGTAAACTGCTTTACGTGGTGGGCCTTCCATGAGTGAGGCCATCATTCGTATCAACATTATTATCAGTCTCACAGCAATCCCATAAGGTAGGTAGTATTATTATCCCCATTTAAGAGGTGGGGAAATAGAGGCTCAGAGGGTGAAATGACTGGCAAGTCAGAGGGATGCAGGCGTGGAGCCAGGCTTTGATCCAGCCTTCTCACTCCTAAGCTCGCCTATGGCCTTCCCTGGCGGGAGACCTTGGGACTGACTATGTTCTTAGAGTGCCTAGGGCAGTTTTGGGCAGCCAGCTCAGGGAGGCTGTAGTGGCCAGAAAGACAAGGAGACACCACAGAAGGTCCAGAACCCCCCAGCGTGCCTTGCCCTTCCCCTGAATGCCATGTGAATGAGGCTCCAGGCTCTCCCAACTACAGCTGTCTGCAAAGTTGGCCCCTGTTGTTCCTTCCAGACAGGCCCTTTCAGACACGACTCTCCTGCTCAGGCTCCACTGGGGGTGTCTCCTGTCCCCCACCCCCATACCACACACTCTTCCCTCACACTTGAAGCCCTCCACAGAGCAGCTCAGGGTTCTCCATCTGCGCTGCCACACCCTAGTCCAGATACCACCTTCCCTTGACTGGCACTCCATTGGCCTAACACGCGGGAGCCCCTGCCTCCAGGCTTGCCCCATGCCTCCCGTCTGTTCTCTACTTAGTGTCCACAGTGAGCTGACAGACTCCCCCGACACCCAGCCCCATCAAAACCCTCCAAAGGCCCCCGAATCACTCTCAAAACAAAACACCTATTATGGCAGACAAAGCCGCAGGGTCTGACCGAGGTGCTCTCCCCAGAGCCCCAGCTTTGACTCCTCTAAAGAAGCAATGTCATGTTCCCTGCAGCCACAGGGCCTTTGCATAAGCTGCTGCTTCTGCCAACCTCCACCATACCCTCTAACTTCCATTCATCCTTCTGCTCTCTATTTGAATATCACTGCCTTCTCCAGTCCCCCTGCCCCCAACCCATGTGCTCAGTTCCTGGTTTGAAACTCGAGGGTAACTCCCTTGCCTCCCACAGCACTGCTCCTAGCTTATTACCTACCTGCTGAGCTTCTAACTTTCACTCACGGTTTATTATGCACACGTGTGAGGCTATTACTTTTCCACATTTTTGGTGTTTGATTAATGGCTGCTTCCCCTCCTAGAACATAACCCCGGGCAGGGCAGAGAGCATGCCTGTTTGGTTTCCTGTCCCAGTGTCTGACCCAGTTCCTGGCACCCAGGAGTGGAGAATGAAAGAAGGACCGAACTGAGAAACTGAGGAGGATGAGGACTGCGGCCCCTGCTGCACCAGGGGAGAGAAACCCGGGGAAAAAGTGCCCCTCTAGCTCCTGCCGGGACCTGCAGCGGCAGAAACCGAGGGCTGGAACCTGCTGAACCGGAATGGCCGGGCGAGTGGGCCTGGGGGCGGGGCGGGGCGGGGCGGGGCCTCAGCTCCAAACAAAGAGGCAGAGAGGAGACGCCGGGGAGGAGAGCCAGGTGTGGGTCACCGGCGGCCTGGAAGGAGGAGGGCCCGAGAGCCGTGGGAGGCTGGGCTGTGCCCAAGGCCTGGGGCTATCGAGGAGGCAGAACAACTCCCCTCCCTTTGAGGCTGGAGAGGAGCCTGCACCCTGCCCACCCACCCAACAGACTCGGCCAGGCTGGCCCAGGGCAGCCCGGGGGACCAGACAGGCAGGCCCCGCCCCTCAACCAGGCCTCGCCCTCCGCTTCCCTCCAATCCACCTCCACCCGCAGGACACACAGCACCGGAGACAAGGCGTTGCCCCTTTCGTTCAGCAGAGAATCTTGGGGGAGCTCAGATCTAACCACACTTCTCCTCAGCTACCAACAGGCCTGACGTTCCTCTCTCCACTCCCCTCTGAAATGTGGTCCTCCTAAGCTCTAAGGCTCACCTTTCTTTAGTCTTTTTTTTTTTTTTTGAGAGGGGGGTCTCACTTTGTCACCCAGGTTGGAGTGCAGTGGCACAATCAGCTCACTGTAACCTCCACCTCCATCTCCTGGGCTCAAGCGATCCCCCCACCTCAGCCTCCCGAGTAGCTGGGACCACAGGTGCACACCACCATGCCTGGCTAATTTTTTGTATTTTTGGTAGAGACAGGGTTTTCACCACGTTGCCCAGGCTGGTCTCAAACTCCTGAGCTCTGGCAATCCACCTGCCTTGGTCTCCCAAAGTGCTGGGATTACCGGCGTGAGCCACCACACTCGGCTTCTTTACTTTTTCAACACATATTTTTTGATCACCTACTATAGTATAGGCCCGGCACTGTGCAGAGCACACAGCTTGGACCCACCACCCAGGCTACCCTGACAGGCCAGGTCTTCAGGCTCCTCCCTGCCTTTGAGCGTGCCCAGCCCAGCCCCTCTCTCATGTCCCACCTGACCAAGCTGCTGTAGGAGCCTGCTCTGTGTCCCATGGCCTGAGGCGCCCATCCCAGCACTGACCAGATCCCACAGTGTCAGGTCCCCAGGCAGGCAGCAAACCAAGCTACTCTGACTACTCTGCCCAGTGCCTGACCCACAGCTGGTGTTCAGGGAGATCTGAACACAACTTCTGAGACTGGGTCAACAGGGTGCCACCAGAACACACCAGGAGGGCCTTTCTGCCAGTTACCCACTGCCACCTGGCCTGACGCCCCACGAGAGCATGCCCCCTCCCCGACACACACAGTGGTCGCGGGCCGCACAGCCCTTTCAGCTCAGCTCCCGGGATATGCACGGCAACGTTCTCGGGCCACCAAACCCATGCAGGGTGGGAGGAAGTGGCCTAAGAAAGGAATAAGTGGAAGTGGCTGGAGAAGGGCGGCTGCAACCACCTCCCAGGGAGGTTGTAGGGGTCCAGCCCCAGGGACAGTCAAACGGGGCCACCATCAAGGCTCTTCTATAGAAACTGACTGCTATATTGTGCCTTTCCCATGGAGTACACATACACATGTACACAAAGGGAACACGGAGGCAGGGCTGTGAGGGTCAGCAAGGGCAGGGCAGGGAGCTTCTGGAGAGGCAGATCTTCCCGGCTCTGAGCAGCTTAGGCGGGGACTCAGTGAGCTCCTCTGACTGCTCCTGGAGCCCATTCAGAGACAAGCCTGGTTCCCAGGGACACAGCAAGAGCCCCAGGTCATGGCCTCAGATAAGGGGAATACATACTAGGTTCCAGGCGCCTCGTCCACGTGACCTCAGTTAACCTTTCCAGGTAGGAGTGATCATCCGCATTGTGCAATAGGAAAACAGGCCGAGAGAGAGAAAGCAACGGAACCTGTGGGAAGTCCCACAGGGAGCAGAGTCTAGCTAGGCCACCCATAGAACAAGGGGGAGAGCATGACAACAGACAACAGACCCTGTGTGCTCCACAGGCTCTGGGGAGGAGGGAAATGACACAACAGACACACTCCCAGCTCCTCAGCCTCTGTCCACCTCTGTCTACCCACCCACCACCCACCCCTCCAGCCAGCACGCATCCTGCTCTGGGCTCCTAGGATTCTGGGTAAATGGGCCATAACCAGGGTCTCACTCCCACCTGGCCCTGGGACCCCACCTCTGTCCCATGCTGTCAGGTTCTCACCGTGGCTCTCCCATGAGTTCCACAGAGAAGCCCAGCCACATTCCTTCTTCTTCCCCCCAACCCCACCTCATTATGCAATACACCCCCATTAGCAAATGTCCACTCACCCTTCAGGGCTCCCCTCTTCCAGGAAACCTCCCAACTCCCCTCCCAAGATGCTTCCACCATGGCCTGTGTCAGTGCCACCCACCCAGCACACCCTGTGGTCACTGCTCACAAGCCGGTGCCTCCACACTACAGGTCCTGCCTGAAGGCAGGCACGTGACACGCACTTGAGATCAGCAAAAAACTCTGCCCTGGCTCAGGACACCTCTGGCCCCACAACCTCCCCTCCTGAGAAGCCACGAAGCATGGCTGGGGAAGCTGCGCTGTGGCAGATCCTACCCCAATGTGTGCCCAGATCTCCACTGGAGCTGCGTGTGTGGCACTGACGCTGGGGCCTCTGGGCTAACTCTTGGCAGCTGCTTCTCCACCCGCTTCCCTCCACTCCCCTCAGAGGCCAGGGCCCCCATTCATTTGTCTCGTTAAGAGGCCTATTGAAACACATTTGTCCGCTCCGCGCTTCACTGCCCCAGCCATCAATTCTCTGGGGGGCCTACCCTACCTTCTGCAGTGGCCCTGTCCATGTATGGCCACTTGCCCCTGGCTAGTAGTTACTCAAGCTCAGCCCGAGACTGGCCTCAGTGCAGGGAGAGATCCATAAGTGTGTGCAGTGTAAGACAGGCCCGGAGGACAGACCCTGGCTCCTGGGGCTCAGTCACCATGACCCCGAGCCCATGCTCCTGCCCCATGGCTCTCTGCCTGGGAGAAGGCCTGAGTCCCCCAAACTCCCTACCTGGATAAGGCAGGATTTCAGCTTCTTCAGCTGCTTTCTACCTTCAAGACCTGGTCTTTGGGCTTTGGTTCCTAAGGAACCAGCATGGAGGTTCTTGACTTTGCTTTAAAAACTGTTCCGCCTTGCCCCTACCAATTCCTACTGGGAATTGATGAGCCACTAAAAGAAGTCAGCATGGTGGGTGAGTGGGGTGGGTGGGGGGACAGCAAGGGACGAGGTGGATAGAAGCTTGATAATGCAGGGCCTAGAGAAGGGTTACAACCCTGGGGGCCTGGGGGCAGGAGGGACTGAAGGATTCTAAACTGAAGAGGGACATGATGATGTTTTCACCTGGTGACATGACTCTACCTTTGGAATGCAGAATGGATTAGGAAGGAAAAGACTGGAGGCAGGGAAATCGTCAGGAGGCTGCTGTGTGCAAAAGCCCAAGAGCCGAGGGTGGCTTGGATGAAGGCGGGAGAGAGAGAAGTGGATGCATTCCAAAGATATTCAGAAGGTAGAAGCAACGGAGCTTGGTGATGGATTCGATGTGGGATAGCACGGAGGGAGGAGGCTGGGAGGAGGCCCAGGTTCTGACTTGGGTGACCAGGTGGGTGGTAATGCCTTTCACGGGAGAGAACGCGGGAAGACAGCAGGCTGGGGGATGAGAGTGAGGGGTACAGGTTGGAGTGCGTTGGGTCTGAGGCAGTAGGAGGACAGCTCTTCTCCCAGAATGTGTTATCTGTTGAAGCCCAGCTGGGCCATCCTTCCCCTGCCCTAGAGCTTCTGTCTGAAGGCCCTCAGAGTGCCTGGGGTTGGGTCAGCGGGGAGGGCAAGGGCAGTACTTCAGTGTCCAAGAGCTGCTGACCACACCTGGACAAGCCTTCACCTTCCTGCCAACCACGGGGGTCACACCTGATAGGGCTTTCTACTCCAACCTGCCCCTGCAGGTTCCAGGCAAGCCTGGAGATACACTGCCCCACTTCCCCATGTGATTCCCCACCTGTCTTGTTCCTTGCTCTCACCTCTGCAGCCCTCTCTTTGGTACCTGGTGCTCCCATGGCCCTTTGCCCCACCCCTTGGGAATGCCTGCCCCTTCTCCTTTCCCTTCTAGCTCCACCCAGGACCCAGCACCTAAGGACAAAGGGCGGGACCATGCCAGTCCCACCCCACTCCAGAATCAGTTTCTGAATAATTAATGAGCCATTAGAAGAAAGAGCCCTGGTGGGGCAAGGGGAGAGATCTGTGCCCAGAGATATGGAGGCGGAGGTGGGTGGGGGAGCCCTATGGCCTGGTGACGCGTGGGCTGACCCCAGGGTTGGCCCTGGATCACCCCTGGGCTCTGGACAGGCTGGGAACGGCCCCTTCCCCCAGGGACCTTGGCTCCGACCTCGCCCCTCCCCCTCAGCTTGCAGATTGGCTAAATCTGCCCTGTGCCCCGCCTCCCACCAGTAACCAAGCAGTGGTAACCATGGTGACGGGGCGGGCTGCGGCCAGTCTCATAGTGCCAGGCAGGGGGAAGGGCAGCAGGAAAGGGACCAAAGTTCGGAGTTGGATCTGGATGGGGACAATTCCACCCCCTTCTAACACAAACACACACAGAGGGGCGTTGCTCAGCTTCCTGCCGGCCAAACACAATCCTTCCCCCATTTCCAGGGCTGAGGAGCTGGGGTGGGGGGGATGCTCCTTTGCCTAGAAGGTCCCCATGAAAGGAGAAGGAGGGGCTCAGATCTGCATATTTGGATCCTGAGGGTCCAGCGTAGGGGAAGAGCTATGGGTGGCTCCTGCTTTTGACCCTCCTTGGGCCTATGGACACACCCGGCACCCTGGGCAAGCATCCATACACATGCCCTGCGTGCCACTCCCGATTCCCATGCCGACCTCTGGCTGTAGCTCACACTGTGCCTTCAGCACAGATCTGCAACAGTGGACACAGCACACGCACGCACACACCACACAGTGACCACATGAATCCAGGACAGGTCTCACCCTAGCCCTGTAAGACGGTCACGATTCGACTGCCCCACTCTGGTGCCTAAAGATGCTCCTAAGTACCCAGGCATTCCTTAGAAAGAGGCTCTCCAAGCAGTGGGGGCTCTCTAGGACAGAAGGTCTCAAGAGTTTCTGGCCGGCCGGGCGCGGTGGCTCACGCCTGTAATCCCAGCTCTCAGGGAGGCAGAGGCGGGAGGATAGCTTGAGCCCAGGAGTTCGAGACCTGCCTGGGTAGTACAGCGAGACCCCGTTCTCCACAAAAAGGAAAAAAAAAAAAAAAAAGACAAAAAAAAGAGTTTCTGGCCATCCTGTCTCTCCTAGTAGCTGGTCTGTCCCCATCCCAGAGTCCTGCTGGGAAGGATGCCACCTTTCAACCTGGGGGATCTGCACCTTGAGGGTTCAGACTTACTGTCACCATGGGCGCCTGCCACCAAACCAAGCATCACCAGTGCAGGCACAAGGGGCACCATCGTCCTCCCTGGGGCTGGCTCGGGGGCCATCCAGGGCTCTAGCTCCACAGCCAGCCACAGCCCAGGACAATCAACCTGTAATGGAGAGAAGGGCAGAGCTAGTTAGCTGGTATTTACTGGTATCCCTAATGGCCACCCCTGCCGCTTCCTGACCCCCACTGACCAACTGACCATCCAGAGCCTAGTTCAACAGACCCCTCCGCCACTTGGGCTGTGCAATGACCACCTAGACCTCTGACCCCAGTGACCACCCAAGTTCCTCACTGGTTCCCCAGCACCCATAAGGACAGCCCAATAGTCACAGTGGAAGGAGAAAGAGTGCAGGAGGCCTTCAGGCCATTCTCTAAACCTGAGTAGGGGGTACAGGGAGTGGGTGACATTAGAGAATGTATACAGTGTGTTCCATTCCAGACCTTGAGCTTCTAACTCACCCCCATAAGAGGACAGAGAAACAGGGTCAGAGAGACGCTTAGGTGGGACAGAAGACAGAGAGACAAGACAGAGACAAGGTGCAGTGAAGGGCTAAGCAGACTGACTCTGGAGTCTCCCTGGGATAATTCTGTTGCCCCTCCTCTCCCCAGCAGGGAGGGAGAAGGTGGGAGGCCAGACTCCACAAGCACGCTGAGCACAGGCCCCAGAACACAGGCTTGTTAGCAGATGAGCTCCAGGTATCAGAGGCTTCCAGCCAAAGCCACAAGCCATCAGTGCTCGCCAGGACGTGCTCTTGACAAGCTGCTGCTGCCCTGCCTGGCCACCTTCATCCTACCCAATTCCCATGGTACCTTCCCACTTCACAGAGAAACCACAGGGAGGCCTTAGTGGCCAGGAATGGGGGTT
This sequence comes from Piliocolobus tephrosceles, assembly GCF_002776525.5. Taxonomy (NCBI): domain Eukaryota; kingdom Metazoa; phylum Chordata; class Mammalia; order Primates; family Cercopithecidae; genus Piliocolobus; species Piliocolobus tephrosceles. Next base: position 178,785,556 of record NC_045434.1, read on the forward strand.
CTAGACCCTAGAATTCAAACCCCACATCTCTTCTGCCCTTGCCCCAGAAGCCCAGAGCCGAACAAGTGTAGGGAGGATGCGGTGTGAGCCTCAGGGGCCCATGTTTGAGACAGGAAGCTATGCACAAAAAGACTGAGTAGCCTCTGGGACTGGCTGAATGCCTCTAGGCCTTTACTCCCAAGGCTCCTGGCCTGGAGTGCCCCCAGGCACACCTGGGTGAAGCCTCTAGTGTGGCCGCACTGTACACGGGAGATACGCTGCTATCGCTCCCTGGCCCCACTGGTGAGCTCCCCAGGGTCTCTCTCCCATACCCCTCACGGGGGGCACCAGAGGATGTGTGGAAGTGCCCACAAGCTCTGATCACACCATGCTCTGGGCAGAGGGATGAGATGTGGTCAATCCCTCATGAATGCTGTGAAGACACAACAGATCAGAGTCCATGACGAAGGACACGCCCTGGGGCCCTGCAGTGATACCCATGGACTTCGGTCAGGGAGTTGTGATCAGACCCAGGTCCCCGCTGACCCACAATGGTAACAGAATTTTCAAGGTGACAGGGCAGGCGAACAGGAAGGGGCAGGGCTCAAAGGTGCTCTGGTCCTTTCTGAAATTTGAACCCTTGTCTCAACTGAGATAATCAAAGGTCATGAGGTCAGGGAGCAGCAGTTGAGCAAGGGTGTTGGATAAAGCAGGTGGGACTGCAAAGTGGGATGGGGCCAAACACAAAGGAAAATGGGTGGGAGTTGTCCCCTGTCCCAGGATCTCACCAAAAATCTGAGACAGGAGCTGAACAACAAAGTAAGAACATTGAAGGGGCATGATGGGTGTCCATTTACACCAAGCTGGTGGGGGATCTGCTCCATGATCCCAGAGCTCAGGCGGCTGAGACCACAAGGACGCCTGCAAGGCCACGCTGGGATGGGGGTCACACATCACTAAGGCCCTGCCTGAGCTTGCGCTATGGTGCCACATGCAGCCAACAATGGAGCACCTTCCCAGCAGCCATCAGGTGGTGGACTATGAGTGGCTCTTCCTCCCTGGGCCTGTGGACACATCTGGTATCCTATGCCAGGCCAGGTCATCATGGGGGTATGGGCCTCTGATGGACCATCCTGGAGCCCCTGATTGAGATACATGAGTTTATAACACAATAGTTGTGTTGCACCAAAGGACAGGGTACAGCGGCCTTGTACCGGCATCACGGGTATAACACTGTAATAGTCACAGATGTTAACTCCCAGGAACAAGCATTCCAGGCATGTAACCCCTGCCAGAGAGGCTTCATAGGGACATAGGCCCCCAGCATGAGCATATCTCCCTGCTCTGAAAATAAAATGCACAGTACAGTCATCACAGGATACAGCTCCCCAGTACAATGAGCAGAGGCTTAATCCCCTGTAGCCGCCTTGGTGCAGTAATCATAGCAGTGTAACTCCCAGGTGCAGACATCATGGAGGTGTAACCATGTGGTCTAGACATCACGTGGGTGGACCCAGAGGGTACAGTGCAGCTGCCTGATAAGGACATTACAGGGGTGCAACTCCCCATACATCATCACAGAGATGTAACGTGCTGTTACAGACATCACGGTGGGGGCAGAGCTCCCAAGAGAGCCATCGTGGGGGTAAACTCCCAGAATAGACACCCATGTGGTACAAGCTTGGATGAGAGTCTGGCCATGGGTGTTAAGAGAACTTGGGCCTCAGGTAACCCTACCCCCAACCTGGGGCCTCCAGGAACCCCGTGTCTCTGGGTTGGGGTGCTCAGGACACTTTGTTCAGATCCAGAAAGTAGAAGAGAGAGCTTCCTCCAGTGGTCCACGATGGACACAAGGACACAGATGCCCAGGGAGATGGCGAAACACAAGGGACACACACAAACACATTCTCAGGCAACTACTCTGGCAACCACACAGCTGTACGAGCCAGGGCCTCTCTCTCACCAGCTCCTGGTGAGAGCAAACTGCCTCCCGCCCCGGACTCCGGGCACAGAGCCTGCCCTGGTGTCAGGCGGTTCAGGCCACTCCCAGTTCCAGGGCCTCCCTCATCAGAGCAGAGCAGCCCTGGATCCCCAGGCCTGGCCTAAAGTCTAGACCTTGGCCCTACACCAGCCCCCAGAGTCCCAGGGTCACCTGCAGGGAGAAGGTGGGAGAGGAACAGGGGGCAGGGCTGCTGCTAGCCTGAATGCGGTTGCAAGGCTGAGCACCTTGTGAATCCATGCAACGGTCTTCACAGCACAGCACCCACTTCACCAGCATGGCTGGGTGAGCCTGGGCTTTCAACAACCGAGATAAAAACAAGGCCGGGGCACTTGGGCACTCAAGCTCGTCTCTGAATTGCACTGTGGACCATCCGTTCTGCCAAGCTGACATACTTGGGTAGGAACACAATTACATACGGTATGATATTATAGAATATAATTGGACACAATTTTTCCACATTCAGAATGGTTTTAATATATCCTTTTCCTTTGCTACGTCAGTGCAAAGCTGCCAACTGCCCTTTCTTGGGAAGAACTGTCCTTTATTCTCAGATTTTATCCTTGGTGTTAAAATGTTCTTTCCTGTATGAAATGATGGGGATAGCAGATAACAGTTGTTTTTTTATAATGCCTTTACTTGGCAAAATAAAAAATTGCCAACCCCATGTCTGGCTCTTGAGTACTTTTGGAAATTGTATTGGTTCGTGAAACCAAAGAGCCTGGGAATCACTGCTTTGAGGGAAAAGGAAGAAGCAGGCACTAGAGCAAGCCACAGCGTTCGCGTATGAACGTCACAGAAGGTTCATGTTACAAAACACAGAAGCCATGCCACCTCCATGCAGCCCACCCTAAGCACCCTGCCAGCCTCTGTGGGGGCCCAAGGGACCATGTGACACCAATGATGGGGGGTTCCCTGGCTGGAGAACAGCTGGGATCATTCCTGAGTCGTCATAAATATGCAAACACAGATTGATTTGTTTCCTTGGGCAAGCATTATTATTCACAAATATTAATTAGTCTCCAGATACCACCTGTTTCTGCAGCCTCCCCTACCTTACCTCCCCAGGCCAGGACCCTGGGGCCCAGAAATGGACATGAACAGAAGGAGGGGTATCCAGGGCCCCACAGAGCAGACGGCCAAGAGGAAAGGCCAGCACTTGGGCAACGGGAAGGAAAGAGCCTGTCGGCAGGGCGAGCTCTGAGCTGTTCATCTTCTAACCAGCGGGCAGCTAACCGAGCCCTTTTGTCATGTCCTGGACAGTTCACCGCGTGGCACTGCAGCAGCGGCCGCGGAGGCGGAAACAGGCCTTGTTAGACTTGGGAAGGGAAAACCAACATGTTTCCAACTCTCACCAAAGCAACCACTGGATTATGACAGGAATAAATCACAGTCTCAGCCAGGACCCCTGACCTAGGGAAGGAGGGGCCTGTGGGGAAGAGGGCGAGGCCGCCTTCCCTCCTCCAGCCAGTTGGCTGGAATCTGTGAGCAGAGCCAGGAACAGCCCTCCCTCCCACGGCTGGTATTGGGGCTCCCACCAGCTGGACTGAGTCCCACCCTGTTGCAGCTCTTAGTTTCTCCATCTCACTGAGGAGTGGAGGGGGAGATTAGGAAGAGTGTCACAGACTCGGAGGTGGCAGAGGGTCAGCAGGAGACTAGCTCTGGGGGCAAGCAACCAAAGGGGACCAGGAGAGGTATCTTCCTGCAGCTGTAATCCCTAAGCCTCAAGGCCCCTTCCTCTGGGGCTGGGGTCCCTCTTGGATTACTGTTCCCCAACTTTGCTGCCTCCAAGCCTCTGTACTTGCTGTTCTGTCTACTGGAAAAAAATGACCTTCTCCTGCCCCAGCACTCCTCACCCCTCAGAACTCTGCTCAAGTGGCCCATCACTGTCCATCTTCCCCACTGACCCGCCCCAGTTTTCCAGGTTTACACAGTATAGTGAAAGCAGCAAGAGGCTGTAGACCAGAGGTTCTCAATTGAGGATAATTTTGCCTCCATGGGACATTACACAACGACTGGAGACATTTTTGATTGTCGAGACTGGGGAAAGCGGGGAGATGCTACTGGCATCTGGTGGGGAGAAATCAGGGATGCTGCTAGACACCCTACAATAACAAGCCCCACCCCCACAATAAGGGGTTATCTGATCCAAAATATCAACAGTGCTGAGGCTGAGAAACCCCAACACAGACAACAAGATCCTTTGCCAATTGAGTCTAGAGCCTGCCCTGGCCCCTGCCCCAGAACCCAGTTCCCTGGGCACCCTGGGCCTTGTACCCAAGGAAGCTCCAACCTGGCTTAATTCCTGTACTAGCTGGCTCCTGGCCTTGGGACCTCAGAGTACCTTCCCCTGTACCCCCATATCAGCCCTACCCAGCTTCCAGAAGTCAGGAACTATAGCACACCCCATCTTCACCCCATCAGACATGCCATCAGCTAGCGGCCTCCCCAGAAGACAGAGGGCTCCACCTTCAGGTACCTCTTCTGGCAAGACTGAACTTCAAGGTAGGTCAGACCATCATCTGAGGATGGAGAGGCGAAGAGACACATGATGTCCCTATACCCACCCTCCCCATCTGACCTTTCCAGCCTGTGACATAGTCCCTCTTGCTGCACCCTCTACATAACCCCAGTGCCCATCTCACCGAGCATAGGGCCTGAACTCCAGTAGACACCCAAGACACACACATTTCCTTCCCCTACCCTGGCCAGACCCATCTCTTCCACAGCCTTGTTAGTTCAGCCACCCATCCAGATGTTCAGTGGGCAGGGTGATGAACAAGACAGTCAGAGGCTCTGCCTTCAAGGAGCTTACAGAGAATGAACAGACCCACCGAGTTCTTGGCTCAGGATGGCCCAACCAGAACTCATCTGCCCCAATCCCACTCCTCCTCCAGGGTGTGCAGTCTTGGGGACAGCTCCACCATCTGCTCAGTCACCAAGCCCGCAAACCCTCCTTAAATGCTCCCTTGTCCTCATCCCACACATCTAACCCATCAATAAGTTTGAATCTGCCCTGCCTTCATCCTCACTACCACTGTGTTAGTAAGACCTCATCACTTCCTGCCTCTTCGGTGGGCTTCCTGCCTTCCATCACTCCCCTCCAACCTGGCCTGCACACAGACCAATGCCACCTTTCAGCACATAAAAATGCAAATCTGCACTTTTGTTTGCCACTTTATTCCAGAGCAGGCCCTCAGATAGTGTTCCATGAATGAATCAACGGATGGGCAATGGACAGATGAATGCATGGATATTGCTTCTCTGCTTAAGAACCTTCAGTGCTGCTGTATTGCCCTCAGGAAAAAGTCTAAATAACGTCTTTAGCCTGACATCCAAGGCCCATGATGCTGACTCTAAACCAACTCGCCAACTTCATTCCCTACAACTCCAGCCCACCCATTCTGTGCTTCTAACAGAGAGGAGGACAAGGGGACCTCAAAGAGATGCAGAGGACATGCCCAGATCCTGCAGGCACCATTTTCTTTCTACCACAACCTACAGTCGATGGGAACAGTCTTTTCTACAGAAACGTGGTGAATGGAGAAGCAGAAGATAGATCCTGGTCTAAGTCCCAGGACATCACCAGAAGCCTATTTCACACCTACAGTAGCTGACGAGCTATATGTCATTCCCCATCCACCTCTATCATCCACTCCAGCCAGAAACTCAGGCACCATCCGTGACACCTCCCCTCCCTCATGCTCCGCATTCAATCCTTCACCATGTCCTGTCTACTCCACCTTCCTAAATAGCACTCACATCCCTTCTCTCCACTTCTGTCACTGCCTCCCTGATCCATGCCTCCACATCTCTCACCAGCACTCACTGGATCATGTCATGCCCCCTGCTGACACCCCCTATATAGTTCCACTGACCCTGCACCAAAGTCTAAGCTGCTCAGCCTGGCCCACGGGACCCCTATGCACTCATGCTCCTGGCCACTTCTTGGGGCACACTCACCAGGTCTTTGCTTCTTCACCCCAGTCACTCTTGCTGGATACTCAGCACCAAGGGCAGGGCACCAGGGCCTCCGCTCCTTTCTGGACAGAAAGGAAAGCATATGAAAAAACATCAAGAATTTCATCACAGCAGCATATGTATTGACACAGAAAGACATTAAAAATTTGCTGTTTATGCAGAAAAAAAAGCAGGTTATGGAAATGTTCATGTAGAACCATCCCCATCTGGTAAAAATGCCCATCTTTTCCCTTCACTCCCTCGTTCATTCATTTTGATACTCCCTGAGCACCTACTATGTGCTAGGCGTCCTTCCAGGCACTAGCCATATAGTTGTGAGCCACACAGACCAAGTCCCTGACCTCAGCAATAGACTATGTGGCCCAGCTCCTCAGCATGACCCCGGAGCCAAGCAAAGTCGGCCCGTCCCACCTCTGCAGCCCTACCTGCCCGTGCTCTCCTCCTGCCAGAATGGGAACTTCCTCTTCTGATCCTGAAATGTGCCAAATTTCTTCCTGTCTCCCAACCTTGCCAGTGCTGAATGCCACTGCCTGGCACAGGCTACCCGTGCTCCTCTGGCCAATTTACCCTCGGATCTCAGATCCAGTGGCGCTTTCTCAGGGAAGCCTTCCACGATGTCCCAGACTATCCGCCTGGACCTTGGCTTGGAGCCGTGACCACAAACATGACTCTTTACATATTTTTACAATGACTGAGTCACTACCATAAGCTTGATAGGAGCATGGACTGTGGCTGCCCAGCTCATCTCCATATTCCCAGCGCCTGGCTGACAGCCGGCACGTAGTAGGTGCTCAGTCAACATACACTGAATGAGTGGATGAACGCATGGATGAGTTCAAAGAAAACAGCCCAGCCTGGAAGAACACACTCCAACATACATTCCAGTCTTCAAAGCAGCTTCAGAAGCAATATTTATTTTTGACTTTCTGCTTCTCTAATAATTTTTAAAATGAAGATGTACCCTTGGATGCCTCCTCCGCTGGCACACATGCAGCGACAGAGCCCAGCCCCTTCCTTCTAGAGCCATTATTGAGCCCCCACCAGCGTGGGTGCCATCCTGAGTGGGGCTGGGGGTCAGACACGTCCACACCACCTCACAGAAGCTCAGCTGTTTGGCCTACTTGATGTAAGCTGCACCTTGTAGCAGGCTTCTCACCTCATGCCCCCACATGCACAGTGATCCTCGCCCCACTCCACTCTGCCACCTTGGCTCCTCCTATAACGGACACAAAGAAACCACAGTGGGAGGGTGGTGCATGGGAATGTCCTTACCGGCCCAAGACTGACCCTCATCATGAAATCAAGGACACACCTCTGCACCTGGAAATTACCCTCAAGTTGCACTAACCACCTCTGCCAATATGGGGGTGCTCTCATCAACTGAAGGCCATCCCAAATGACCCAAGACGGCCCTCACCAGCTCACCGACCCAGCCTCCACTGCCCCACCTACCTGCACCAGAACCCGCAGCCCTCTCTGCATGCTTCCCTCCTAGCTCCCCAAGTCGAGTTTCTCGTTTCCAGCAGCTGCTGCTCCCAGCATACAGGCTGCCTGGCGGGTCTGGCCAGACAAACCAGCTTCCAGGCCCCAAACTTAAAGGCCCATTTGTCTAGAGATGCCCGCAGGGCCTCACAGTATTCAAGTGAGGTTTTTGACTATGCCATTGTGCAGAGACCCTGGGCAGAGGGGCAGAGTCCAAGGCAGGGAACTGGGTAATGGGAAAGGCCTCCCCCAAGCTGGCCAGGCGCTGCTGCCACACCCAGGGCCACAGCAGGGTCTCGTGCTTGGAATCTGAGATAGGCCCTACATGGAGCAGAAGCCACACCTGGAAAGAGGAGTGTACCCAAAGCGGCCAGGGACCATTTTAGAAGACTAAACATTTGCAAAGACCCAGAGGCACACAGAACAGCACGAGGGCAGAATCCTAGAAAAGCCAGACAGTAATTTTGAACCACATCAGTCTGGGATCAAACTGGTCTCAAAACAACCTATCAGGCAACCAAATAAAGACTCAGATTCACCAACTGCAGCTCCCAGAACTACTCTACACTCACATTGGGACAGAGCCCAGAACAATCAGGACAACCAGATACACCCCCAGAACAGAGCTGGCACTGACACCTGGAAGGTTAACTAGAAAGCTACTCAGAAAGGGCCTGAATGGTTCAGGACCCAAGTTAGAAACCACACTGCTGGCCAGTCACAGTGGCTCACCCCTGTAATCCCAGCACTTTGGGAGGCCAAGGCAGGCGGATCACTTGAGCCAGGAGTTCAAGAGCAGCCTGGACAACATGGCAAAACCCCGTCTCCACAAAAAATACAAAAATTAGCCAGGTGGGACTACACCTGTAGTCCCAGATACTCAGGAGGCTAAGGTAGGAGGACTGCTTGAGTCCAGGAGGTGAAGGCTGCAGTGAGCCATGACTGCACCACTACACTCCAGCCTGGGCAACACAGTGAGATTCCGTTTCAAAAAAAAAAAAGAAATCACACTGCTTTGCACCCAGAAAGGCCTCAGAAGGGGTGAAGTCCACAGTCATGTCCAATATCAAGAAAGAAAGCCCTTGGGGTCAACTCAGGGCTGGCCCCAGCAGGGTTCCCCATCATCTGCCAGGCCTGAAACCTGGCCCGGCAGTGGGTCAGCAGCAAGTAGATACCTAGGGGAATACAGGCACAGCTGCCCTCTGGAGCAACCCCCAGAATGCCCCTGGGGCTGCACCGGGAACAGTCCCCAGAAACAGCAGCTAAAATACTGCTAAGGAGCTAAAACCGGAGTTCTCAGACCTAGAAGTCATGGTCCCACAGAGACGTGGTGCATCTGGACCACAGAGGCAGATGCTGGTGGAAAGAGCCTCAGTAGAAGCCCAGGGCCCAGGGAGGGTGGAAGGAAATGGAGAACTCAATACCCCAAGGCTGCCCCTTCTCAAAATTCCCTTCCACCTACCCTAAACCTGGAGTCTCTTCTGCAGGCCTCACCTCTAGTCTTCTCAAGACCTGAAGGTCAAACACCTGAGCAACATTCACAATCCCATCGATAACAATGGGGGCTGGGCATCCCCTTTGTTGAGCTCCTCGACCTGCTAATCTCAGCCCAGAATTGCAGCAACCTTAGGTAGACAGGTACCCTAACCTTAGCAGTCTATCTTCTTATTAAAGGCAACCTCATGTGACCCCTGATGGGAGAGTGGGTTTACACCCCCCCCGCCGCGTTGAGGATGATTACAGTAACTGCAAACACAGACAACAGTACTCACTAGATGCCAAGCCCTGTGCTATGCACACTTTATATATACTATCTTTAATCCTCATAACAACCCTTATAAGGCATGGGTTTTTATTATAATCATTTGACAAATGAGGAAATGGATTCAGAGAGGTTAAGCCACCTGCTTAAAGTCACGCTGCTAGTAAACAGAGTCCAACCCTAGCACTGGAATCCAAGTAACCACTGTCAGAGGTTACTTTCTCTGATGGGCACAGCTCTGCGCTCTCACACAGCTCTTGCTTCTCTTTGTCCAGGCCACATTTCTCTCCCATACCCTCACACCAAAGCCCCTCCTTGATGCGCCTCCCACACTGAGCCTCAAATGCCCCAAATACCTCAAGGGCCACATATCCAACTAAGAGCTTATTCTCTGCCCCTCCTCACCAAGTCCCTAACTCAGTGAAGCTTCAGGGCCTTCAGTGAAGGCCTGCTCAACCATTCCCAGGAATCTGGATTCCTTCCTCTTCCTCTCCTTCATTCCCACATGCAATAATCATTCTGTCGTGACAAGTGTGCCTTCAAGATGGCTCCATGCTACCACCTATCAAAGCCAGCGTCTTCTCTTACCTTACTTACCTGCACCTCTTGCCCCACTGGGCATCCTGTCTCCATCCTTTTCCCATAGCCACAGAGCATTTTCTGGAAACATAAACCTGACCAACGCACACTCCACCCTCCCTATCCAAGCTTTAAGCTTGGTGTTTTCTCTCTGGGTTCTCAGAGTAAAATGACAGGTACTTAACAGGGCATTCAATGCCCTCTGTGATCTGCCACATCTCTGAACACTTCACAAGTGACAACACCTCCCAGTCTTTATTCATACTATTTTTTATCTGCCTCAAGTCCCTTCTCTCTTCTTCAAACTCCTATTCATCCCTTCAAACCCAGTTCAGATCACTCCTTCTTGGTCTCCTCTGGGACTCATCTCACCCTGACCTCTGAACTCTCCCCTGTCTCTTGATGAACTCTTCCAATGTTCTAACTCAACTCAGAACTGCAGCTGCTTTAGTTGAGCAGATGCCTGAACCTTAGGTGTGGGCTGCCTCTTCTACATAGCTGTTAGTCCCAAAGAAAGCAAGGCAGCTGGGGCTGAAAGTGCCTACCCGGGGGTCTGGCACACAGTCAGCAATCAATAACAGGTAACTGAATTGCTTTTGCATTCTCATGGTGCAACCTGCTCCCACAGGGACCACGAGCTTCTCAAGGGCAGGGCTCTGGCTGCAAGCTTGGACCAAGCACACAGCAGTGTCCGTCACATGGGAAGTGACTGCCACTGCTGCTGATGCACTGCCACACAGTTCCCTTGGATTCTTACAACAGCCCTGGGACCAAGTCCAGGTTGGATTAGCTGCCCCATTTTACAGGGAGTGAAACTGAGACTCAGGGAGAAAGGGGCCTCTTTGAGGCCTGAAGCTGGAAAGTGGAGGAGCCGTGGTATGTATCACAACCTCTATTGCAGGAGGTCTGGGTCCCCTCCTCCCCGCCCCCAGTGAGGACCCTTAAAGCTAGACTCCCATAGTTCGGGCTGATGGAAAAAAGGGTGGACTGTGCCCAAATTGCCAGGGCTGGTATTTTGCTGCATATCAATATGATTACCTACAAAAGATGTGTTGCTAGTTTACGTCTGCTGCAGTCTATAACTCTGCCCCGCCAAATTTCTTCACCAGCACCCAACCAGCCCCTCCTTTCTTGGCAGCCCTGTACACCAAGCCAACCTGCACAGGGCACACAAAGCTGGATAAAGGGGAGGTATCAGTAGTTGCAAGAGGAAGGAAGAAACGGAGGAAGGAAGGAATTATGTCAAAACAATTTTCTTCTTGAAAGAGGGAAGAGGAAGAGCAGTTGGAAAAAGAAATTAAAAAAAAACAACACTATACAGACACTTCAAATGATGAGGGAGACAGAGCAAGTAAAATGTGCAAGAAAGTGCATATACAAAAATGCACAAGGATGACTGTGCATGTGCACAGGTGTGCTGCGAGTGTGCAGGCACAGATTGCTTGAGACCTGGCCGGCATGCGGGTCCAGGTTTGTGAGTGGGGTCAAGAAAGCAGCTGAACAAGGAGTGTGTGTGGGGGTGGAGGGGGGTGAGCTGAGTGTGGAAATGAAGGCAAGAGGGTACGAGAGAGTGTGGCCTGTGCCTGGGGCTGAGAATGTAGGGGGTTGTACTTGGGGAGTTACACCTGCTCCTTCTTGAAGCCCTAGGCTCATTCATATAATCAGTAAAAAACAGGGATTTTCATGCTCCCTGAAGCAAGAGTTAATAAGGCGCTAAGCACAGAAATTTCCTTAGATAGCCTGTCAGAACTCTCTTCTGGATCCCTCAGATCCCCGAAGCCTCCCAAAGGATCCCCCATCAGATCTTCCCTTCTCAGCAGATCTCTCCCCATGAGCACCCGCCTGGAACCACCACCCCACATCCTTTTCTACGCCTCTCACTCCAGTGCTGATTCTCAGGCCAGATCTGGCACCAGGTTGCTCTGGATCCCTGCCCTTGTTCCTTCAGAAGTGGAGCCTTCCTCATCCTAATCCAGCCTCCCCGCCCTGCTCTGTGGCCCCTCAGGGAGATCCAGACAACCTGCAGGCTGGGGCAGCCTCCCTCTCCCATTTCACAGCTCAGGCAGGTAGCGCTCCCCACCCCCAACCTGCTCCAACTCAGGGGCCCTGCACTGGGAGGGCAGGGGGTTTGAAATGGGGAGAAAGTCTAGCCCCTCCCCCTCCGGGGTGGAAGAACCAGAGGGGCAGCATTCCAGGGAAATGGGGGGGCGCCTAGCAGAGGGTGCAGAGACACCAAGAGATGGGTGAGAGACAAGAGGCAGAGAGAGACTTAGGAAGGGAGACAGAACCCAGGGAGAGGAAACAGAAGAGACCCAAGGGGAGAGAACAGAGAGACTCAGGAACAGGGAACAAGATGACCCAGGGAGACAGAACGGAGAGACCTGGGGAGAAAGAACAGAGTGACCTGGAGAGAAAGAACAGAGTGACCTGGGGAAAAAGAACGGAGACAGCCGGAGAGACCCTGGGATTGCAGGGGCACTGACACGGGGAGGCAAAGACGCCAAGGAAAACAGAAAGCAGCCGAGACAGAGACGTGGGCACGACGATGGGGAGCCGGCACGGCACGGGACGGGACGCGGGGCGGCCACTGAGTAAACTTTCGGAGTAGGTCCGAGTGGCCACGTCCTCATGGGACAGGTCGCTCCAGGGCCTCCAGGGCGTTGCACCCGGTTGAGGGCGGGTACAACCCGTTCGGCCCCTCCCCACCCCGTGCTCGCGAACGAAGGGGGTGGGGGGCTCCAAACTCGCGCCCGGCGCAGCCCGGGACCGCACGTGCGCCGGGGCCGCGAGCGAGACCCGGGCGCGCCGGCTGCGGATCCCCAGTCGGCTGGGAGGGGGCGCCTGTGCGGCGGGGGCGGGGGCGCGGCCTGTACCCGCCCGGAGTCCGGCGCTGAGGGGTCTGAGGGCCGCCCCCGGAGCGCGTCCGCGCTAGAAGGGGGGACGAGGCGGGACTGATGAGGGGGAGCAAGAGCGCAAACGGGAAACTTTGCACTGGGCGGGGGAAGGGGGGGACGGGCTGCGGCTAAGGTGCGGCGGAGAGGGAGGGAGGCAGCGAGGGGCGGCGGGGAGCGAGCCAGCCGGCAGCGCTGGGGGCGCGTCTGCCGCGGGGTGAGCGGGGAGGAGCCGCCAGGCTGGGGCGTGGGGGGGGCTTCGCCGAGGCTGCGGGCGCGGCAGGTGGGGGCGCGGCCCGGCCTCAGCGGCGCCCTCGTCCCCCCGGGACCGCCCCCAGCTCCGCCGGGTGGACTAGCGGGGAGGGCAAGGAGAACGGGGAAGGGACGAGCGCGGAGGGGGCTGGCGGGGGGCCCGGGGGTCACTCACCGCCTATCCAGGGGCCGTCGGTCCGCATGTCCCCCCGCAAGCCGCTGGGGCCGCTGCTCCCACTCCTCTACCGCCGCCGCCTCCACCTGGTCCCGCTCCCGCACCGCCACCCGAGCTGGAGCCGGAGCCCGAGCCGGAGCCGGAGCTGGAGCCGCCGCCTCTGCCGCCGCCACCGCTCCCGCCGCTCCCGCGCCAGCTCCAGCCGCGCGTTCCCCTCTCGCTCGCGCCCGCGCCCCTGCCCCTGCCGTGCGCGCCCCCGGCGCCGCCCCTCCCCTCGTGCACTCTCGCTCGTAGAGCCGCGGAGCCGCGGAGGCCCAGAGAGGCCACAACTCAACGCCAAGTCGAAACCGACCGGGACCTCAATATTGATCCCGAACCCCAATAATGAACATGGACAGACCAAACTCTGATACTACATCCAGATCCTTCTAGTGGCTCCCAGTCCTAGCATGAACCTAATACCACTCTAGGACCCCATTTCCTCCCCATACAGATTTGAACCTGATACTGAGCCCACACTTTGCCCTAAACCCAATATTGAGTCCAAAGCCCTTAATCTGCCCCCAAATTAGCACAAGTAGGAATTTTGTTTGGAACCTCTGTACTGATCCCAAATACCAATTCTGACTCTAAACCTCTTTATTACTTCTACCTGCCCTAACCTTGATAGTGACGCTAGCACCAACTCTGGACCTTAAATGGACCCCTGTGCTAATGCTAAGCCCCCAGTCCCTAAATGAACCCTAAAGTCCAAAACCTACCTTGCTATGGACCGCAATTCCCTCTCTTCTGAACCCCAAGCCTTACATAAAACTCCAGTACTGCTCTCCCATTCCCAGATCAACACCAATGCACTCTGAATTGGGATTCTCAATTCCAGAGTTGGGATTGAGTCACCAGAAAAGGACCCCCAAACACAGATACTGACCTGAAACCCCACCCAACCTTGAGACCATTTAGGACCCTAAACCAACCCAGCTTTAATAATAATCTTGGAACCCAAGATGAGACTGGCTTTGCAGAAACCCCACACAAAGCCCCTTCATTCTCATGCTCACCCTCCACTTCTCTGACCTAGTGTCAACCCCAAATAGAGGCTGGCTAATACCCCAATATTATACCAATTCCAACTGTGACCCTTACATTGGCCTCGGAATTAAAGACGTGATAATGCCCTCCAAGTCAAATTTAAATCTCAGTATTGAGTTTCTGACTTCTCATATCAAACTCAAATGATGACCCTAGAAATGTCTGGGTGAAACCAATAACCTACCTGAAGATTTATTCCAAGACCTACTGATTGGAGGGATTTGATAAGCTTCAACCCAAGAGCCCCTGCCTCCAGACCCCGCCCCCGTGCAATCCATGCTACAACCACTCAAGAGTCAGCCAAAGCCACACCAGCTCTTTCCTATCTACTGCCCCGCCCCCCCCCCCCCCCCCCCCCCCCCCCCATTCTCTGCCACTGCTTGCTAGGCTTCACCATGAAGGATGGGGGAACCTACCCCCACTGCCCTGGGTCAGGTAACTGAGCAGAAGAAGAGATGACATTTCTCCTCTGTGGGGTTTCTTCTGCGGGGTGTTTCTGGTATAACACCTGAGTTTGGAGTCAGGTGAGAAATAAAATTTGGACATTGTTGAGGTGCCTGGATTCAGGGATCACGTGGTAATGTGCAGGGCAAGGTTGCTGTGATGTTCAGGGATCTGGGCTGAGGGATCAGGTTCTGGTAACCACCTGATTCACTGCCTGTTTTTTTCCTGAACTTGAATTCACAAACAGTGCGTGTGCGCCCCCTGGTGTGTGAGGAGGGGATGGGACTGGCTCTGGTGATTCTGGACAGACAATTTGGTTTGGATGACAAACGGATCAAAAATGAATATTTCCAGTGTGTGGTTTTTCACAATTGGTAATTTTGGTGCACCATAGGGGAAGTATTGCAAATTTTATGCATCTTTAAGCATTTTTGCCTTTTTTTCCAGAACTTTGAGGATTTAGAGTTTCCCTGTCGGCCCCCAAATTTTAAAAGTATACTTTTCAGCCAATTATGCCTGCCCATTGCTGAGTTATTAAAACAGTTCTTTTCCTTCGCTTCATTGGCCCACCCTCTCCTCATTGGCTCCTCTCTCCGATTCCTTTACCACCTCCTCTTCTGCTCTTCTGGGACTCTGTCCTAGGCCTCCTCTTTTCTCTTGCTCTGCCCCTTTTCCCTGGACCATCTTGACCACTATCAACCATATGCTGATGACTTCTAAGTCTCTATGTCCAGTCTGGGCCGCTCCTGTGAGCTCCAGATCCGTATAACTAAGAGCCTCCTCTGTCCTGCCCACCCCAGATCTGCTTACCTTCAATACTCCCCGTCTCAGGCAGTGTCATCTTCAGTCACTTAGTCACTGACATGCAGAGACCTTCCCTCCTGCATCACTGTCCAATCAGTCATCAGTCCTGCAAATTTTGAAAAATAGAGACTAGAGACCATATGGCTTCACGAGGGACACATGCAGAGAGTTTCTGGCTTTTGGGTTTCAGTCCACACACACACAAAGCCAAACTGGTCCTAACTTCTCTTGCATGCAGTTATAATATAATGCCCCTTAAGACTTGTTCTACTGGCCAGGCACAGTGGCTAACCCCTATAATCCCAGCACTTTGGGGGGCTGAGGCAGGCAGATCACCTGAGGTCAGGGGTTCGAGATCAGCCTGGCCAACATGGTGAAACCCCATCCCTACTAAAAGAAAAAAAAAACACAAAAATTAGCCATATGTGGTGTTGTGCACCTGTAATTCCAGCTACTTGGGAGGCTAAGACAGGAGAATTGCTTGAACCAGCCTGGGCCACAGAGTGAGACTCCGTTAAAAAAAAAAAAAAAGACTTGCTCTACCTTTAGTGTGTTTTGGCACCTCAGAGCCAACTGTATCTGTTTGGAACCATTGTTTCCTCCAGGAAGTCATCCTGGCTGTCACCACTGTTTGCATCTGTGTCTGTCTCCCCGATCTATGGACAGCAGGTTCCTTGCAGGCAGGAGAAATGAGTCCACCTTGTCCCCTGTCATATCCCAGTGGCCAGCACAGGGTCCTGACACACAATAGATACGTATTTGTTAAAGGAATGAAGATTGACTTTCCTATCCGTGCTCAAGGAACCATCAGACATAAATGACTAAGTGAGGAAACAGCTCCCTGACCAAGTCTTAGCGCTCATCCAGCCCCAGTCTTCTGTAGCCCTGGCATGCACTAGAAGAGGGGCTCGTGGTGTTCGCTAGCCTGTGTGCCTGCTAGCCTGGGCCTTGGTGGTCCTGAAGCTCTGGCAGGGCTGTTCCCTCTGCCCTGCATTGCCAGGGCTACTGAGCACAGTACTGGAAGGTAGGTGAGCTGGGACCCCTGGTTTCCTGTGGTTGAATAGCAAATGTGCTCACTGTTCTACCAACCAGGCTCTTGCTCCAAACCCCACAGGGACACAGGGGTCTCAGAATCCTAACCCATTGGCATCTGCCCTCTCATTCACCCACATGTGGCAAAGTGTTTGCTGAGGCAGGGCAAGAGAATGCCTGTAAGCAGCCTGCCCAGATCTCTGTATGTATGCCATCTGGAACTAGATACAAACCCAAGGTAATGAAACTAGAGGCCTAGATGCTGAAGCCACATGGATGAGAAGATCAGGTGGCTGGGCCTGGGAGAGCATGATAGCTGCTGAAGGAGAAGAGCCAAGGCTCTGTCCAGTTTGCCAAACTGTGAGTACGGGGTCCAGGTGGGGCTACCCTGCTGCCCTGCTCCTGGGCCTGGGGGGAGGGATGTCCTTGTGCTCATCTGTGAAGGCCGAGTAGCATCACATGGTCGTTGTGTGTCTGCTGTGTTCCAGCCCCAGGGTGCAGGGTGAGGAGACAGCCAGATGTCAGCTCCCACTCACTGCTCACCCTTTGTCCAGGTCCTGGGCCCACTGGACACTCTCTGCAAACTCATGACGTAAATATACCTCTTAGTCATCCCTTAGTTGGTCTAAACCAAATTAAATTCAGCTTGAGTCTCTACCCACCAGATCAGCAAGATTTCCCTATCACTCATGGCTGCCCTTCACCTCCCTCCGATCATCCATGAACTCCAGGGGTTTGCACAGTCCCAGAAATGGTCAGTCCATGCTCCACAGCCTTGCAGAGAAAGGTGGAAGGAATTTGCAGACTGCTGCTGTTGCAGACATCAGTGGTCACTGTCACAGGGCTTCCGCTATTTTTTGCCCATCTTCAGGGCCTCACTTGTCCGACCTGGTCCTTGGGCAGATAACCCTCTACTCCCTCCATCCCAGCTCTTTCAAGAGGACCTCTCCCACAAGTCCCCACAGTTGCAGCCCTTAGTCCTTGGCATTTCGAATCGCATGCAGCCACTTTCTTGTGGGCAGGTCAGGGTGGGATAGAGAATGTCTGTCCCCCCGCCCCTCTCCTCCATGCCAAAGCATCAATTCCCCAAGACACAGTGGTGTTCTCCCTCTTAGCTCAGGCACGAGAACTACAAAATGCCTGTTTACTTTCTTTCTTTCTTTCTTTTTTTTTTTTTTGAGACGGAGTCTTGCTCTGTCGCCCGGGCTGGAGTGCGGTGGCCGGATCTCAGCTCACTGCAAGCTCTGCCTCCCAGGTTTACGCCATTCTCCTGCCTCAGCCTCCCAAGTAGCTGGGACTACAGGCGCCCGCCACCTCGCCCGGCTAGTTTTTTGTATTTTTAGTAGAGACGGGGTTTCACCGTGTTAGCCAGGATGGTCTCGATCTCCTGACCTCGTGATCCGCCCGTCTCGGCCTCCCAAAGTGCTGGGATTACAGGCTTGAGCCACCGCGCCCGCCCTGCCTGTTTACTTTCTCAGGTATGAGGTGGGAGAAAAAAGGCCCAGGACTTAGAACACAAAAGCCTGATTAATGCTTTTTTAATTAAAAAAACAATTTTTTTTTTTTTTTTTTTTTTTTTTTGTAGGGACAAAATCTCATCATGTTGCCCAGGCTGATCTCGAACTCCTGGGCTCAGGAGATCCTCCAGCCTCGGCCTCCCGAAGCACTGGGATTACAGCAGGCACGAGCTACAGTGCCTGGCCCTGGCTAATGCCTTTCATTTCTTCTAGCTGAGTCACTATGGGCAGGGAGAAAAGATACAGGAGTTAATTTCTCAATGAACACTCTGCTCATGTTTCCCAGAGAAAACAGAAGCTACCACTGGAGGACCCCCCCATCTCCCACTACCAAATCCTCAAACCCACACACCTCTCCTCCTCCCGCTGTGTCTCCCCTATGCTCAGGGTGCGCCGGCGCCTCCAGGCTTTGCTCTCTATCCCCCGTCCACTGCACCCTCCTCACTACAGCATATTCCCATCTGCCCATGCGCATGTCTCATGTCTCTCCCATCCTAAAAAAAATTCCCTCCCTTGGCCCCACACGCCTCTCCAGAGTGGGAGAGACTCGAGTGCCTCTCTGTTCTCCTTCCCCACAAACCCAAGAGCCATTTCTATAAGACGCCTCTATTCCTCCATCTCCTGCTCGCTCCCCAGCCCACCACAACCCTGCTTTCTGGCTTTCACTGATGTTGCTCTTTTTTTTTTTTGAGACTGAGTCTTGCTCTGTCGCCCAGGCTGGAGTGCAGTGGTGCCATCTCAGCTCACTGCAACCTCCGCCTCCTGGATTCAAGAGATTCTCCTGCCTCACCCTCCCACCCTTACAGGTGCCTGCCACCACGCCCAGCTAATTTTTGTCTTTTTAGTAGAGACGGGGTTTCACCATGTTGGCCAGGAGTTGATCTCGAACTCCTGACCTCAAGTGATCTGCCTGCCCCGGCCTCCCAACGTGCTGGGATTATAGGCGTGAGCCACCATGCCTGGCCTGATGTTGCTCTTGACATAATGACTCTTCCCCTCCATGTTGCCAAAGCTAACGGCTGGGCCTCTGTTTCCAGCTTAGTGGACTCCTCAGTGGCCTTTGCTACTTCCTGCCATCAGCCTGGGTTCCTTCAGTGCCGGTGCAGACAGACAGCTCCTGGACCTCTCGTCACAGTGGCCGACCCCTAAAGGCTGCCCAGCCCACTCTTTCTAAGTATCCCACGCTGGGTCCTGTCCTCTTCCAAAACTGCTCCTCTCCTGCTCCCACTTGCTCCCTCTACCTCGTGATCACGGCTCCATCTCATAGGATCTCTGTGCTGTTGACCTCGTGTTCTCCTAGAGAGCTCTCCTCAGCTCTCTCCTTTTCACTTTTCTCCTGGTCCAACTTAGATGCCAAGGTCCAACATTTTAATAACACTCTTGTCAATACCCCAAGCCTCTTCGCCTCTCTGACTTTTTATCACATTTGTCTGGCAAAAAGCCAGCTCCAAGTGAGCCCTCCTGTCTGCTGTCACAGGGCGGTGCTCAAGCAACAACATGACTCCACAGGTCAGACGGATGTTCCCTTAAAGCGGGGCCACTGACTGCATAGGGGCCCTCCGCGTGGTTCTCCAGTCAGCTTGGAACCCCACTGTCCGTAATGGTTATTTCCAGCCCTCCCCATTCTCTTTACACCTTCAGCCAGCCCGTTTTGCCCTTGCTGTCAGATGGGACCTTGCCACCTCTTTATAGAGAGGATTAAAGCCATCACAGAATTTCCCCGGCTCTCGACGAGCACATTCACACACCTCCCCACATCTGCCCTCTCTCCTGCTGCCTTACAGGAAGCACCCTCTTCCTCTCTCAGGCCAGTGTCTCTGCCAATCCTAGATTCCCTACCCTCTCCTGTTTCTCAGGCCCCTCATCTATCCATTGTCCCCTTCTTCCCTGAGCACCAACCCCAACCTTCAACTGGAGCCATCCATAAACCTACTCCCTGCATGCTTACTTTCTCGTCCCTTTCTCTATCAACTTTATTTATTTATTTTATTTTTTGTAGAGGTGGGGTCTCGCTATATTGCCCAGGCTGGTCTCAAACTCCAGGCTTCTAATAATGCTTTCACCTTGGCCTCCCAAAGTGCTGGGATTACACATGTGAACCACAGCACTTGGCCTTTTCTTTCTTTTTTTCTTTCTTTCAAAATTTCAAAAAGCTTTTGGAGTACAAGTGGTTTTTAATTATATGGATGAATTATACAGTGGTGAATTCTGAGATTTTGGTGCATCAGTCATCTGAGTATCGAACATTGTACCCAATATGTATCCCTCACCATCCCCATCCTCCCCGTTCTGAGCCTCTAAAGTCCACTATACCACTCTGTATGCCTTTGCATACTCACAGCTTAGCTCCTGCTTGTAAGTGAGGATGTATAGTATTTAGTTTTCCATTCCTGAGTTCCCGGCCTCTCTTCCCTCCCCCCTTTCCTCCCCTCCTTCCTTCCTTCCTTCCTTCCTTCCTTCCTTCCTTCCTTCCTTCCTTCCTTCCTTCCTTTCTTCCTTCCTTCGTCTCACTTTGTCACCCAGGCTGGAGTTCAGTGGTGCGATCTCGGCTCACTGCAACCTCCACCTCCCGAGTTCAGGTGATTCTTGTGCCTCAGCCTCCTGAGTAGCTGGGACCACAGGTGCATGCCACCATGCCTGGCTAATTTTTTTTGCCTTTTTTTTTTTTTTTTTTGTAGTGGATTTAGGGGATTCGCCATGTTGGCCAGACTGGCCTTGAACTCCTGGCCTCAAGTGATCTGCCCACCTTGGCCTTCCAAAGTGCTGAGATTATAGGCGTGAGCCACCACGCCTGGCCCCAGCCTCTTCTTTCATAAGAGTGTTCTGTTTGCCATTATGGCATTCCTACTCACTTCATCCAACATTTGGTCAAATCTGGCTTTTACTATCTCTGCCCCCAACATCTTCCCTGAAACACAGTGTTTGTGCTATGATCTCTATGTCTTAACATTTGAAGGCCATTTTTTTCCAGTATTCATTTTCTTAGACCTCTTAATTACTGCATTCTTCAAACCCTATCTTCTTTGGCTCCCTTGACACCATACTCTCCTGGTTTACCTTTTAACTCCTTGGTCTTCTTCTCAGTTTCCTTTGTGGGGTCCTCCTCCTCCACTCAATCCATTAAGTGCTCCTGTCTCCCAAGGCCCATGCCTTGGTCTTTCCCCTTCTTACTGTGGACTCTGCCCTGGTGATCTCATCCATGCCTATAGCATTGAGTACTGTCCATCTGCCGATGATTCACACCTTTATGACTCTTACCCAGGGAACCTCTTGTGTAAGCCCTTGATGGAGAGGAGCCCACCCAACTGCCTAGTCAACATCTCCACCTGTGTCCCGAAGGCACCTCAGCCCCAGCATGCCCAAGACCTCCCTCCCGATCTTTACTCTCTGACTCCTTTCTCGAGTTCTCCGTCTGAGTCAGTTGCCCCACTGTCCATCTATAGGCAAGCCAGAATCCTAGGACCCATCACCAAATCCTGTTCATTTTACCTGCAGATCACCTGTCTAATCTGCACCTTTCTCTTCAACTCCGCTGATGCCTCACTGGTCCAAGCCACCATTAACTCTTATCTGGACCTCTGCAGCACCTCCTCACTGATCTCTCTACATCTGCTCTGCCCCTCCCCCATCTTATCTCTGCGCTGCAGCCGCAAATGGGGTTATGTCACTCCCCCATGAAAACCTTCAAATGGCTTCCATGGGGCTGGATTAGGAGCCAACTCCTCCACATGGATGAAACGCCCTCCCTTTGCCTACCTCCCCGCCTCATCCAGCACAACATTCCCGGCTCAGTCCTCTGCAGCGGCACCAGCTTCCTTTCAATTCCTCAAACATACTGCATCTTCCCCTTCCCTCTCCCCATGCTTTCTAGAAGACTTTCCACCCCACCTCCTTCACATGGTAACTCATTCTTCGTTTCTGGCTCAAGCATCACTGCCTTGGGGCAGCCTTTCCCTGACCCTTAGTCTGAATAAGTACAGGGCCCTGTTGCTGTCTGCCAGAGCATTCCTTTACACTTCTCATTACACCTTTAGTGGATTGATGCCTGTCATCCATGTCATTCACTCAATAGCTATATGTTAAATCCATATAAGGTGTCTAGAGTAATGTCTGGCACCCAGTAACTACCCAATAAATGTTAGCTATTGTTATCCTCAATATCTGGAGACCAAGGAAAGACAGAGGAGCCCACAAAGGAGAACAAAGGAACGGTCACTAGGGAGGAAAGAAGAAAAGCAGGGGAAAGTTACTCTTTCACTCATCTCCTCTATTAGGTTCACCCTTCAGATGCTGCTCCTCCTGTGGCACCTGGAGCTCTTCTCCCAGATATTTGCGTGGCTGGCTCCTTCTCATTTTTCATGTCTGTCTTAGGTCAGGTTCCCTAGGGGAAGACCCTGAGATGAAGTGATTTATTAAGGAAGGGTTCCCGGGGGAAACTGGCAAAGCAGAAGGGGAAGCAGAACAGAGAAGGGTGAGAAACCAAGCAAGTGGGGGATTTCAGGCCATGTTCTTGGAAGGGTAGCTTCAGCCTGACCTCAGGGGTCCCGGAGTAGAAATTTATGCCTCAGTGTTGTCCCCACCCCCGCCAAGGGCGTCGAAGCCTTCATACCACCTACCCTCCTTGGTCATCTGTTGAGGGCTACAGTGGGGCTGAGAATGGTGGGTGATGAGTACACCCTCTTCGGGGCCTTTCTAGCTTGCATGCAGACAGAGTGTCTCCAGGAAGTCGAGGACAGTCCTCCATAAAAGAGCTGGTGCTAGCTGCTGGAAGGCAAGGCACGCTGAAGGCGGGGCTGTGTCTGCCTCTCATCCCCTCACCAAAAATGGTGGAAGGGGATCTGAGGGGTCTGTCGTGTCTCCGCTGAAATGTCACTGTCTCAGAGAAGCCTTTGCTGACCACCCTATCTAAAATAGTTTTCTATCACTGCAACAGCACTCTCTTTATTTCCTTCATAGAATTTAGAAGCCTCTGTAGTTAGTTTGATTTCATTTTTGTTTAACAACTGTTTCTGCTGCTAGACTCTAAGGTCTAGCAGGGCAGGAATCTCCATTACTTGACTCTCACCAGATCTTTAGCACTAGGACAGTGCTTGGCACACAGGAGGTGCTCAATCCATCTTTTTTGAATGAATGCATTAGTGAATTAGGCACATGCACTGAGCGCTCAGTTGGGTGAGAGGCAGGTAACTCTAGACGTATGTATAGGCGGCTAGCTGCACCGCGCTGGCCAGAATGTGACCTGCACAGTTGTGCTTGTGAAAGGGGCCATAGAGGGTCAACTCCCCTCTGAGGCAGCAGACATTACCCCAAGGCTGTGTATCTCTCTGGGTCCCCAGCCCTTTGTGCAAAGTGGGATGGAGCCCGTGGGGATCCAGGCATGTGGGCAGTGGGATTCAGAAGTATAGGGGAGCTTCTGGCAAGGGGCTTGAAGCTGCATAGGTGCATGTCATGGACACTTCCCCATACACGTGCCACCAACACCACCCAATGCCTCAGGCTAAACTGGCCTCAGTGA
Source organism: Piliocolobus tephrosceles (assembly GCF_002776525.5). NCBI lineage: Eukaryota > Metazoa > Chordata > Mammalia > Primates > Cercopithecidae > Piliocolobus > Piliocolobus tephrosceles. The sequence continues at coordinate 178,809,057 of NC_045434.1, forward strand.
GGGTAGACTAGGCTGCAAGAGGGCGGCCTTATATTTGGGAAAATACGGCCCTGGCTCTAAATAAGACCCATGGCACTTATTAGCTGTGTGGTCTTGGACTTCTCTAAGTCTCAGTTTCCTCTTCTGTAAAAAGGGGATAATACTTACTTTGCAGCATTACAGGAAGGACATGAAATTGTGTTTGTAAGGAGCTTCATCAGAGCCTGGCACATTGTAGGTTCTTGAAAATAGAAGCTATTTGATGATTATTAGAATTAGCATAATTGAGCCTCTAATAGCACCAGTTTGGAGAACTATTTAAAAGCTAATCCCATCAGGCTCCATACCCTGGTAATCCCTGACTGTCTGAATGAGAGCCCGTTTCAACATCCATCCACCTTCTTCTGCAGTCGCCCTCCCCCATCCAGCTCCCCACTGCTCCTTCCTCAACCTCTTAAACTCTCAGCCCCTTCAGACTTCCTCCCTGCAATTCCCGCCTAACTGAGGACACAGCAGCTGCCTCCAGGGGAGGCCACCATTCCACAACCACAGAGTAGTGAGGCAGAGCAGCGTCTTCCTCACTCTCAGAAGCCACTCCCACATCATTATTCCTTCAGCCTCATGGAAAAATCCCTGCTCATTTAAGGCTCATGCCATCTGGCTCTTGCAATTCATTTATTCAACTAAGATTTATTGAGTGCTTTTTCCTCTTTCTATTTCCGTACTTTACCTTCTTGCAGAAAAGATTTCAGTGACTTATAAAAAAACATGGAATAAAAGATTCCTGGCACATAGTAGGGCTCTCTATCTAGCTGTGAGTAGATGAATACACTTTGAAATGTCACATAGATGTTCGCCTCTCCCCAGTGCCCCTTCAGAGGTGGGTTTCATCAAACATAAGCAGTGAAGTAGAAGACTCAGTCTTCTGCCTCTCTTGAATTGTTCACTTGGGAGCTGGCTCACCATTTCAAATGCTCGTCTAAGCTCTGCCGGGAATCACATCCCATAATGCTGGTCACCACCTGGAGCTTGCAATATCCTACCTCAAGAAAATAAATATTTGCTGTTGTTATTATTTGCTGTTGTTATTATCCATAAGAAACTCTATAAGCAAACCATTTTAAGGACATGTGGTGCATTTTAAGGGCTGCCACGTGTTGCAATTTGTTTCTGCTGGGAAGGATTTCCATGGGTCCCAATGAAGAGGTGGGGGATGAGGCAGGTTCTCTGCCCCTTCACCATAGCCCCTTTTTATTCTCTTTAAGACCATTGCCCAACACTGGGCTGCCATATTTACTTGCTTTAATGAAGGGCAGTGCAACTTGAAAGAGGAATTACAATGCAGGAAGAGAATGTGATAGCTGGGTAATAACGAGGATTTTCCCAGAGACCAAAGAGAAAAGTACCTACGAATCAAGTGTTATCTTCTCTCTCCTGTCCTCCATTAGACAGCCTCTCTCCAAACTGCATTCTTCATCAACTCTTCCCACACCCACCAGTGCAGGTTTTTTCACTTCCAGAAAATCCCTTCCTTCCCCACCAGACTCATGGCTTCCTTCCTTTCCCTGTGCAATTCTCCCAGTCAGGATAACTCCTTTGGAGTCATGTCTGCAGGCTTCATCAAGTTGCATCAGCATCAGTAATGCTCCAGTTGGAACCTCCTTCCAAGATCATTCTTGTGGAGAAGGGTGTTGGCATTTGACAGCCCATCCTTCAAGATGGGTGAGGATCATCTAATAGGATTTTCTTTTCAATATCCAATATTCCCATTGGCTTCTTTACATATTGAACCTACTAAATAAAATGCATTTGTATCTGTAGCTCGAACACAGACATTACTTCTTAGGTCTAGTACATTCTAAAGCCACATTGAGAAAGGAAATAATTCCTTAATTGCCTCATAATTAGCAGTGTGTCTTCTCTGTTCCCTGGGAATCAGTAAATCCGATTATTGTGGCAAGGGTAGATGTCTGTTCCTTTCTTTATCCCCTTCGGGGTTTGTTTGAATAAGAATATGGTCATAGTCCCTTTAATGATTTCTCAATAATTTTCACAAGAGGGGCTTTGATGGTTTGATTTTAGGGAGCCTCAATTACATCCTTGCCAAGGGCTGATATCAATTTGGGGAAAGGGAAAGGAGAGGACCTATACTCCCAGTTAAATAAAATTAAAGATAAATATATAAAGAAACAGAAAAAATGACAACAAGAACAGGAATCAAGACAGTGTGACACTGGCATGGGATAGACATCAAATCAATGGAACAGAAATGAGAGTCCAGAAATAAACCCTTACACTTATGGTCAATTGATTTTCCACAAAAGTGCCAAGGAAATTCAATGGGGAAAGGATGGTCTTTTCAACAAATGGCTCTGACACAATTGAATATCCACATGCAAAAAATATGAATTTAGACTGTTGTCTCATGCCATGTGTAAAAATTAACTGGAAATGGGTCATAGACCTAAATGTAAGAGATAAAACCCTACAACTCTTAGAAGAAAACATAGTAATAATTCTTCATGACTTTGGGTTAGGCAAAGAGTTCTTAAATACAATACCAAAAAGCACAAATAATTTAAAAAATGAAAAGTTGGACTTTATAAAGATTAAAAACTTCTCACAGAGCACCATTAGGAAAATGGAAAGACAAACCACAGACTGGGAGAAAATATTTATAAATCATATATCTAATAAAAAGATTTGTACCCAGAACATATGAAGAACTCTTAACAACTAACTAATAAGAAGGCAAATAACTCAATTAAAAATTCCGTGGGATGACCGGGCACGGTGGCTCACGCCTGTAATCCCAGCACTTTGGGAGGCTGAAGAAGGCTCATCACCTGAGGTCAGGAGTTCAAGACCAGCCTGGCCAATGTGGCGAAACCCCATCTCTACTAAAAATACAACAACAACAACAAAATTAGCCTGGTGTGGTGGCGTGCACCTGTAATCCCAGCTACTTGGGAGGCTGAAGCAGGAAAATCCTTTGAACCTGGGAGGTGGAGGTTGCAGTGAGCCGAGACCATGCCAATGCACTTCAGCCTGGGCAACAAGAAGGAAACTCCGTCTCAAAAAAAAAAAAAAAAAAAAAAATTGTGGGAGGCTGACATAGGTGAATTGCTTGAGCCTAGGAGGTGCAGATTGCAGTGAGTCAAGATGGTGCCATTGCAGCCATAAAAAAGGATGAGTTCGTGTCCTTTGTAGGGACATGGATGCAGCTGGAAACCATCATTCTCAGCAAACTATCGCGAGAACAGAAAACCAAACACCGCATGTTCTCACTCATAGGTGGGAATTGAACAATGAGATCACTTGGACACAGGAAGGGGAACATCACACACCAGGACCTATTATGGGGAGGGGGGAGGGGGAAGGGATGGCCTTGGGAGTTATACCTGATGTAAATGACAAGTTGATGGGTGCAGCACACCAACATGTCACATTTATACATATGTAACAAGCCTGCATGTTGTGCACATGTACCCTAGAACTTAAAGTACAATAATAAAAATAAAAAGATTGTGCCATTGCACCCCAGCCTGCACAACAGAGCAAGACTTTTTCTAGAATAAATAAATAAATAATAAAATAAAAACAAATAAAAAGTAAAACTAAAATTAAAAAAAATTGCAGATGAACGCAGTGGCTCATGCCTATAATCCCAGCACTTTGGGATGCTGAGGTGAGTGGATCACTTGAGGTCAGGAGTTCGAGACCAGCCTGGCCAACATGGTGAAACCCCATCTCTACTAAAAATACAAAAATTAGCCAGACATGGTGGTGAGTACTTGTAATCTCAGCTACATGGGAAGCTGAGGCAGGAGAGTCGCTTGAACTCAGGAAACAGAGGTTGCAGTGAGCCAAGATTATGCCACTACCCTCCAGCCTGGGCAACAGAGTGAGACTCTGTCTCAAAAAATAAAATAAGGCATAAAAACTGAAGAGGCATTTCACCAAATATCATGTATAAATGGCCAATAAGCACTTGAAAAGATGCTCAACATCATTAGTCATTAGAGAAATACAAATTAAAACCTCAGCAAGATACCTCTTCACACCCACTGAAAAGGCTATAATAGAAAAGATAGGCAATAACAAGAGTTGATGAGGATGTGGAGAAACTGGAACCCTCGTACATTGCTTATGGGAATGTATAATGGTGCCGTACTTTGGAGATAGTTTGTCAGATTCTTCACATAAATTTACCATGTGACCCAGTAATTTCACTCCTAGGTATCTATCTGCCCAAGAGAAATGAAAACATATGTCCACAGACGGATTTATGTGAGAACGCTCATAGTAGCATTATTCGTAATAGCCAAAACAGTAGAAACAACCCGAATTTTTATCAACTGTGAATGGATAAACAAAATGGAGTATGTCCATACGGTAGAATACTATTCGGCAATAAAAAGGAACGCAATATGGATAGATGCTACAGATGAACCTCAAAAACATTATGCTCAGTGAAAGAAACTAGACCCAAAAGATCATATATTGTGTGATTCCATTTGTAGAAAATGTCCAGGCAAAGAAAATCTATGGAGACAGAAAGTTGATGAGTGATTGACTGTGGGAAAAGGAACTGACTGGAAATTAGTGCAAGGATTCTTTGGGGGATGATAAAAATGTTTTTAAACTAAATCATGGTGATAGTTGCACAATTCCGTAAATTTACTAAAAATTATTGAACTGGTCAGGCGGGGTGGCTCATACCTGTAATCCCAGCATTTTGGGAGGCCGAGGAGAGTGGGTCATGAGGTCAGAAGTTCAAGACCAGCCTGGCCAACATGGTGAAACCCCATTTCTACTAAAAATACAAAAAAATTGCTGGATGTGGTGGTACGTGCCTGTAATCCCAGCTACTCCAGAGGCTGAGGCAAGAGAGTTGCTTAAACCTGAGGGTGGCGGTGGAGGTTGCAGTGAGCTGAGGTTGTGCCACCACACTCCAGCCTGTGTGACAGAACAAGACTCTGTCATGGCAAATAAATACATAAATAAATAAAAGTTATTGAACTATACTTTTTTAAAAAAGACAACAGGGTAGAAAAAAGAAACGGAACCGAGGGTAATATTAAGATCTGAAGGTACTCATAGTAGAGATGGACTCAAATATGACTGAGCTTCCTGACAGTCAAAGGAAAAAGGGAAACAGGCTTGATTATGTGATTCCTAGGTATCCTTAAGATTAAGAACTAAACTAAACTAGGTATTAAGGAACAGCTTTGTTTTTTCAGTTCCTTATACTTAAGAAAAATTTCTTCTAGTGAGAGGATAATACATGAACTAGTGAACATCCTGGATACTAGCCTACAGTGAATTTTATTTATTTATTTATTTATTTATTTATTTATTTGAGACAGAGTCTTGCTCTGTCACCCACGAGTGCATTGGTGTGATCCTGGCTCACTGCAACTTCCACCTCCTGGGTTCAAGCAATTCTCCTACCTCAACCTCCCGAGTAGCTGGGATTACAAACGCCCATCACCACACCCAGCTGATTTTTTGTATTTTTAGCGGAGATGGGGTTTCACTATGTTGGTCAGGTTGGTCTCGATCTCCCAACCTCAGGTGATCCGGCCTCCTTGGCCTCCCAAAGTGCTGGGATTACAGGCGCGAGCCACCGCGCCCAGCCTACGGTGACTTTAAATATGTTTTGACAGTTTCATATACTGTCTCTTATTGTCATTGGAGGAATGAAGCTAGAGTTGTGCTATTCAATATGGTAGACACTAGCGACATGTGGCTATTTAAACTAAAATTAAATAAAATTGGAAATGTGGTTCCTCAGTCACCCTAGTCAGTTCCAAGTTCTCAATGCTTACATGGGCTAGTGGCTTCCATACTGGACAGTGCCTATATAGAACATTTCCCTCAATGCAGAAAGTTCTGTTGGACCTGCTGGTTTGGAGGGCAGTTTAGTAAAAACACATAAAAGTTGGGAGTTGAAAATGGTGGTGAGAGAGTGAAGCAGTCTCAACTTTGGCCAGGGCAGAGCTTTTAACTCTACTTTCATAACCTCACACATTGAGAACAGGGACAGAAAGACAGGTTGGGGAGAGGAGTAGAAATTTTATTTTTAAAAATAGGACAAGGCTTAACATAGATAATATTTGGGCTTTTGAACATGGCATGGTGGGATAAACTGAGGTCCATCAGGGCACACTTGTGGAACAATGTTTTGGTTAGTTGAGCTGTTTAGTTAATGACTGCGCTTTTGTTTTGCAGAGTACCCTTTGGCTAGCTTCTCATTTGCTGAATGGTATATTCGGGCTGGCAGGATTTTTATATACAAAACAGAAGAGGGCCAGAGCCAGCCTGGCAGGAAGAGGCTGTGGAGTGGACAGTGGGTGGGAGAAGGGGAATGAGAAGGGGAAAAATGTGGTTAATGCCCTTGGGAGAGATGCTAAAGGGGTATGGATTTGGAAGGAGATTCTCCAGGGATTCTGCTGTGCATAGGGTCACGTAACCTCCTCCAGCTCTTCAAGAAATGTTCAGTCACTTGGCTTTGTACTGAGGGGCATTTCATGGTATGTAGGGACTGACTTCAAGTCTGGTCTTGGGTGTCAGACGCAATGGCTCAAGAGGACCCAGTCATGTGTGGGTTAAAAGCTGGGCCTTGTCTGGGATTTTCTCCCCATCGAGTGATACCCACCTGCATCATGGTTAAATTGTTCTTTTCAAACTCCAGAGTATAACTTCACTAGGACTGCCAAGCTTGCAGATTTATGGCACAAAGAAATGAAGATTGATCAGCCTGAGAGGGGATGGAATTTGGAATACCAACTCCAAATCAGGGGGAAACCGTGGCAACCACCCTGAGACAGAAATGACAACTATGGTGGTGCAAGTTCCTCTCTGTGCCCACATCTGCCTTCCTGAAGCATGAGATGTACGATGACCAGGGTGACAAAAGGGACATATGGTCACCTGACTTGTCACCAGACGACAGCTCTTTCCGCATCATGACACAGGCCATATGCCAAGAGGGGATGGATCTTGGCAGTGTGAAAAGTCTGTCTTTCTTGTCAATATTCCACCAACCAGTGGTGCCCATCTCCACCCCAGCCTTCCTCATCTGGAGAGAAACTGAGGGAATGAACAGCTGATAGCTGTTCATTGAGGTAGAGGCAGACTACTGCAGGAGAGGAGGCAAGAGATTAGAGGAGACGACCAGGCCAGAGAAAGTGCTAGAGGGTTGGAAGAAGTTTTCCTCCTTCTGGCCTTGAGCAGGTGGCCATTTGGGGTGCAGTGAACGCCCACATGAAAAGGCCCTTGCTTACTAAGGTGCTGTTTGGGTCCAGCCATTTTCGAAAACATTTCTCTGGCTACTCTCCTCATGTGTTGAAAGAAACACTCAAGTCAGATGTCAACAATGATTTCATACATTTTCCTTTGATTTTTTTGTTTGAGACAGGGTCTTGCTCTATTGCCCAGGCTGGAATGCAGTGGTGCAAACACAGCTTACTGCAGCCTCCACCTCCCAGGCTCAGTTGATCCTCCCACCTCAGCCTCCTGAGTAGCTGGGACTACAGGCATGTGCCACCACACTTGGCTAATTTTTGTTTTGTTTTGTTTTGTACAGAAGCAGTCTCACTATATTGCCCAGGCTGATCTCAAACTCCCGAGCTCAAGTGATCTTCCCGCCTTGGCCTTCCAAAGTGCTGGGATTACCACTGCATCCAGGATTTTGTACATTTTTCTATGCCTCAAGTGTGCATTTTTTGACTGATATGGTTGTTTATGAGAAATTGTTTCCTTCCTTGCATGCTTAGATTGTATCTTGGAGTGAAATCATCCAGAAGTGTGGAGTAAGGCCAGTGTCAGCTGTGACCAGATTCCAACACATCTGTGAAGTGAGCCAGCGTGGTGGCATCCGAGGCATGGTGAGCAACACACCCAGGAACAAAGGGCGTCTGGCATGAGAGGGAACAAGAAGCCACCCATGGGGGAGGCTGCAGTCTCTCCAGGCACTGGCACTGCCAGGGGATGTGGTTATTGAGAACTGATGGTTCAACCGGACAGCCACAGACAACCTCTAGGAGAGGCAGCTGGGAAGACAGCTGTGGGGACACATGTGATCTGACCAGGTCTGAGGCAGCAGCCGCAAATTGTTGTCACTAACGAACCATATGGTGATCCACTGCCACTTTCCAAGGCCTGTCTTTCTTTGGCTACAGCCAAATTGGAGAATTAGCTGGTATGTGGTAGCAATCACCAATTCTGTATATTTCAAGCTGTTTGTGGTTTCACTAACATCTCTAATTATCCCAGGGATGTAGTATAGCTTTTATTTTGTTTGGCTAGGGAAGGAGGAGGCAGGAGATCACACTAGGTCCTTCCGCTGGAAAAAAAGAAAGCCCTTAATCCGTGTAGATTGGGGATCTGGTGCGGGAATGCAGGCTGCCAGTGCTGTGGATTTCAATGACACCTTCAGAAACCAGGAGAATGACTGCAAGATACGGTTGGGGCCTTGCTGGGCCTTCCGTGGGGTGGACTCAGGTCAACAGCTCCGTTTACCCTGACCCCGTACATTCCCACTCTGACCACGGCATCACGGTAGCATTCTGGAGTTCTAGAAATCGGTGTTAGCTCAGAGATGGTATCCAGGTATCTTGAAAATGTCAGGGGCAGCCTCAGGCCCTGAAAGAGGGTAGAGTATTAGGAACAGTAGGGATCAGCTAGTCCATGCTCTCACCTTACCCTGCTGACCCACGTAGCCCTTGCCTCCCTCACCACTCCCCCTCAGAAGGTGTGTTACTCAAGATTCTTTCTGTTGCACCTGAACGAGAAAGGACAATATATTGGTTGAGATAACTCAAAAGCCCAGAGTGTGGAAGAAAAAGTTTAAATTGTGCATTGTGCTTTTAATGTGAGTCCGTTATAACCAGTATTTGTTTTTCTTGTATAACTTATGCAAGGGGGAAAAAAAACTTTACAAATACTTTTTTTCCCAACACCAAGAAAGTATACCAGCCTTGTACTGCTGGTTGGTTTAAATAAAACAAGAGTACTGAAGTCATACTCAGCTCAGGTGAAATATTACAGGGTTGCTGGAAAGTTCAATTCCTTATAACAAACTTACAAGGAGTAAATACAATTTTCTACAATAAACAAGCGTCATAGTCTCAGGGTTAAGGGTTATAAAACAATAAACCATTGCAGTTAGAGTAGAAAGTCAGAGGAGAGCTTCATGCATACAAACTACTCAATATCATCATGACAAGGTATAAAATAAGAATAAATGTAATTTGAAATAAGATCTTAACTCCATATGGTTAATAGTCTCTCTCTTTCTCTCTCTCTCTCTCTCTCTGTGTGTGTGTGTGTATTTGTCTCCCTTTCTCTGTACTTTGTACCTTTCCCCTTACTCCTAATTTTTGCCACACAAAAAATTATGTCCAGTCCAGTGTTTTGCATTCTCAAAAGCACTGTGTCAATAACTATTCATTCTCTGAAGATTCCTTATTTATTGGGATTGAAACCTCTGGTTTCAATTACAATGTTAAACAAAGATGAAATAATAGACTGGAGCTTATAATATTTTATTTTCTCAAAGCCTAGATTAGATACTCAGAAATGGCTGGGTTCAGGGACTCAAATAACAGTTACCACGTTTCTCTCTGTTTCTGTGCCTCCTTCCCTCTCCATCTCTCATCTTGGTTTATTCTCTGGTTCACATTGCTTGTTGCCCTCATTCTCTTCTATTGCAGAATTATTCCTTCACATGGACAGTGAAAATGGCTAAGGCAGCTCCATCTTCCACTCTCAGAGAATACAGGAGCATTTTCTTGATAGTTCTGACAGAAAACTCCCAGGGAAGATTCTGATTGGCCCAGCTTGGTCATGTGCCCATCCCTGAACTAATCACTATGGCTAGAGATTGGAAATGGAGTAGTCTGATTTGCAGGCTCATGTCACGCACCCACCTTTGGGTCTTGAGGATGAGGACTGAGTGGGGATCAGTGCCCCCTAAGCCACATGGAATGAGGAAGGGGTGGTTCCCTAAAGGAAAGAATGCCGGCAGACAGTCTTGATCTAGGACAAACAGATGGAAGGTGGTGTTATATCAGGTCGATGGGGATAATAAAATTGTGATGCTGCTCATCAATGGCCATTTGGCAGTAAGGTCCAATACTCCATGAACAGACCAGGTTTTTTTTTTTTTTTTGAGACAGGATCTTGCTCTGTTACTCAGGCTGAAATACTGAAATACAGTGGCTTGATCATGGCTCACTGTAGCCTAGACCTCCCAGCTTCAAGTGATCCTTCTGCCCTAGTCTCCTGAGTAGCTGAGACTACAGGTGCATGCCACCATGCCCAGCTAAGTTTTAAAAATTTTTTGTAGAGATGAGTTCTCAGTATGTTGCCCAGGCTGGTCTTAAACTCCTGGGCTCAAGTGGATCCTCCTGCCTTGGCCTCCCAAAGTGCTGGGATTATAAGTGTTGGCCACTGCCGCAGGCCCAGACCAGCATTTTTAATGCTGATATGGATTATCAGAATACATCTAAGGAATGTGAATTTGGAGCACCCTTCAGGTGTGGGCTGTCGCACCCTTCACTTCCCAGCACTGAACTGGGTATTGGGAGGCAGGCTGGGGGGATGCTCCAGTGGCCTGTAATTCCAACGTTGTTTTCATGTGCTCTGAAGGTGCAGCTGCTGTGTTACAAAGGTCATATCCTCGGGTCACTGAGACCATCTTTAATGAGGGAGCATAGACCATTTGGAATGGCAAAGGGGTCTGGAAAAGAGGCTTGGCTGACAGCCTAGGGCAATGCTCAGAAGCTGTACTTAGAGCCTTGAATTATATAACCCAAATCTAGCTCCCTGCCCCAGATGAATGTAGGGGACTGGCAAAGAGCTTTGCTAAGAAAATGTCTAGCTGTGGTTGACAGCGAAAGGGAAGAAGTAGGTCTCTTGGCAGGAAGGGTACAAAGCTTCTCTTACGGCCTGAACGCCATTCTCTAGGAATGACAGAAATTGCCCTAATTATTAGGTATTGTACAGGATTCCTCGTGCCTCATACATGGTCTGTGGAAGCAGTTGGTACTGCTTCAAAAAGGCTACCCCGCGGCGCTGAGTCCACGCATGATGATTTTAGGCCTTGGGGAGGGAACAGATGCTGGGGCTAATTAGGGCATGATTCCTCTGGCCCAGGATGGCAGAGGATGTCCAGATAAAATGTGACACCTGCGCCCCAGTGCAGTCCATAGGAAACACTGCCCGCCAACCCGCCCGTCTGGAGATGACTTAGCGTGGGATGCTCTTTGAAAATGGCACACCTTGATTGCTGTCTTCTGAAACTGGACAGTCGAGTCTGGAGGGCGTACTTCCTCCCGTGCCCAGCTACCCCAGCAAGGATCAAGCAGCATCCTCGGTGGCAGGAGGGTGGTGGGAGAAGTTCTTTTCAGTTTTTGGATCTTCTGTTTTGAGATCTTCTCACCAAAAAATGGTGAGATTTTAAGAATTATTTTACCCGCAGAACTTTAATTGGCAAGACTGGAATTGCTCCCCAAGGGGACTCCCCAGCCCAAGGGACTGAACGGAACATTATTAAATGTGCTTGGCACGATCTATGCAAATCGGATAGGGCCGTAGGGCTGGTGTGAAGATGTCCTTATCCACACGCTGCCCCCGGAACGGTGCTGCTGACTGAGCAGTCTATCTTGATAGTCGGGCTGCAGCCATGATCACTTGTTGATTTTGTTTTGGGCTTCACAACAAGGAGACAGGGACAGTCTCATTCAGGATGCCACCAAGCTGAAGGATAAACTCCAAGTGGCTTATGGCTTGTCACTGCACAGAAAACAAGATCAGAGCCTGTAGAGCAGACATCTGTTGTTTTGGCCTGCTCCAAAGCCATTTATCCTTCTCCCCAGTCTTTACTTGGGGAGTCACACCTCAGCCACTCTCAGTCTTTGCAGTTTAGGGGGAAGGGCAAGGACATTAATGACAGCCTTTAGGCAATGAGAGATAAAGGCAGACTCCTGATGATATTGTTCAAGCCAGGGGTTGGCAAACTTTTTCTATAGAGAGCCAGTGGTAAATATGTTCAGCTTTGTGGGCCATGTGGTCTCAGCTGCAACTACTCAGCTCTGTGGTTGTGGGGTACAAGCAGCCATAGACAATATGTAAACAAATAAGCATGGCTGCATTCCGATAAAAAGTTATTTACAAAACAAGTGGCAGGCTAGATTTGGCTCACAGGCTGTCATTTACCAACTCTTTGTTTAAGCACCTGGATCCAGCTGAGCCTGAAGCTAACTGCCTCTGTGATTTTTCAATGAATGAACCAGCAAATCCCCCATTTTTTCCCTATAGTAATTTGAGCTGCTGTTCTGTTATTGCAACTGAAAGATTTCTTTCATTTTATCCAGGTGTAGAGCCAGGTTTGCAGACTGGAGATTGAGTTTCAAAATGGGTTTGGTGGCCCCAGATAGGCAGGAGATAACTTAGCAATCGAGAAAATTCCATATCTGAGAGGGGATGGGGCAGGACTCCTGACAGTTTCTAACATGCAACCAGAGGCCAGGACTGTTAAGGTGGTATGTCCAAACAGCCAGCCACCCAAAGGAGACCTGGAGGAGTGGGAATCCACCTGTCTAAGGGCACTGACTATACCTCCCATGACAAGCTAAACAGGAAATGCCCCAGAGAAGCCAGCCTTCTTTTTTGATGAGGAGTGAGTAGGAGTTGGATGGTGAGGAGGAGGATGGGGAGACAAAGCTGGCCGGTGACCCTTTGAAACGAAAACCCCGTGATACCTTGACTCCAGGTTGGGGTGAGACACCCATACATCTGTGGTGATGTGGGAAGCCCTCTCCACCACATTTTCTTTTTTTGAGATGAAGTCTTGCTCTGTCACCCCAGCTGGGGTGCATTGGGGTGATCTCGGCTCACTATAACTTCTACTGCCTGGGTTCAAGTGATTCTTGTGCCTCAGCTTCCTGAGTAGCTGGGACCATAGGCATGTGCCACCACATCCAGCTATTTTTTGTGTTTTTAGTAGAGACGGGGTTTCTGCCATGTTATCCAGGCTTGTCTCAAACTCCTGACCTCAAGTGATCCACCTGCCTCGGCCTCCCAAAGTCTCTCCACCACATTTAATCTGGAGACGGCAAAATATAATGAAGAGGAAAAGAGGAGCAACAAAGGACCGGTGATTCCCTCCTAGCCTGAGTGGCGGGTGGAGAGCTTGGTGCTGAAGCAGAGGGGCATGTTTCAGCTCCCCTGGGGGCTCAGAGAAATCCACTCATCATTCGGGTGAGGGCTTAGAGGATGGTTTTGCCTAGGATAAACATTCCCACTTGTCTACAGGCTGTCTGCTCTGCGGGGCAGGTGGTATGCCCGAGGCCCTTGCTGCCCTTCATGTGGAAGCGATTTCCACACCCCTTTATGAGGATATAGGAAACTCCAACCTCAACAGATTTCCCATTTCTTAAGGGGTTGAATCCTTTTCTGGAGAGGAGAGGAGCTGGGAGCAGAGACCCTTGGACTGGATCGGGTTCCAGGCCTGCCTCACCTGCTGGTAAGCAGATGCCAGGCGACAGACCCTGCAGCAAGCAAGGGGCTCTGCTCCCAGGATAGGAAGAGGCTGAGAGTGGAGGCTGGAACATGCTAGGGGAGCATGAGAGGTTTGCAGGCCTGGAATAGAAAGAGTTTGCATTGAGAAATGATTACAGAGAGACTCTGTAGCCAATGTCATCTGCATTTTGCCCCTATACCCCCGGGTCACTTTTGCACACCAGCAACCTGAGTGCTTTCACCCATAACAGCCTATACTCTATCTTTGCCAGAGGCTGAGCTCAGGCTCCTGGAACCCATTTTAAGTGAATGCAAGGAGGGTGCAAGTACCCGGGAATTTATGTGGGGCAAGGGCAGCCTTTACCAGGGATTAAGGGGTTCAGGCTTAAACCTTGCAGCTCCACCGCTTCCTGGACAGGGCCAACTGACATGTGCCCTGCACCAGCCTCAAAGTCCTATGAAGGGATTGGGCCAAAGTCACCCTCTGCGGGACACTGCTCAATAGCCCACCGTTACTCAACCCCCTTCCTTTCTTGGTCCCCATGCCTCACTCTCCTACTGGCTCTTCCTGGAAACTCTTCTTAAATCACCTGCATGCGAATCTTCCTTCTGGGCTTTGCTTCTGAAGAGGGAACCCACATCGAACTCCCAGCTGCTAAAGCTATTGTCCCTGTGGCTCTGTGAGCTGAGGGCTCTGATCCCTGACGGTGGACAGCTAGGAGGCCAGGTCTTGAGTTAGTAACCCCGGGTTACCAGACATGGGAAGGCGCTCCACACATGTGCATGAGTTCCAGAGGTGTTCGGAATGAATTTGACAAGGGGCACTGCACAGCTTTGAGAATCTGGAATGTCTGAAGCCAGCTGGAGTGGGACCAATTTAGCCAGGGTTTCCTAACAATGTTAGACCCTCCAGAATCTAGAGGGTCACCTGCATTCCAGCCCTTAGTGAGCGGGCAGAGAGGGAGGCAACCCAAATCAGAGTTGGGATCAGAGGGGAGATGAATGTGGGGAGCTTAAGGTGAGCAGGTCCCAATCTCAATAGACAAGGCCCTGCTCTGAGGGGCCGTTTGTCAGCCCCTGGCCCTGGCGGGACACCGTTCCTGGTATGTTTCCGAGGGGGCAAGTTTAATCGGTTGGGATTGCAGGGCCAGGGTCATACAGCCTCAGGGACAGCCCAGAACAGCCCAGGACTTTGTGGCACCCTCCACCCTCTCATGCCCTGGAAACATGTATGGCTGACGGCAGTGAAAGCCATCTGTGGCAGACGGTGATGTGGAGAAAGAGCTTGGCAAAGACTACCTTTCCCCTGGGAGGGATGGGTCGGGGTGCCATCATGGGTGGGAGGAGCTGCCCCAGGCAGAAGGTCGGGCAGGCTGGCTCTGTTCCAGGTGAATCCCAGGTCTTGCGGACATCCCTCCACAGAGTCAGACAGGCTCCAGGACATCACCCGGAACCTGTCCAGGGTGCTGGTGGTAATCACAGGGTTCCCCCGCGGGCCAGGCTGGGGCTGGCAAGAATATCCATAAGCAAAGTTTCAGAGTTGAAGGCAATGGATACAGGGAGACGGGGAGGGGACGAGGGTGCTGTGGGGCTGGGCTGGAGCTGGAAATAACACACCCACTTCTCTTTGCTGAAGACCACAAGTATTTCTAGCAGGAGAGGGTGGGGAGATGAACCAAGGCCTCCTAGGGGGCCTCTGGCTAAGGATGCCCAGGTTTTACACGCTAACTTTGAGAGGGTGTCAGGGAGGAGGCTGGAGCACATAGAGAGAGAAGGCAAGGAAGAAAGGTCGGAGAGCAAGAAGAGGAGTGTGCAGCTGCTGTGGGTGGGGAACTTGGGGGAACAAGCTTGTGGGGGGCATGATGACTCCTGAGTCGTCTCACAAAACCTTCAGTAAAAAGTCCACATTATCCGTCACTGCCTTTGGAGTTGGAATTCTGTTTATTTGGGATGCAGTAACACGCGGGGACTGTCCTCAAGGCTGTCAGGAGGAGCAGGCCCAGCTCGGCGCAGTCCACTCACATAGGCGACATGATAAGCCGGCGAGACCCAGAGAAGGTTCAAGTGGGGACGTGAGAGAGGACCCTGTGCTTGGAATCCAAATGAAGACCTCCTATTTCTGCTCCTCTGTTTTCCAGAACAAACATGATTCTATGCAGTCCGAAGAGGGCGGTTAAGACAGAAGAATGGCTACGGGATTCAGAGAAGGCGTCCAGCTCTTCTCTAGCACGGATGGGGAGTGCAGGCTGTGTTCATTTGGAGACCACCTCCAGCCAGACTGCCTGCCCTGGCCTGGAGAGTATTTCAGGGGACCTGTGTCTGGGGAAAAGGGGATTGGGGAGCCCCCAGTGCCTGTCTTGAATTGGGTCCTAGGCCCATGAAGTGTGAGTCCTTCACAGCTATAAAGGATTCAGGAAAAAATGGAAGGACTCTAGGAGATCCTGAGAAAAGCAGTGGCCTTGAGCAAGTGATAATGCCACTGCTGAGTGGAGGAGGGGCCCTCTCCAAGCCTGGCCAGTCTGTCACTGGCAGGACTCTCCGTCTCCAGGGCTGGCCGACCGGGGAGCAGAAGTGTCTCGGTGTGATGCTTGTGAGAGTAACAGGTGGAGGAATCGGAAACATAGTGCTCTTGGGACCCCAGCTGTATCAAAGGCTGACACGCCTGGTGAAAGGCAGGTCCTATGTCTTTGCTATGGGTCTGTTATTAAGAAAAATAAGATTGGGCCGGGTCTGGTGGCTCATGCCGGTAATCTCAGCACTAGGCCGAGGCGGGTGGATCTCTTGAACTCAAGAGTTTGAGACCAGCCTGACCAACATGGAGAAACCCCGTCTCTACTGAAAAATACAAAAAAAAAAAAATTACAATACAAAAAAAAAAAAAATAGCTTCACATTGTGGCACACTATTAGGGAGGCTGAGGCAGGACAATTGCTTGAACCCAGGAGGCAGAGGTTGCAGTGAGCTGAGATTGCACCACTGCACTCCAGCCTGGGTGACAGAGGAAGACTCCATTTCAAAAAAAAAAAAAAAAAAGAAAGAAAAAAAGTAAGATCGTTCTGAATAACAAAAAAAAAAAAAATTCCTTCTTGTTGCTGACATCTGCCTAACTTCTAGGCTTATTATTCTCAAGTCTATCACACCCAATTCATATTTATAACAAATGTTTTGCACCAACCAAATAACATTCTCTTTACCATCTTGAAATAAATACATAAATAGGCTGGGCGTAGTGGCTCATGCCTGTAATCCCAGCACTTTGGGAGGCTGAGGCAGGCGGATCATTTGAGGTCAGGAGTTCGAGGCCAGCCTGACCAGCATGATGAAACTCCATCTCTACTAAAATACAAAAATTAGCCGGGTATGGTGGTGGGCGCTTATAGTCCTAGCTACTCAGAAGGCTGAGACAGAAGAATTGCTTGAACCTAGGAGGTGGAGATTGCAGTGAGCCGAGATCATCCCCCTGCACTCCAGCCTAGGCAACAGAGCAAGACTTCTTCTCAAAAAAAAAAAAAAAAAAAGAAACAAATGCATAAATAATATTACCTACTATGTATATAGTTTCAAACATCTAACATGTTCAAATGTCAAAATATTCAAATAAGGGCCCCACAGTAACATAAAGGTGACATAAAGGGAACATGATACAGGATTAGATCTCAATCATGACAGCACTGTAGACATCATGCAGGGGCCACAGGCTTATATGTGGATGTACAGTCACTGAACATCACAGGCAATCACAGGCATAAATGCAGTCTGAGACACTGTGATGCGTTGGCACGAAAATACCTCAAGGGGCTTTGCTCCCAGTGGTTTTCCTAAATGCTGAGCAACTATTGGAAAAGTTCTAAGCAAAACAAAGGTCACTCTTCCCTTGATCTACATTGTAGTTACCGCGTTCCTGGAGAGGGGATCCATGAGGGAGTGAAGTGGCTCGGGGTACCGGCAGGACTGGGAGGTATGGGGAACAGTAAATCCAGGTTCAAAGCCTTCAAAAGATGAGAAACCATGTGTAGACAATCCCTCAGCATGCACTTAGAAAATTGTGGGGGACCCTTTTTAGTGGTCACAATGATTAAAGGGGTGTGTACCATTGGCATTTAGTGGTCAGGGGCCAGGGACGCTGGATGCTCTGGGAGCCCGGGACGATCCTGCACAGTGGAAAATGGCTCCATATCCTGCCTGACTCGGGAATATCACACTGGACTTCCATGCAAGTGCGTAAACCTGCTTATAATGATCTGAATCTAGACCGTAACTCTGTGTTATATGAAAACAGTGTGTGGTGTCCTCAGAACCGTGTGGCCCTGGGACTTGGAGCCTCTAAACTGATGCGGCAAATGCTGAGGGCACTGCACATGCATGAAAGGGTGCTCTAGTCTGTGGCCTGGCCCTTGAACACAGGAGGCAGAGGGAAGTGGGCATCTGGGCAGCCCCTCTCCAGATGAAACGCTAGCTTCTCAACACCTGAAATCAGAGGGTTATCGGGGGTGGGGCGGTTCTACTAACCTGCTTTTCAGGCTTAGAGGGGCAAAATGACTTGATAGAGTCTGTGTAGCTCTTCTCCGGTGGATCATGACGACGGTGCCCATGATGCAGAGCTTCCCAAAGTATGAGGACGCCACCTGAGGCCCCTGTCCTCAAAATGTAGCTTTGTGTAGAGCAGGTACAAGGTGCCTTGGACTCCTCCATTTCTCACCCTCAGCACGAAGCCAGCACCTTCAGGAAACTGTTACTAACGAAAAGACAGATGGGGCAGGCTGAGAGGGAGGCAGATGTGAAAAGCACTGGCTGCAGAAAGTAAGAAAGGCAAGAAGCCCATTATGCAAAAAATGGGGGAGCTGCTGCATTTGTCCAGGTGGTACACTTCTTTCTTCTTGTTGGTAATACCTGTAATACCTGTTATACCTCCTGAACTCTGAGACTTCCTGGGGCAAAGGTCAACTGTGCTGCCCTGCCTACCTGACTTTCCCAGACCCTTAGGGAGAGGTGGACCACCCAGACCTGGCCAATCAGAATGGTTTTTTCTTTTGGACAGAGCAAAAACACCAGGGGATGGAAGCCAGACCAGTCCCCAGGTGTCTGGGCCCTGTGTATATACAGATGCTGAGAGAAACAAGTGCTTTTCTTTTCTTTCTTTCTTTTTTTTTTTTCCTGGTGTTGCTAAGCTGAGGATATGTGAATTTGGAACTGTCAGTACCCATCTCCCCTGGCAACATGGAGGAAATCCATCTATAGCTGGAGAAAATAAGATCAGCACACGCAGGGGAGCAGAGGGAGCCCTGCTGGCACTGAGCAAGACTCCAGACCCAGCTGTGCTGGATACTAGAGCTGCCCACAGCCTTCCCAGCTAGTGAGCTGATAAATCCACCCCTTGTTCTTTTTTTTTTTTTTTTTTTTTTTTTGCTGTAGCTAGTTTGAGACAGATTGCAATGTGAAAGAGTCCTGACTTCCACAAATAGCATTAATTCACCCATCAAACATCTATTATATACCAGGCATGATCTTATATCCTAGAGTTATAAGACTCAACAAGTGGATTTGATCCCTGCCCTCATACAGCTTACTGCTTTGTGGGGGAGACAGAACAAAAACAATTCCACGATCAATTAGTTTAAATAATAAGCCTGAGAAATGCTATGAAGGAGCATCCGTGAAATTTAGCTCCATGAGAGCAGCAACCTTAGTCTCTTTCATTCACGGCAGTATCCTTGATGTCTAGAATGGTGCCTGGCACATAGTAGGCACTCAATAAATACTTATGTGGAAAAAGGAATGAAAGACAAAGTTTAGGGAGCTATAACAGAACATCAAGAGGAGTAGAAGTGGAGGAGTTAGGGAGAGTTTTCCTGAGGAAGCAACATTTCAGCTGACATCTAAACAACCCTGAGGGGTTGGCCAGACCATGAAGGCAGAAGGAACAGAAAGTGAAGAGAAGGCAGGAGGGCACAGGTATCTGTGAAGGAGAAAGAGGAGGCCAGTGCAGCTACATCACAGGCAGCAGGGAGGAGTGTCATGGCTGGTGAGGCCACTAAGGTTGGGGACACTCACCAGAGGCTGCCATGGCCACGCTAAGGAGTTTGGGTCATATTATGAGAGCCGTAGACAGCCAACATTCACAGTAGTAAGTGAAGCCGTCAGGGGCTTTGCCCTCAAAAGTAATGAATGGAAGTGGAGAAAATTAGTGTCTTTTCAATCTCGGGAGATGACAAAAGAAATAGAACATTCTATATAGCAAAAAGCAGAAAATAAAGTATTCCTAGGTAATAGAGATGCAATGTGAAAAAAGATTAAAAAAGAACCTGGTACTGGCCGGGCACGGTGGCTCTCGCCTGTAATCCCTGCACTTTGGGAGGCCAAGGCAAGTGGATCACTTGAGGTCAGGAGTTTGAGACCAGCCTGGCCAACATGGCGAAATCCTGTCTCTACTAAAAATACAAAAATTAGCTGGGCTTGGTGGCGGACCCCTGTAATCCAGCTATTCAGGAGGCTGAGACAGGAGATCTCTTGAACCCGAGAGGCAGAGGTTACAGTGAGCCGAGATCATGCCATTGCACTCCAGCCTGGGCGACAGAGCAAGACTCCATCTCCAAGAAAAACAAAACAAACCAACAAACAAAAAACTGGTACTAGGATCTCAAATGATTTCAATAAAACAAGGAACATGAGGCCTGGGAAATTGGGTTCAAGTGTATTAATGATGTTTTCTTGTTTAAGGGAGGTTATGAATTGATTTGTTTCCTGACATTGACAGAAAAGGGAGAAGTGGGCTGAAGGAAATCAGAGAGATCCATCTGAAGGCTGTTGTGTTTTTCTGGTGGGAGCTGATGGAGAGGAGGGCATGGCCAAGAGATATTAGTGATCATGACAACCAAACAAACAAATGTAATAGTCACATACCCAAGAAGAAGTGATTTCCTGAGCTGAAAATGATTGGGTAAACCAATCAATAAGTTCCAGAGAAAATTTATACAGAATTATATACCAGGACCTAGACTTACTGAAAAAAGTCTTTTCAGCTGGGGGTGTGGTGGCTCACCCCTATAATCCCAGCATTTTGGGAGGCTGAGGCAAGCAGATCACTTGAGTCCAGGAGTTCAAGACTAGCCTGGGCAACATGGTAAAACCCCATCTCTACAAAAAAATACAAAAATTTTGTGTTTTTTTGGGGTGGGGTGGCACATGCCTGTAGTCCCAGCTACTTGGGTGACTGCGGTGGGAAGATCGCCTGAGCCCAGGAGTTCGAGTCTAAAGTGAACTATAATCATGCCACTGTACTGCAGCCTGGGTAAGAGAATGAGACCCTGTCTCTAAAAAGAAAAAGAATTTTTCCAAGATGAAGGAAAAATATTAAATGAATCTGTCCAGGTGCGGCGGCTCATGCCTGCAATCTCAGCACTTTGGGATGCCGAGGCAGGTGGATCGTGAGGTCAGGAGTTCAAGACCAGCCTGGCCAACATAGTGAAACCCCGTCTCTACTAAAAATACAAAAAAAAAAAAAAAAAAAAAAAAATTAGCCAGACATGGTGGTGTGCGCCTGTAGTCCCAGGTACTTGGGAGGCTAAAGCAGGAGAATCACTTGAACCCGGAAGGCGGAGGTTTTGGTGAGCTGAGATTGCACCACTCCACTCCAGCCTGGGCAGTAGAATGAGACTCCGTCTCAAAAAAAAAAAAAAAAAAAAAAAAAAAAAAAAAGAAATGAATCCATACATGAAATTGTGTTACAAAGCAGGAAATTTAGGCTGGCCTTAGGTTTTGCCTTGTCATTTCTAAACACCAGAAGATAGGCAGCAATGGTTATAGTTTTGAGTACAAAAGATGGTCATGAAAATTTTGTACCCAACAAGTTGTCATTGTTGTGCGAAAACAACAGAAATATCATCCAGATTTATGAAGAATGATGTAGAAACGTGTTCTCCCTAAGTAAACAACTTGAAGACAAACTTCAGCTACTTGAGAGAGAAATTAAAATTAAATCTTGGAAATAGGAACATTGTAATATAGAAGAGTGGTTGCAAGCATTAAAACCAACTAAGTAAATCATAAGAATTGAACAAAAAATCTATTCTTAAAAAAGATGCACATAATTATAATGCTAGCTGGATTTATAAACCCACAGTAAATTTTAAAAGACTGGGAAATGAGTGAGAAGTGGGCAAGGCGGATAAAGGTACATTAAAACCTTCATTTGACATCAAGTAAGGGAGTTAGGAGATATCGATTGTTTTTACCTTTCATCATCAGAGAAATTTCATGAATATAAAAGTTGATCAGTAATAAAATTAAAAACAGGATTACTATCTTTTGAATCACGGGAGATGACAGAAGAAAATATAACTTCTATATAGCAAAAAGCAAAAAACAAAGTATCCCTAAGTAATAGAGGCACAATGTGAAAAAAGATTTTAAAACCCAATCTAGTACTAAGATCTCAAATTATTTTAATAAAACAAGGGAAATGAGGCCTGGGAAGTTGGGTTCAAGTGTATTAATGATTTTACTTTGTTTAGGGGGGGTTACGAATTGATTGGATTTCTGACATTGACAGAAAAATTTGTTTCAGTATTTAACAAAATATGCAAGAGGAATAGAAACAGAACATAGAACTTATAGACCACAAAAGGAACAAAGAAATGCTACCAAACCTCAACAGGCAGGCAACGAAAAAAGAAACCAGAAAGCATGGTCAATGGAAGAAAATATAGACTAGAGGCCAGGTGCGGTGGCTCAAGCCTGTAATCCCAGCATTTTGGGAGGCCGAGGCGCGTGGATCACTTGAAGTCAGAAGTTCGAGACCAGCCCGGCCAACATGGCGAAACCCTGTCTCTACCAAAAATACAAAAAATTAGCCAGGCGTGGTCAGACGCGGTGGCTCACTCCTGTAATCCCAGCACTTTGGGAGGCCAAGGTGGGCAGATCACGAGGTCAGGAGATCGAGACCATCCTGGCTAACACGATGAAATCCTGTCTCTACTAAAATTATAAAAAATTAGCCGGGCGTGGTGGCGGGTGCCTGTAGTCCCAGTTACACAGGAGGCTGAGGCAGGAGAATGGCGTGAACCCGGGAGGCGGAGTTTGCAGTGAGCCAAGCTCACACCATTGTACTCTAGGATAGAGCGAGACTCCATCTGAAAAAAAAAGAAAAATTGCCGGTCATGGTGGCAGGTGCCTGTGATCCCAGCTACTCAGGAGGCTGAGGCAGGAGAATCACTTGAACCCAGGTGGTGGAGGTTGCAGTGAGCCAAGGTGGCGCCATTGCACTCTCTAGCCTGGGCAATAAGAGAGAAACTGCCTCAAAAATAAAAGTAAAAATAAAAACAAAAAAATTTAAAAAAGCATATATATATATATACATAACAAAAATAGTAGGCATAAGTCCAAATACATCAGTAATCACAATAAACCATTATTGCAAATGATACGATAGTCTCCCTAAGCAAAAAAGATAATCAATTGTAAAACTATTAAAATCAAGAAAAATGTTCAGGAAGAATGCCGGAAATAAGACTGATGTACTAAAAATCAATAGCTTTTCTATTAATCTGTAGTAATCATTTACAACAACTTCAAAATACCTAGGAATAGACTTAAAGCAACATGTGCAAGATAAGGAAATGACAAACGATCCAATAGAAAACAAAGGTTATGAATAGTCAGTTTACAGAAAAAGAAAAACAGCCAATAAATGTAAAAAATGTTCCACCTCACTAGCAACCAGAGATATGGAAATTGAAACAATACTAATATCAAAGGTGAAAAATGATTTTTAATATTTAGTGATGGTGATGGAGGGGGGAACAGACATTCCTATGGGAATAAAAATTGGTAAAGCATTTTTGTAGGGCAATTTGGGAATGTTTTAAATTTAAATGCTTATGTCTTTTGACCCAATATTCTGCTTTCAAGAATCTAGTCTCAAGAAATATTTTCCACTCATGCCAAGATATTCATTGCAGAATTATTTATAATAATAAAAAAGGAGGAAAAGAAATATTCAAAAGTAGAAGAACGACCAATTAAATTATAGTACATCCATATGTAAGAGAGTGCCAAGGGGCTGCCCCTCTTCTCTGCTTATATAGATTGAATGTTTCACCTTGAAACAGGTCTCTTCCTTTCAGAGTAGGATAACTTTAGTGGTGTCTGTTATTTATGGCAGTGTACATTAGATAGGGACTCCTTGCCCTAAGAGAATGGTGAAATGGAGCCTTTAAGGCTTCATAAAAGCAGGATTCTTACATATGTCTTCAATATGTAGACTTGGTTTTTGAGGAGAAGGTGAACAGGTTTGCAAAGAAGTCCAAGGCCTTCCGGGAAGGAGTGGATGGTCATTTCAGCCCCTCTTCTCTGATATTTGAGATTGGGGAGAGACCTGATCAGGGGAAGCCTGATCCTGAAGTAGGTCTGCTGGCAGGAGAACACACCATGGTTTCCAGTGGGGAAATCACCATGAAGGGAGAATCTGGACTCAAAGCAAGTGTCCAAGAAATCACAGGGAAAGCTGTTTTGAGAATCTATAGCTAAGTTGCAGCACCACTAAGAAAGACTCAGGCTAGCAAGAAAGCACAGAGAAGAGACACATTCATCGGACTGTGGGGGCCAGGGCTCAACAGGAACACCCTGTGGTGCCAGCTGAAGTGAAAGGGGATCCAGCTAACCCACTTTCACAGAATGATATGTAGACAGGAAACTACAGTGGTCTCCAAGGTGCGGTACCACTTGGGCCTCTACAGCAATCTGACCTTGTCTCTTACTGCACCTGCTCACTCCACATCACACACACTGGCCTTGACTGTTCCCCCAAACACACTGGCAGGCACCTGCCAAGTCCTCCCTCCTGCTGTTCCCAGTGGCTGGAGAGTTGTTCTCTCATACCACCTCACTTCTTCTGACCCGCTCAAACGTCACCTTCCTTGTTCACTCTTTAAATAATTTGCAAACACCTTCTCTTCCCAGATGGTTAGCAATCCTATTGCCTTTCCCACTTAATTTTTCTTCACAGCACGTAACACCTTATTTATTTTGTTAATTGTTTATTTCTGATTCACCTCCTCCCACCCTAGATAGACTATAACCTCCATGAAGGCAAGTTTGGTTCACTCATTTATCTCCAGGATTTAGAACAGTGCCTGATACATAGCAAATGCTTTATGAACACCTAATGAAAGAATAAATATGTGCTCACAGAAAATCACTAAAAAACATACTAAGTGAAAACAAGGTAGATTACTAAATAATACACATAAAATCATATTATTTATGTAAAAGCCATGTATGTGTCTGTGTGTGTTTGTAAGGATGCATGCCAAATTATCATGGAGAGGGGAGTAGGGTGAGAATAATTAAAGTGATTAATTTTTTAATTACTTAAAAATTAAATTTTCTTTTGTACATTTCTGTATCATTTGGCAATTTTTAAATATATGAGGATTTATTACTTGTACAATAAAATAGGTAATGAATACCTAATAACATAGTACAAGGGTAACAGTTCTGGAGCAAGGTCTTAACTTTTGGTATTGGCAGAGTGGCTTATATCAGACTAGTCCTCTTTAAGATAACAATGATAAACGCTGATCTAAATATTGTTTTAAATGGTATGAAGCTGCTGGAGAATGACAAAAAAAAAAAAAAAAAAAAAAAAAAAACAAGCAGAAACTTGATGGGATTTAATTCTTAAAAGAAAGGAACCATGCTGGGTGAGAGCCACATTTCTATAGCTTTCTTTGGAGAGCACCTCCCAGTTCTTGTGGAACATGGGGACACAGAACAACTAGAAGTTGTGGCCTGAGGAGTCAGAGGACAGAGTTGGAGATTGCTGGAGTGGCAGGAAATTGAGGAGGTAAAACCGGACAGGAGGGAGCTACAAAAGCAGAGCACCGAATCTATGTGCACATTTTTCTCAAATCTGCGGCTGACACCTAAACTACATGAGTGGAGATTCCAAAGAGATTAGGGGAGAATAACAGCTGGAAGCCTGAAATTGTTGAGCAGAGATGTCAGTACCTGTGCACTTCAGGGGAAACAGTGTTGGAGTTTGAGTCTCATTATGTTAGGCGAGCTTGGTAAACACCTCGGGCTTTCCATTGACATCCCAGGGGGACCATGTCCAGGTCCAAGAGATTCTCCTTAGGAATGAGGACAAAACTAAATAAATGCATTCTAAAAAGTGTGAAAACCAAGCCTCCACTAGATCTGAGTGATATGCCAGTAATCTACCTGTCTGCTAGAACAAAACTCAACTCTGTTTGAAGGCAGGTAATAGAATACAGAATCTCCCCAATGTTTTACCTGCAACATCCTGTACGCAATAATACATTACCAGACATGTGGAGAAACAGGAAAACGTGACTCTTAGTTAAGAAAAAAATAAGATAATAGAAACAAATTATCAGCTAATCCAATGTTGGAATTAGCAGGCAAGATAAGTGATAAATGTGTTAAAGATCCCATAGGAAAAGTTAAAAATAATGTGTTAAGAGATGGGGAATTTCAATAGAGATATAAAAATGGTTAAAAAAAAAAACTACAACTCTGTGATTATACCACAACTCTAAATGTGAACTCAGTTGTACACTGTAACCAGTGAACTGTATAGTATATAAATTATGTTTAAATAAAGCTATTATATTGAAAAGAAAAAAAGCCTGGCCTGGTACAGTGGCTCATGTCTGTAATCCCAGCCCGAGAGTTTGAGACCATCCTGGGAAACATAGTTAGACCTCATTTCTACAAAAAAATAAAAAAAATTAGCCAGGTGCGGTGGCACATGCCTATAGTTCCAGCTATTCAAGAGCCTGAGGTGAGAGGATCACTTGAGCCCAGGGGGTTGAAGCTGCAGAGAGCTATGATTACACCACTGCACTCCAGCTTGGGCAACAGAGTGAGACCCTTATCTCAAAAACAAAACAAAACAAAACACCCTAATGAAAATTATTGTACTAAAAACATACTAACTAAACTAAAAACACTCATTGGTGTTACAGGCCGAGAAAATGGGGGTCGTGACCAACTCAGTATACCACTGGAGACTATATGAGCAAATGGAAAACTGTTTTCACGAAAGCAGGATGTTGGAAAACTGACAACTGCGTCTGCCGCCAGAAGGGATACTGAGGGTTTTCCCACCCCCCAGCACAGTGTTCCTTGTGATTATCTATAGGAAATCTGAAGCCTGTTGTACAAAAAAAGAAATTATGTGTACCTGTGATAAATCAAGCAACTGACCAACCATTACCTCTCCCTCCCTGCTCTTTCCACCTCATAAATATGAAGGGCTGTGGAAGCTCAGGGCTGCGTTTGCTCACTAGAAGCAAGGAGCCCCCTGACCCCTTCTTTTAAAATAGATCCTCTTGTATTTATCTTTATTTCTGCATTCATCCCCCTTCGTTTACTCACATAGAAACCATCAGCAACACGTTGGCACTGGGCATGGTGGTGCACACTTGTAGTCCCAGCTACCCAGGAGGCTGAGGTAGAAGGACTGTTTGAGCCCAGGAGTTCAAGTCCAGACTGGGCGACATAGTGAGAAGCAAGACCCTGTCTCAGTAAATAAATAAATTATGTTTTTATTATAATTTATAAAATTATGTTGCCCAGTCTGGACTTGAACTCCTAGGCTCAAACAGTCCTCCTGCCTCAGCCTCCTAGGCTGGGTGAGGTGGCTCACGCCTGTAATCCCAACACTTTGGAAGGCTAAGGTGGGTGGATCATGAGGTCAGGAGTTTGAGACCAGTCTGGCCAACATAATGAAACCCAGTCTGCACCAAAAATACAAAAATTAGCTGGGCATGGTGGTGGGTGTCATAATCCCAGCTGCTTGGGAGGCTGAGGCAGGAGAATCACTGGAACATGGGAAGTGGAGGCTGCAGTGAGCCGAGATCACATGTCCCTGCCCTCTAGCCTGGGTGACAGAGCGGGACTTTGTCTCAAAAAAAAAAAAAGTGTGTCCCAACACACACACACACACACACACACACACACACACACACACACACACACTGCCCCTCAGTAAAGACTGGGATGACTTTTTTGCTTCTAGTTAATAAAGGAAATCACTGGCCAATCATTAACTGACCACTAAGATGGCTGACTAGAGACTTCATTGGCCACATACAATAAAGAATGTAGAGTTTATAGAATTAATCTAGAAAAATCACTGAATAAATAAACAGCTGTAACAACAACACAACAAAGGAGAGGGGGGAAGAGTCTGACTTTCAGGTTACCACATTATAGCATTTAAAAAGTCCAATTTCAACCAAACATTGTGAAACAAAATTGTATTCACAAGAAAAAAGGAATACATAGAAATTGCCTCTGAAGAAAGCCACATGTTGGACTTACTAGGCAAAGACTTTAAATCAACTATTTAAATATATTCAAAACACTGAAAAAAATCTATGTCTGAATACTGCATACTACAGGAAAGTATGAGAATATATCTGTATCTGTAATGTGTCACCAGGTATAAAATATCAATAGAGAGATATAAATTATTATTATTATTATTTTGAGCTGGGGTCTTACTCTGTCACCCAGGTTGGAGTGCAGTGGCACAATCTCAGTTCACTGTAATCTCTGCTTCCCAGACTCAAGCAATTCTCCCACCTTAGCCTCCAAAGTAGCTGGGACCACAGGCACACGCCACATCTGGCTAATGTTTTGTATTTTTGGCAGAGATAGGGTTTTGTCATGTTGTCCAGGCTGGTCTCAAACTTCTGAGCTCAGGCCATCCACCCACCTTGGCCATCCAAAGTGCTGGGATTACAGGCATGAGCCACCATGCCTGGCTGAGAAATTTTTTTTTTTTTAATGGAAACTCTGGAGTTGAAAAATACCATAACTAGAATAAAATATTCACTAAAGGGGCTAAATAAGAATTTTGATCTTACGGAAGAAATAGTGATTTTGGAGATAGCTTCAAATTACAAATGCAAAAATTGGCAATTAGAAAAAAGATCAGCAAAGAAAAAGAGGAATTAAACAACACTATAGACATCTATAGAACACTCCACCCAACAATAGCAGAATGCACATTTTTCTTAGGTACATATGGACTATTCCTGAAGATAGATCATATATTAGGCCATAAAACAAGTGTCAATAAACTTACAAAGATTGAACTTATACAGTATACGTTCTTCAACCATAACAAAATGAAATTAGACTTCAAAAACAAAAAGAATATGGAAATTCATAAATATGTGAAAATTAAACAACACACTCCTAAATAATCAATTAGTCAAACAATAAATCACCAGGGAACTGGGCAGAGTGGTGTGTGCCTCTAATCCCAGCTACTTGGGAGGCCAAAGAGGATCACTTGAGGGCAGGAGTTCAAGACCAGCATGGGCAACATAGAAAGAGCCTATCTCAAAAAATAGAAATCACAAGGGAAATTAAAAATTTCTTTGAACAGAATGAAAAAAAAAAAATCACAACATGACAAAACTTATAAAATCCAGGAAAAGGTCAGGTGCAGTGGCTCAAGCCTGTAATCCCAGCATTTTGGGAGGCCAAGGCGGGCAGATCATGAGGTCAGGAGATCGAGACCATTCTGGCTAACGTGGTGAAATCCTGTCTCTACTAAAAACACAAAAAATTAACTTGGGCCTGTAGTCCCAGGTACTCAGGAGGCTGAGGCAGGAGAATGGCATGAACCCCAGAGGCGGAGCTTGCAGGCAGCCAAGATCATGCCACTGCACTCCAGCCTGGGCAACAGAGCGAGATTCCATCTCAAAAAAAAAAAAAAAAAAAAAAGGTATCCAGGAAAAACAATGTTTAGAGAGAAATTTATAGCTGTTAAAGGCATACATGAAATAAGAAGGAAACTCACAATTCAACAACCCAAACTTCCACCTTAAAAACCTAGAAAAAGAAAAGAAAATTAAATCCAAAGCAAGTAAAAAAGGGCAATAATAGGCTGGGCGCGGTGGCTCAAGCCTGTAATCCCAGCACTTTGGGAGGCCGAGACAGGCGTATCACGAGGTCAGGAGATCGAGACCATCCTGGCTAACATGGTGAAACCCCATCTCTACTAAAAAAAATACAAAAAAAAACTAGCCGGGCGAGGTGGTGGGCGCCTGTAGTCCCAGCTACTCGGGAGGCTGAGGCAGGAGAATGGTGTGAACCTGGGAGGCGGAGCTTGCAGTGAGCTGAGATCCGGCCACTGCACTCCAGCCTGGGCGACAGAGCGAGACTCCGTCTCAAAAAAAAAAAAAAAAAAGGGTAATAATAAAAATTAAAGCAGAAATAAACAAAATACACTATAGAAAAATAATAGAGAAAATTAACAAAACTAAAAGTTCTTTAAAAAGATCAACAAAATTGACAAACCTTTACTAGACAGTTTTAAAAAAAGAAGACTCAAATTATTAAGATTAAGAATGAAAGTGGGGACTACTGACCTTACAGAAATAAAAAAAAGGACTATAGTTGTATGTCAATAAGCTAGATACTCCAGATGAAATGGAAAAATTGATAGAAAGACACAAACTAGGCTGGGCGCAGTGGCTCACGCCTATAATCCCGGCACTTTGGGAGGCTGAAGTGGGCTGATCACGAGGTCAGGAGATCAAGGCCATCCTGACCAACATGGTCTACTAAAAATACAAAAATTAGCTGGGCATGGTGGTGCATGCCTGCAATCCTAGCTACTCGGGAGGCTGAAGCAGGAGAATTGATTGAACCCAGGAGGTGGATGTTGCAGTGAGCTGAGATCATGCCACTACACTCCAGCCTGGTGACAGAGTGAGACTTTGTATAAAAAAAAAGAAAAAAAAGACACAAACTCCTGAAACCAACTCAAAAAGAAACAAATAATCTCAATAGACATAATAACGAGTAAAGAGATTGAATTAATAGTAGTAGTAGTAGTAATAGTAATAATAATAATATACTATCCACAAAGAAAATCCCATCCCAGATGGCTTCATTAGTGAATTCTGTCAAACATTTAAAGAATTAATACAAATTCTTCACAAACTCTTCCAAGAAATAGGAGAAAAGTAAACACTTCCCAAATCATTTTGTGAGGCCACTACTACTCTGATATCAAAACCAGACAAAGACATCACAAGACAAGAAAACCACAGATCAATACCGCTTATGAATATGGATGCAAAACTTCAAACTGAATCCAGCAACATATAAACTCAATTATACACTTTGACCAAGTGAGATTTATCCCAGGAATGCAAGGTTAGTTTAATACCTGAAAATCAATTACCATAATGCACTGTATCAATAGAGTAAAACCTCAAAACTTCATGATCATCTCAATAGGTGCAGAAAAAGCATTGACAAAATCCAACCCTTTTCATGTAAAAACACTCAACAAACTAGAAATTAATGTCTAAATTTATTCTACTGTGGTTGGAGAAGATATATTGTATGAGTTCAATCTTTGTAAATTTATTGACACTTGTTTTATGCCTAACATGTGGTGTATCCTGCGGAATAGTCCATGTGCACTTGAGAATAAAGTGCATTTGGTCTTTTTTGGGTAGAAGAGCACATCCTCCACATGATAAGGGGCATCTATGAAAAACCCACATCTAACTTCATATTTAATGGTGAAATACTGGATGTTTTCCTACTAAGTTCAGGAATAAGATGAAGGTGTCTGCTTTTGTTGTTTATACTCAACATTGTACTAGAGGTTCTATCCAGGGCATTTGGACAAGAAAAAGAAACAAAAGTCATCAAGATTGAAAAGAGAAGTAAAACTATTTCTATTTGTAAGTGGTATGACATAATGCTGTTACAGATAATCCTGAGGAATCCACTTAAAAACTATTAGAAATAATCAACAAGATATTTTGTTGCAGAATTTAAGGTTGCACAATTTAAGATTACATACGAAAATCAATTGTATTTTTTTTTTTTCTGTGATGGAGTTTCACTCTGTCACCCAGGCTGAAGTGCAGTGGCACAATCTTGGCTCATTGAACCCTCCTTCTTCTGGGTTCAAGTGATTCTCCCACCTCAGAACCTGAGTTGCTAGGATTACAGGTGCGGGCCACCATGCCCAGATAATTTTTGTATTTTTGGTAGAGATGGGGTTTTGCCATATTGGTCAGTGTGGTCTTGAACTTCTGACCTCAAGTGATCTGCCTACCTCAGCCTCCCAGAGTGCTGGGATTACAGGCATGGGCCACCACAACCAAGCAAAAATCAATTGTATTTCATAAAATATACACTAGCAATGAACTCTGAAAATAAAATTAAGAAAACAATTCTATTTATAATAGCATCAACATGAACAAAATACTTAGGTATAAATTTAACAAAAGATGTACAAGACTTCTAATATGGTCTGTTTCTGTGTCCTAACCCAAATCTCATCTTGAATTGTAGTTCCCATAATCTCCACGTGTCATGGGAAGGACCTGGCAGGAGGTAATTGAATCATGGGGGCGGTTACCCCCATGCTGTTCTCATGATAGTGAGTGAGTTCTCATGAGATCTGATGGTTTTATAAGAGACTTTTCCACCTTTGCTTGGCACTTCTCTCTCCTGCCACCATGTGAAGAAGAAGGTGTTTGCTTCCCCTTCTGCCATGCTTGTAAGTTTCCTGAGGCCTCCCCAGCCATGTGGAACTGTGAGTCAATTAAACCTATTTCCTTTATAAATTACCCAGTCTCTGGTATTTCTTCATAGTAGCGTGAGAATAGTCTAATACCACTTCTATACTGAAGACTACAAAACACCATTGAAAGAAATTAAGGGAGATTTAAATAAATGGAAAAACATCCTGTTTTCTTAAGTTGGAAGAGTTAATATTGTTGCAATGGCAATATTCTCCAAATTGATATACAGATTTAATGCAATTTCTATCAAAATTTCAACTGCCTCTGTTGCAGAAATTGACAAGATGATCCTAAAAGTCATATGAAAATGCAAAGGATCCAGAAGGGCCAATATAATCCTGAAAAGGAACAAAGTTGGAGGACTCCCACTTTCTGATTTTCAAAACTTACTATAAAGCTGCGGTAATTAAAACAGTGTAGTACTGGAAAAGGACAGCCATATAGATCAATGGAATAAAAGTGAGAGTCTATGGTTAATTGATTTTCAACAAGGATGCCAAGACTATGCAATGGAGAAAAGAACAAAAGAACAATCTTTTCAACAAATAGTAGTAGGACACTGGATAGCCACATGCAAGGGAATGAATTTGGACCCCTAACTCACACCATGTACAAAAAACTAAATCAGAATGGATTAAAGATTGTCTTTTATTCTTTTGAGATAAGGTCTCACTATGTTGCCCAGACTGTTCTTGAACTCCTGGGCTCAAGCAATCCTCCCACCTTTCCCTCCCAAATTGCTAGGATTATAGGCATGAGCCACAGTGCCTGCAGCCAGATCAAAGATCTTAAGAGCTAAAACTATAAAGCCCTTGGAAGAAAATATAGGGCTGAATCTTCATGACCTTGGATTAGGTAATAGTTTCTTAGGTATGACACCTAAAACACAAGCAATTAAATAAAAAAATAGATAAATTAGACTTCAAAATTAAAAACCTTTGTGCATCAAAGGACACTCACAGGAAAATGAAAAGACAACCCACAGAATGAGAGAAAATATTTGTAATTTACATATCTGACAAGTAACTTGTATCTAGAATAGAAAGAACTCCTACAATTCAATAATAAAAAAAAGACAACCCAATTTTAAAATGGGGGCTGGATGTGGCATCTCATGTCTGTAATCCTGGCACTTTGGAAAGCCAACACGGGAGCATGGCTTGAGGCCAGAAATTAAAGACCAGCCTGGGCCACATAGTGGGATCCCATCCCCCCCCCCAAAAAAAAAAAATTAGCTGGATGTGGTGGCCTGTGCCTGTGGTTCCAGCT
Source organism: Piliocolobus tephrosceles (assembly GCF_002776525.5). NCBI lineage: Eukaryota > Metazoa > Chordata > Mammalia > Primates > Cercopithecidae > Piliocolobus > Piliocolobus tephrosceles. The sequence goes on from NC_045434.1 coordinate 178,842,428, forward strand.
ACTTGGGAGACTGAGGTGGGAGGATTGTTTGAGCCTGGGAGGTTGAGGCTGCAGTGAGCCATGATCAAGCCACTGCACTCCAGCGTGGGCAACGGAGCAAAAACCCGTTAAAAAGAAAAGAAAAAAAAAAAAAGGCAAAGGATCTGAATAAGTATTTCTCCAAAGTAGGTTTACAAATGGCCAATAAGCACATTAAAATATGCTTGATGTCATTAGTCATCAGGGAAATTCAAATCAAGGCCTCAAAGAGATATCACTTCACACACACTAGAAAGAGGCTATAATAATAATTTTAAAAGAGCAATAGCAAGCATTGGCACAGCTGTGGAGAAATTTCAGCCTCATGCAAGGCTGGTAAAATGTAAAATGGTGTAGCTTCTGTGGAAAACAATTTGACAGTTCATTTAAAAGTTAAATATACAGGCTCAATACCGAACACAGGTGGCTCCATGCCTATAATTTCAGCATTTTGGGAGGCCAGGGAAGGACGATCTTTTGAGCTCAGGAGTTCGAGACCAGCCTGGGAAACATAGTGAGAGTCCATCTCTATAAATAAATAAATAAATTAGCCAGGCGTGGTGGCACATGCCTATAGTCCCAGCTACTTGGGAGGCTGAGGTGGGAGGATCACTTGAGCCTAGGAGTTCAAGGCTGCTGTAAGCTGTGATCACGCTACTGCATTCCAGCCTGGGTAACAGAGTGAGACCTTGTCTCGAAAAAAAAAAAAAAGAAAGAAAGAAAAAGAAAAAAAGACAAACACAAGAGTTATGATCTAGTAATTCTATTCTAGGTATATTTCCAAGAGAAATGAAAACATGTGTCCACATAAAACTTACACATTAGTGTCAATAACAGCATTATTCATAGTAGCTTAAAGGTGGAAACTATGCAAATGTCCATCAACTAAATAATGGATAAGCAAATTGTGATATATCCATACAATAGAATATTATTTATGCATACATGGAATGAAGTGTTAATTCATACTACAATATGATGAACTTTGAAAAATTATGATATGTGAAAGAAGCCAGACATAAAACGTCAAATATTTTATGATTTCATTTAAATGAAATGCCCAAAATAGGCAAATCCATAGAGACAGAGAGTAGATTAGTTGCCCAGGGATGGTGGAAAGGGGGAATAAAAAGTGACTGCTAATGGTGATAGAGTTTCCTTTTAAAGTGATGAAATGTTCCAAAATTAAATAGTGATGGTAGTTGTGCAACTTTGTGAATATACTAAAAACCACTATTTGTACACTTAAAAAGGTGAATGTTATGTTATGTGAATTACATCTCAGTTAAAAATAAGCAGATTAGACACTATCAAATAAAAGATTAGGGGCCGGGCGCGGTGGCTCAAGCCTGTAATCCCAGCACTTTGGGAGGCCGAGACGGGCGAATCACGAGGTCAGGAGATAGAGACCATCCTGGCTAACATGGTGAAACCCCGTCTCTACTAAAAAATACCAAAAAACTAGCCGGGCGAAGTGGCGGGCGCCTGTAGTCCCAGCTACTCGGGAGGCTGAGGCAGGAGAATGGCGTAAAACTCGGGAGGCGGAGCTTGCAGTGAGCTGAGATCCGGCCACTGCACTCCAGCTTGGGTGACAGAGCGACACTCTGTCTCAAAAAAAAAAAAAAAAAAAAAAGATTAGGGAACTTGAAGATAGATCAATATAAATAATCCAGACCAAAGCATGGAGATAGAAAAAGGAAAAGAGAGATGAGAGAAGGGCTCTTCAATGAGCATCGTGAGATCTGATGCAATGTGAGATTGCATCAAAAGGTAACACCCATGTAACAAGTCCCATAAGGAGAAGAGAAATAGAGTGGAGCACAAAACATGTTTGGATTCCATTTAAAGAAGTGTTGGGAGCCAGGTGTGGCAGCTCAAGCCTGTAATCCCAGCACTTTGGGAGGCCCAGGCAGGCAGATCACGTGAGGTCAGGAGTTTGAGCCTGGGCAACATGGTGAAATCCCATCTCTCCTAAAAATACAAATATTAGCTGGGTGTGATGGTGGGTGCCTGTAATCCCAGCTACTCAGGAGGTTGAGGCAGGAGAATTGCTTGAACCCGGGAGGTGGAGTTGCAGTGAGCTGAGATTGCGCCACTGCACTCCAGCCTCTGTCTCAAAAAAAGAAAAAAAGAAAAAGAAGTTTTGGGCTGGATGTGGCTGCTGACGCCTGTAATCCAAACACTTTAGGAGGCCGAGAAGGGAGGATTGCTTGAGCCCAGGAGTTCCAGATCAGCCTGGGCAACACAGTGAGACCCTATCTATACAAATAAAAAAAATTTCTTTTTGAGATGGAGTCTTATTCACTGCAACTTCCACCTCCCAGGTTCAACCAATTATCTGCCTCAGCCTCCTGAGTAGCTGGGATTACAGGTGCCCACCACCACGCCCAGCTAATTTTTTGTATTTTTAGTAGAGATGGGGTTTCACCATCTTGGCCAGGCTGGTCTTGAACTCCTGACCTCGTGATCCACCTGCCTCAGCCTCCCAAAGTGCTGGGATTACAGGTGTGAACCACTGCACCTGGCCAAAACTTTTTAATTAAAAAAAAGTTTGCCTGAAAATGTCCTAAATTTGATAAAAGTGTGTAACAACTCAAGATCCAAAAAGCTCAGAAATTCCTAAGCTAGATAAATACAAAAATAATAACACCGATGCACATCAGGGTCAAACTGTTGAAAGCCAGAAATAAAGGAAAAAAATCTTAAAAGCAAAAAGAGAAAATGGACACATTATACATAGAGAAACGATGATAAGAATGTCAGCCAAGTTCTCATGAGAAACAATATAGTTCAAAAGACAATTGAATGTCATCTTTAAAGTACTGAAAGAAAAAGATCAACCTAGAATTCTATATTAAGTGAAAACAGATCTTATTTTTAAAATTTTATTTAGAGATAGGGTCTCACTCTGTGGCCAAGGCTGGAGTGCAGTGACATGATCATGGCTCACTTACAGCCTCAACTTCCCAGGTTCAAGTGATCCTCCCACTTCAACCTCCCAAGTGGCTGGGACTGCAGGTGCCCGCACCACACCCAGGTAATTTTGTTTACCTTTTGTAGAGATGAGGTCTCACTATGTTGTCTAGGCTGATCCCAAACTCCTGGGTTCAATCAATCCTCTCTCCTTGGCCTCCCAAAGTGCTGGGATTATAGGCATGAGCCACTATGCCTGGCTAAAGATGTATTTTAAACATGAAAGTGAAATAAAAACATTTTCAGATAAGCAAAAGTTGAGGGAACTCTTTGCCCACAAATTACACTATGTGAAGTGCTAAAGGAAGTTCTTCAGCTGGAAAGAAAGAATTACCAGATAGAAAACTGGATCTACAGGGAAATAAAGAGTACTGGAAAGTGTGTGTATATAGTTAAATATAAAATGACTTTTTTCTTTTTGGATGGGCACGGTGGCTCACACCTGTAATCCCAGCACTTTGGAAGGCCGAGGTGGGTGGATCATTTGTGGTCAGGAGTTTGAGACCAGCCTGACCAATATGGTGAAATCCTGTCGCTACTAAAAATACAAAAATTAGCTGGGCGTGGTGGCAAACACCTGTAATCCCAACTACTCAGGAGGCTGAGGCAAGAGAATTGCTCAAATCTGAGAGGTGGAGGTTGCAGTAAGTAGAGATCACGCCACTACCCTCCAGCCTGGGTGACGGAGTAAAACTCTGTCTCAAAAAAAAAAAAAAAAAAAAGAAAAAGAAAAAGTTTGCATCCATTGATTAAAATAAAAAAGGATCTTTAAAGAATATGCTTAACTTTTCTCCATATCTTTCCGTCTTAGCGGGATTGAAATTTTGAAAAATTAGCTTGGTTCGAGAAGTCTTCTTTGATATTTTTAGCTTGATGAAGAGTTAATCAAATAAAACCCAGCATGTATAGGGCCTCAGAAATTATTGTTTCCTTGGGATTGTGCTTTCCAAGTAACAATTTAACATGACGGAAGCTATAAATCTATGTTTTGAAAACTGCAACAGATGTTTTCCTTTACACGTCTGTCTGTCTATGTGTGAATGGGGCTGAGCAGTGTATAATTCAATCCATTTATATTAACATTTATGAAAAACACATGGTAAATTATTTTGCAACATGTTCAATTTTCTTTCCTTTGGTATGAATTTGGCTAATATGAAGTTGACTTGGTCTTCAAACTGATATTAAACTCTGTTCCAGTATAATTTTTGAGAAAACAAAGTTATGAATTCTTTCTTCTTTCAGTTATGAATTTTTAATGCAAAATGCTGCTGACCTGTGTTTGCTTCATCTCTACGTCAGGGCAGGACCTAGAACCCTTTTCTCTCTGATCAAATGATAAAATTGGATTGTTAAGGCAAAAAATTTTTGTTATATAAATTTCAAGAGATTTATTTGTTTGTTTGTTTGTTTATTTATTCTTTTAGGTTCTCACTTTGTTGCCCAGGCCGGAGTGCAGTGGCACCATGACAGCCCAATGTAGCCTCAACCTCCTGGGTTCAGGGATCCTCCCACCTCAGTTTCCTGAGTAGCTAGGACTACAGGTGCACGCCACCACATTTGGCTAATTTTTTGTAGAGATGAGTTTTCATCATGTTGCCAGGCTGGTCTCAAACTTCTGGCCTCAAGCAATCCTCCTGCCTTGGCCTCCCAAAGTGCTGGGATTACAGGCATGAGCCATTGTGCTGGACCAATTCTTAAAGCCACGCACAGGAGTATAAAACTCAGAGCCACTGCACCAGTCAATAGTATGATAATTTTGTTTTTGGGATATTTCACTTAAAAGCAGGTTTCTATGACTTTTTTAGATATCCAGCTGGCAATGAGCAACAGAAAATAGTGGGGAAATATTGTTTTAAAAGTTGACTCAAAGATATCACTTCTGAACAAAAAGAAGGAACAGTGAAAATGGTAGCAGGACTCTTAGACCTCTGTTTTGTACAACACAAAAATAAGTTCCAGATGGGTAAAAAACATAAATAGTTTATTTCAAGCAACTGCTGTCTGGAGAAACCCTCCCAGTATAGAGCACTTAACATGCTGGATGAAATACAAGAAGCATCTTTCTTTTTAAAGGCATGGCAATGTTGTCAGAAAAGGAAGAAGAATTATCAGAAATAAGGAGAAAACACCACTCCAGAAAAATTCCAGCCAGAGCTGGTGTTTGCCTGGTGACATCTGCCAATCCCTGGAGAACTAGCAAAGTGCAGAGGACAGGAGTTGAAGCGTGAGGCTTAAGGGGCAGGAAGGTTGGATTGGAACTCCCCACATAAAGCTGGGGTTCCCTGAGGATAAACTAGAGAATTGAGCAAACTAAAAAAGTCCCACCAACAGAAAAGGACAATGAAGATTACCTGTTTCCTAACCATGGCACTGTCCTCACTTGCAAGCAATGCCTCATAACTGTGTGCTTCAAAAAGAAAATCTTTAAGCCTAAGATTTAGTTAAAGTGATTCTGGGATTGTAGCACCCCAAACTGCCCCATAGAAACAAACATAAATTGACTGGGCATAGCGGCTCACACCTGTAATCCCAGCCCTTTGGGAGGCCGAGATGGGAGGATCACTTGAGGTTAGGAGCAAAAACAGCCTGGCCAACATGGTAAAACCCCATCACTACTAAAAAGACATAAATTAGCCAGGTGTGGTGTCAGGCACCTGTAACCTCAGCTACTCAGGCAGCTGAGGTGGAAGAATCACTTGAACCTGGGAGGCAGAGGTTGCAGTGAGCCAAGATCACACCACTGCACTCCAGCCCGGGTGACAGAGTAAGACTCCATCTCAACAAAAAGGAAAAAGAAAAAGAAACAGACATAAATCTTCCATGGAGGAACACATTTTCATCCAGGGCTCAATTCTCACAGATAAATTTCCATAGAATGTGAGTTCACACACATTTAAAAAAAAAAAAAAGTCCTCAAACATAGGAGATAATAAGCCACTATATGTGAATCAACAGAAACAACACACAGCAGAAGCAGACCTGTACCTGTGATAGCTACCAGAATTATTAGATGATTTGGCAACGGAACAACAGACCATTGAGAGGGATTAAGCAGAGTTGAAAAGAAACCAAATGGAACTTCTGAAAACTGAAAATAAAATGGGAAAAAAATAGAGGTCAAAAGGGTAGTTTATACACAGGTGGAAAGAAGATAAATCTGGGAAATTGTCCAGAATGCATTAAGAGGAGATGAAGATAGTGAAAATATGAAAGGTTAAGAGACATGGAGGAGTGAATGAGAAGATCTCATATAAACCTAACAGAAATTCTAGAAGGAACAGGGGCTGCAATATTCAGAGACTGTGGCTGAGAATTTCAATACTAGATAAAATATGCTAATTCTCAATATCAGATTCATAAGGACACACTATTCCCAGACAGTATAAATAAGAAGAAATATACATCAGCACACATCTTAGTGAAACTGTAGAACATCAAAGATAAAGAGAAGAGAGAAAAGCCAGATTATTATATGAGGAAAATAATTAGACTAAAAGCTGACTTTTCAATAGCCACAGTAGAAGTTAAAAGATGGGAGCATTGGCTGCGCGTGGTGACTCGCGCCTGTAATTCCAACACTTTGGGAGCCTGAGAAGGGAGGATTACCTGAGGTCAGGAGTTTGAGACCAGCCTGGCCAACATGGCGAAACCCTGTCTCTACTAAAAATACAAAAATTAGCTAGGCATGGTGGCAGGCACCTGTAATCTCAGCTACTCAGGAGGCTGCAGCAGGAGAATCACTTGAACCCCGGAGGCAGAGGTTACGGTGAGCCAAGATCATGCCATTACACTTCAGACTGGGTGACACAGCAAGACTTCGTCTCAAAAAAAAAAAAAAAAGAAAAGAAAAGAAAAGAAAACAAAGCTGTCCAACCAGTGCCAAACTGTGAACTTTCCACCATGTCTCAGAATCTGATATTCCCCAAACTACTTGCCATTTTCTTTTCAGTAATCTTTCTGAAGGGCCTGTTGTTTAGTGAATTTCTCTGTTATTTTAAGCCTTTAAATTGTAAATTCCATCTCTTGCAATGAATTTATTTCTTTTTTTGCTTTATTTTATTCAAAGTTTCAGGTATTTGGCTCCCTTTTTATTATATGTATATATATGTGTGTGTGTATATATATAATATATATATAATTTTAAGACATGGTCTCACTGCATTGCCCAGGCTGGAGTGCAGTGGTGCAATTTCAGCTCACTGTAGCCTCAACCTCCTGGGTTTGAGTGATCCTCCTACCTCAGTCTCCCAACTACAGGTGCACGCCACCACACCCAGCTAATTTGTGTATGTGTGGAGTGTGTGTGTGTATGTGTGTGTTTTGTAGAGATGGGGTTTCCTCATGTTGCCTAGGCTAGTCTTGAGTTGTGGAACTCAAGGATTCACCTGGCTTGACCTCCCAAAGTGCTGGGATTACCAGATGAGCCACCATGCCCAGCCCCTTTTATGTTACTTTTAAATTTTTCAGATTATCTGCTATAGGGCATTCTTCCAGAAACAAAGGGCAAAATTTAACTGTTGTGATGAACCACAAGGACTCTAATTTTTAATTCTATGTGTTTAATCATTGTCTCTTTATTTGAAGACTTTTAAAATACAGATATCATTTTTAAAGAAACAAACAAAAAAGGGGAGAATATTATCTGCAAAATACTGGAAAAAAGTAATTGTTCAATTGTATGCTCAGCAAAATCTTGTTCAAAAGTGAGTGCAGGCCGGGTATGGTGGCTCATATCTGTAATTCCAACACATTGGGAGGCCAAGGCGGGAGGATCCCTTGAGGCCAGGAATTCCAGATCAGCCTGGGCTGGTTATGGTGAAACCCTGTCTCTACAAAACACACAAAACTTTTCCAGGTGTGGTAGCATGCTCCTGTAATCCCAGTTACTCAGGAGGCTGAGGTGGGAGGATCACTTGAGCCCAAGAAGTCAAGGCTGCAGTGAGCCATAATTGTGTCACTGCACTCCAGCCTGAGTGACATAAGGAGACTCTGTCTCTAAAAACCAGAAATAAAAACAAAAGGGAAGAAAAATATAGGCATTTTTCAGGCAAACAAAACCAGAATATGCTGTATTTACTTTCAGTTGACTAAATAAACTGCTAAAGGGTAATCACATGACATACTCATCATTAAGGAAATACAAATTAATGCCACAGTGATACCACTACATACCCACTGGAATGGCTAAAATTTAAAAAGACTGACCTTATCAAGTGTTGGTGAGAAAGTGGAGCAACTGAAACTCTCATACACTGCTGATGGAAAATATAAAGTGGTACAATCACTTTGGAGAACAGTTTGGCATTTTCTTAAAAAGTTAAACATACATCTACCACATAGTCCAGTCATTACATTCTTTGGTACTTACCTCAGAAAGACGCAAATATCTGTCCACACAGAGACACGCTAGTGTTTATAGAAGCTTTATTTGTAATTGCAAAAAACTAGAAACAACCCAAAGTCTATAAACAGGTGACTAATAAATAAATTGTGAATATACATATGATGTAAATATTATCTGGCAATAAAAAGAAATGAATACTGATACATACAAAAGGATGAACTTCAAAATAATTATGCTAAAAGAAGCCAGACCAAAAAGAGGACATTCTATATCATTCTATTCATATGAAATGCTAGAATATGCAAATTAATCTTTAGTGATGGAAAAACATCAGTGATTACCTGGGGATAGGGTGGGGTCAGGCAGGGGTGGGAGGGAAATGAGGAAACTTTTGCAGGTGATGGGTATGTTCACTATCTTGATTTTGGTGATGATGATGTGAGAGCTTATCTAATTTAAATACATATAGTTAATTGCACATCAGTTACACTTCAATAAAGCTGTAAAAAAAAAAAAAAAAAAAAACAGAAAGAGAGAAAAGGAAAGAAAAAGAAACAATTCAATGCTGTGCTGGAGCCCACAAAATTTGAACATCTCTTCGCACCTGCACATTCAATGATGTTACGCTGATGGCTTGGAATAAGCCATGATGGGAGTACATTTCCACACCAGAAATTGACTACAGTTCAGGCCCTTTCCCCACCCCTGAGCCAGTTTACTCATCACCAGTGGATGTGTATCAGGCATAATGTAACATAGCAAATTTCAAAAGCAGCACCTTAAATGCAAGAAAAAAATTATGAACAGACATGAAAAGCATGTGAATAAATCTAAAAATAAAACTACAAAATTTTGTTGATGTCAAATTTGTGAGGTTAAAGACAACCAGGTAGATCTAACACACAGGATGACAGTAGCATGTATGTCTGAAGTGGGGCAGTTGGAGTTCGTACATCCCCAAATCCTTGACTTGATTGGGAGGATGATACAGATATTGACTTTAGACATTCTGAGATGAAATATGAATGCTAAACTGGTTTAGAGTAACCACTAAAAGCACACAATTTGAATGCATGCTTTCAAAACTTGTAGAGGAAAAATGCAATGACAGAAAAACCTTAATTCAGTCCAAAAGAAGGCCTTGCCCTTCACCTGCAATTCTTCGCATGCTCCCACCACTGATAATGTGGGTGATGATGATGTCACCACATGCCATGGATTACTCACTTCCTCATTCTTCCCCAGCAAGGTTATCGCTGTGTTCCTCAAATACATGAGCAATGGAATTCCAGAATCCCATTTTGAGGAACTATTTTCTGATTTCACAATTGCTATGTTAGTCTGAGTTCAAATAGGAAACAGATGGCACACTGAAATTAGTATAATTCAAGGAGGCTTTTATGAAGGGGCCATTTATGAAGGTTTGGACAGGGTATAGGGGACTCACAAAGGATAATGTAATCATCCAGAACTAATAACAGCAGAATTACTGACACCCCTAGATGAAGACAGGGAATGGTTTATGGAATCCATAAGGAAATTCCTATAGAGTGGGCCATGTGGAGAGCAGTGGTGACTTGTGGTCAAAGGACACAGCCAGCCCAGGACCTGTAAGGGAGCTCTCTGGCTGGGGATCTGCATTGACTGAACCCAATACGAGGCCAGGAGGCAAGGACTCCAATGGCATAGACCATGCGGGGGTTCTCCTAGGAAAGGGAAGGGGGAGGAAGGGTGGAGAGTATATATATGTATATATATGTATTTTTCTACACAGGGTCTTTCTTTGTTGCCCAGGCTGGAGTGCAGTGGTGTGATCACAGCTTGCTGCAGCCTCAACCTCCTGGGCCCAAGCAATTCTCCCACCTCAGCCTCCTGAGTAGCTGGGACTACAGGCATGTACCACCATGCCCAACTAATTTTAGTGTTTTTCGTAGAGACAGAGTCTCACCATACTGCCTAGGCTGGTGTTGAACTCCTGGGCTCAAGCAATCCACCCACCTTGGTCTCCCAAAGTGCTGGGATTATAGGCGTGAGCCACTGTGTCTGCCAAGAGTATTTTATATCTTTCATATACATATACATTTATATGATATATATCCATTTGTCTATATCCCCTCATATATTTGTCATATATCATACATATAGTGTATGTTTAAATGAATATGGATTGTTTAAAACAACAATAATAATGTCTTGTGGAGTTTAAAACAAGTAGAAATAACAGGCTGGGCGCAGTGTCTCACCCCTGTAATCCCAGCATTTTGGGAGGCTGAGGTGGATGGATCACTTGAGGTCAGGAGTTTGAGATCAGCCTGGTCAACATGGTGAAACCCTGTCTCTACTAAAAATACAAAAATTAGCCAGGCATGGTGGCAGGAACCTATAATCCCAGCCACTTGGAAGGCTGAGGCACAAGAATCCCTTGAACCTGGAAGATGGAGGTTGCAGTGAGCCGAGATCATGCCATTGCACTCCTGCCTAGGCAATGGAGCAAGATTCCATCTCAAAAAAAAAAAAAAAGAAAAAGAAAAAAGAAGTAACATAGATGACAAAAATTACACAAAAAGGAGGAAGAGGAGGATAAATGGAATTAAACTGTTGTAAGTATCTTTCATTGTTTGAGAAGTAATAAAAGATGAAAGTACTAATTTAAGGCAAACTCTAGTGAGCCAAGGAGTTCTATTTTTTAAATATACTTGTTATTTTAGATAGTTTTAGATTTACAGAAACATAGTGCAGAGGGCTTTCCTGTGCCCCACATCCAGTTTCCCATTATTAACATCTCACATTATGATATATTTGTCACAAGAAATGAATCAATATTGATACATTAGCTAAGGTTCACACTGTATTTACATTTCTCTAATTTTTACCTACTGTCTTTTTTTTTTTTTGTCCAGGATTTGATCGAGGATCCCACATTACATTTACTTGTTATGCCTGCTGAGGCTCCTTGTGGCTGTGACAGTCTCTCAAATGGATATGCATATGACATACACATATACATTCATGTGTCCTTGTTTTTCGCAATTCTGAGCAGCACTGCTTTTGTATTTTGCAGAATGTCCCTCAGCTGGGATTTGTCTGATGTTTTTCTCATAATTAGATTGGGGTGATCTGTTTGGAAGGAAGATAGGACTAGTGGTAAATTGTCATTAGCATCACATCCCGTCAAGGGGAATCCACTATCCACATGACCTATCGCTGTTGATGTTGACCTTGATCACCCAGCAGAGGTAGTGTTTGTCTGGTTTCTTCACTGTAAAATTGTTTTATTTCACCTTTCAATAGTGTACTCTTTGGAAAGAAGTCACTATGTACACCCCATAATTAAGGAGTGGGGTATTATTCTTTCCCTCCTCTTCAAGGGCAGGGTATCTACATAAATTGTTTGGAATTGTTGTGCAAGAGAGATTTCTCCTCTCCCATTTATTTATACATTTAGTCATTCATTTATATCAGTCCGGAGTCATGGATATGTATTTTATACTTTGAGTTATAATTCAGTACTATTTTATTTATTATTTTATTTATTTATTTATTTTTTGTTTAAAAATTTTCAGAGTTGCCCATGGGGAGCTCTTTCATTTGACTCCTGTGTCCTTTTGGCATACTCTCATCATTTTTTAACACTCCTTTACTTTCTGGAGCTACAGTATGATTCAGGGTCCTCCTATATATTTTCTGTTTCAACTTAAGCCATCCATTTCTCTGAGAAGCCCTGCTTTCTGTTATGAGAATGGCATTAGAACTGGATGCTATGGGTGTTCTTTGTTCCTAGGCCTTCTCAGCTGACAGAGTAAGGGAAGCTATGTGTGTGCACTAGCCTGTGTACACACACATGTGTGTATATGTGTATGTCATATGTAAGTATGTATGATGTATGTCCTATGTATGTACATATGTGTGATATATAAACCTATTTCTAGATGTAATTATCTGTGTCTATATTAAACTAAACATGAGCTCATAATGATGTAAGGAGATATTTTAATCTCTATAGTAACCGCTTGAAGAATAAGAATGTATTAATAAAATTAACAAGGTAATAGAGGAAAAAGTAGAATAATAAAAGTAATTAGTCCTGAAGAAGGCAAGGACAGAGAAATAAAGGAACAAAAACCGGATGAGACAAATAGAAAACAAAGAGCAAGACGATAGATTTAAATGTAAAGAAAAAGAAACAGTATCAGGAAAAGTTTAGGGAAACGTTCACCACGCCAAATCCACTCTCCACTCTTCTTCCCCCTGCACTTTCCTAGGAGAGCCCCCGCATGGTCTATGCCAGCAGAGTCCTTGCCTCCTGGCTTCGTGTTGGGTTCTGCCAATGCAGATCCCCAGCCAGAGGGCTCCCTTACAGGTCCTGGGCTGGCTGTATCCTTTGACCACAAGTCACCACTGCTCTCCACATGGCCCCCTCTATAGGGATTTCCTTCTGGATTCCAGAAACCATTCCCTGTCTTCATCCCTTCAGGCCTAGGGGGGGTCAGTAATTCTGCTGTTATTAGTTCTGGATGACCACGTTATCCTTTGTGAGTCCCCTATACCCTATCCCAACCTTCATAAATGGCCCCTTCATAAAAGCCTCCTTGAATTATACTAATTTCAGTGTGCCATCTGTTTCCTATTTGAACTCAGACTGACATAGCAATTGTGAAATCAGAAAATAGTTCCTCAAAATGGGATTCTGGAATTCCGTTGCTCATGTATTTGAGGAACACAGTGATAACCTTGCTGGGGAAGAATGAGGAAGTGAGTAATCCATGGCATGTGGTGACATCATCATCACACACATTATCAATGGTGGAAGCATGGGAGGAATTGTAGGTGATGGGCAAGGCGTTAAGAGATCAAGTGGTGCTGGCACTTAATTGCTATGGCAACAATGGTGATTAAAAAATAGTAGAACCAACTGGATTCTTTTACTATCCTAAGAAGTTTATATAGGGAAAAAGAGAAAATCAAAGCTATGGAAATACAATTAAAAAGACGTGTGGAAAACCAGAATGCCTCATGGTGGCACTGACAGGTTCCTTATTTCTGTTAATTGAAGGGTAAATATGGCTAAGAACTAAGCCTAGGATCTGACTGTTAAAGTTGTAGATTTGCAGCAGCAATTAAATGTGTAACACGGCCAAGTCTCTTATGCCAAGGCAAAGTTCTCGGGGAGGAGTGGGACTGTCAGATACAGGAAGGGGATACAGGATGCCCGAAAGCCAGGCCTGATGGGGCTGAGACTTTTGAACCTCTGTTGTCCTCTGAACCTTTTATTCTGGCTGAAGGAGCTATCTCTCCTTTGCATAAAAGCCTTACAATCATTGTTCCCAGGGCAGTTGCCCGATAAGCTAATGCTAATTCTCCTTAGGTCCCCTCCCTTACCTCTTATTACCTTCAGGCCCATAACAAAGTACAAGGCCTGCTCCAGAAAAAGCTAGCTGTGCTCTTAAAGACATGCAAAACCTTGCCGAGGTGGACAGTCAGGATGGTCAAGGGAAAGGTCAGGGAGTGGACTGGGAGGATGGTAGACCGCCGATTCTCTAGGTGTGGTCCCTGGACCGACAGCATCAGCATCATCTGATAACTTGTTAGAAATGCAAATTCTCAGGCCTAACCTCAGGTCTATAGAATCAGAAACTGTAGGGGTGAGACCCAGAAATCTGTGTTTTAATAAGCCCTCCAGGTGATTCTGATTCGCACTAAAGTTTGAGATCCCCCACTCCCTGACATAATAGATCCATTAGATTCCCATGTTCCTGAGTCTTCAGACGCCTTCCTCTACAGCACTGCTACTCAGAGCTGTTGTCCCAGATCAGAGGCATCAGCATCACCTGCATCAGAAAATGCAGAACCTTCGACCCCACCCTAGACTTACCAAGCCAGATTCTGCACTTAAAAAGATGCTCAGGTGCTGTGCCTGTGCATTAAAGTCAGAGAGGCCTGTTCCACAGCGGTGGCTCTCGAACTTTGGCATGGATCAGAATCACCGCACTGTGAGCAGCACTGTGCTCTGCAAACCTGCTCACTTCTCCCTCACCACGGCCCCTGAGAAGGTCTGAAGGATGCTTCCCTCACTAAGGTATTCGGAAGTCCTTGAAGAGCTCTGTGGTGACTGTCATCTATAGGCTGGAGATGAGAGTTGGGGACAATGCAAAGGAATTGGGTTCCTTGATCTTAAAGAGAATAATGGGACCCTACAGTAGATGAGGCAAGGTGGCCATGCTTGCTGGTCAGAGAGGAGGTAGCCTCCTGCGAGCCACAGAGGCAGAGTGGCCATCAGAGTGCTGTGATCTGTAGGGAATTGTGGCGCAGCTCTCTAGAAATGAAATACTTGGGCAGCCTGTGAAGGTGCTGCCTGACAAATACAGGTGAAAAATTCTAGGTTTCTGGGTAGAAACTGGAGGAGGATTCTCGGCCTATTACCCAATTCCTAGACCTAAGTCAGTTCATAAACTTGGAGACGTCAATGGAGGAGGGTCCCTGCAATGTGGTCACAGATGTATATTGTGTGTCTTCTCCAAAGCCTTCCTCAGAATGGCCTGCAGCCATTTACCAGGGAAATACCAGCTATACACGAGTGAGAAGGAAATATACTAGATCTTTCCAAGGTTAATAGATATTAGCCCTGAACTCACTCTGATCCCCAGAACCCTGAAGTGCCACCATCATCCACTAGTGAGATTTGGAGCTTATGCAAATCAGGTGATGTATGGAATCCTAGCCCGTACATCCTAGTCTGTCTAACGTGGTGTCCACAGGATCAGGTATTCATCCTATGTTTTCCCCTGACTTCTAGAATGTGTAGAGAAAAGGGAGATACGTAATAACTGGCAGAATGATTAGATTGGTCCTTTGACCAATGAAATGAAGGCTTTTGTAGTGAAAAGGAGGGCAAAGTGGAAGCTCCTGTTGGTGGAGATCCCTCCAATGCTCACTTCCATGCCTACCACACCAAGAAAGTCAAAAATGATCCTTCAACCTGGGGGAAACCACAGTGATTAATGCTACCACCAGAAACTTGAGATATGCAAACGTGACAATTCCCAGGACATCCCCATTTAACTTACTTATCTGGCTAGTGCAAAAGCCAGACGGGGCATGAAGAAAGAGATCTTTGTACATTTATTCACGTAGTGATGTCAGTCACAGATGCACCACTAAATGTGAAATATTTACTGTGGTAATTCCACACAGCCCATAACACCTGGCATTCAGCTTCTGACCTAGAAAACATTTCTCCCCCCAGGAAAATCTGAAGCAGTTTGCATTTACATAGCGGGGCAAATAGTATACCTCTGCTATTTTACACCAGGACAATATCAAGTTTCCTTTTCTCTGTCATGATACTGTGTGATGGGAACTTGATCATCTTGATACCCTACAGGATGTCATTCTGGTCCATGACATTGATGGAATTATGTTAACTGGACCTGGTGAGTAGGAAGCATCAAGCACTCTAGATGCCTTTGTAAGACAAATGTATGCCTGAGGCCAAGAGGCATATTATGTAAGTGAAGTTTCTAGAGGGTCATTGGTCTGGGTAATCCTTCTCTAAAGTGGGAGACAAGTTGCTTGCCCTTGAATTTCACAACACAATGATGGAGACACATTTGGTTTGGAGGAAGCCGACCTTGGACTCCTCCATCTTGAAAGGAATAGAGTTTTTCTTTCATGCAGTAAACACGTATTCTGCGTACACATTTGTCTTCTCTGCCTGAAGTGCTTCTTCCCGCCTCACTTGTAGACTTACAGAATGCCTTATTCTTCATCACAGAATCAAATACAACGTCATCTCTGATAAGGGGACCCATTTTACAGCATAGGAAGTAGGGCAGTGGGCTCCCGCCCATAAAATTCTCTGGTATTACGATGTGACTTATCACTTTGATGGCAGTGGCAGCCTGTCTGGAGTGGCTGCTATCATCATGCTGGCTGTGGCAGGGAGGTGTGGCCAGGGCGGCACACTCCACAGAGCCAGCAGGAGCTGAGGACAAGTGGGAGCCCTGCCCCTTCTGCGTTGGTGGGGCAGGAGCTCCCTGGGTGGTGCAGCTGCGGCTGCCCAAGTCGTGGCTGTGGACTCGGGCCTTTCACTCCACAGAGCAGGAAGAAGCCCCACCCTTCCAGGTACAGTTACAACTGCCCAAGTCAGGACTGTGGACCCAGGCATCCCTGTGCTCTTGGGGGGTCCAGGAGCAGGCAGAAGCCTCGCCTATCTGGGTGTGGCTGCAACCGCCCAAACCACAGCTGTGGACCCAGGCATCTGGGCACTCTCAGGGGCCTGGGAGCGTCCCCCTTCCCCCTGCAGGCTCAGAGGTGTCTGCTCCCACTGCCTGGCCTCTTCCCACTCCCATGCCTGCTCCGATCTCAGAGCAAGGTTGGGGCCAAGGCTGAGTGCTGTCATAGCCTGGCTGGGTGTGAGAACACTTGGGGCAGTGCTAACATGCCAGCCCCCTGCCGCCTTGGCCCCCTCCAGACTTTAGGCACTAATCAGTACAGGAGGGAAGCCAAGGGGAAGTTGAGGGCATCTTGGCACAGGCTTGCTCCTTGGCACAAACAGCAGCCTGGGCACCATCAACAGCAGCAGGAGGCAGACAAGCTCCTGCACAGAAGGCCTGCTGCACAGAAGGGAATGGGTCTGTGGTGAGGCTCCACCTTCAGGCCAGGGAGGGCCTGAAAGCTGGGGGTGGGACTGCCAGTCTGAACTTGTGGTGCCTTTTCTGGGCCCACCCATGGCCACCCATGGACTAACCAGTCCACACTTTGGCCTCTCTGAGGCCCACAAAAGCCCCAGGCTTAGCCAGAGCTGAACAGATATCTGGATGATCATCTGTAGAGAGAAGTTTCCCGCTCCAGGGCCTCCTCTGAGCTATTCTGTCACTCCATACAGCTCCTCTTTGCCTTGCTCATCCTGCACTTGTTCACATACCTCATTCTTCCTGGACGCAGGACCTGCCAAATGGCGGGGCTGAAAGAGCTGTAACACAAACAGGGCTGAAACATACCCCTTGCTCACCACATTGCGGGAGAAAAGGAAAGAAGAGCTGTGGCCCTTTGGAAAGCCCAGACCTGGGAGCTCCCAGAGCCAGGGCTGTGACTCCCTCTTTGAGGCCCTGAAGTTCCTGGAGCCTCTGAAGTTCCTGGAAGCTCCAAGCTTCCAGGTGCCACCATGCTCCCTGGTGCCAGCCATAGAAGCTGCTTGCAGTGCACTTGGTCCAGCTGCAGCCTTTCCAAGAGCCAGCACCTGTGCTGACACCTGGAGCTGCCCACCCCACTGCAGCAGCCAGCATGCTTGCCTGTAAGCAATGACCAAACCCCATGCTTGCTCACTCACATACCCCTTACTACTCCACGCCTGGCTTGCCCTTGGCAGGCATGGCATCCAGGTCAGTGGCATGAGCTGAGTGCAGCCTGCCAGGCTGAGTGGGAGGAATGAGCCCAGTGGGCCCAAGCAACACTCGGGCAAAGGCGTTACTTGCCACAGAGGCTTCCAGCCAGAAATACAACACCCAGGGATCCTGCAACAACTTGGAAGCAAGTAGCTTGAGAGAACGGTGAAACAGATTACTAAAGGTTCATTACAGTGCCTGCTGGAAGGCAACACCCTCCAATGTTGGAGTGCTCTCTCATAGGATACAGTGTGTGCTTTCAATCAGAAGTCAATATATGGTGCCCATAGCCAGGCTGCATAGGTGTAAGAACAAAGGGATAGTGGTGGGAGTGGTCCCTCTCACTATCATACCTAATAATCCATTTAAAGACTTAAAGACTATCCTTGTAGTCTTAGGCTCTGTGGATCTGAAGGTCCTAGTGTTCAAAGTGGTAATTCTTCTACCAGGAAAAATGACCGTTGTTCCAGTGAACAGACAAATAAGAAGCCTTCTTTCTTCGCTGGGGCAATTGGTCCTGATTCCCAGGGGATGATTTTGTTGCTGGTATATGGTAGAGCCAGAAGAATGATGTTCAGGGCACCTCTTAGTCCTCTCTTGCTCTAAAGTCCTGGTCAGTGGAAAACTGTGACAACCCAACAATGTCAAGACCTCAAAGATTCAGATCCTACAAGAAAGAATGTTAGGGTCATTTCACCAGGTAAAGACACCCATCCACCTGAGGTGCTGGATGCGGACAAAGGGAACCTGGATCGAGTGATGGAAGAAGGCAGAGGTGATTAGCAGTTTAGGCCCCATTTCCAGCTATGGAAATGGGGACTATAAAAACTGGTTTTATGTTAGCTTACTGTTTGCTCCCTGTATTAGCTGCTGCTGCTGCTTCTTTTTCTTCTTCTTTTTTTTTTCTTTTTAGAAAGAGTCTCACTCTGTCACCCAGGCTGGAATGCAGTGGTGAAATCTTGGCTCACTGCAGCCTCAACCTCTTGGGCTCAAGTGATCTTCCCACCTCAGCCTCCCAAGTAGCTGGAACTAGAGGTGTGCCCTACCACACCCAGCTAATGTCTTTTCTTTTTGTAGAGATGGGGTTTCACTATGTTGCTCAGGCTGGTCTTGAACTCCTGGGTTCAAGAACTCCTTCTGTGTCGGCCTCCCAAAGTGCTGGGGGATTACAGGCATAAACCATTGCTCCTGGACTCCTGTATTAGTTTTTAGGGTTATATAACAAATTATCACAAGTTAAGCTGCTTAAAGCCACACCCATTTATTAGTCCACAGTTTTGTAAGTCAGAAGTCTAGGCCTGGTGTACATGGCTGGATTCTCTGCTCAGGGTCTCACAGGACTAAAATCCAGGTACTGTATGGGCTGCCTTCTCATCTGGAGCTCAGGGTCCTTCTCCAAGCTCACATAGTTGAGGCAGAATTCAGTTCCTGTGACTAGAGAACTGAGGCTCCATTTCCTTGCTGGCTGTCAGCCAGGGGCTGCTCTTAGCTCACTGAAACCACCCACACTTCTTGCCACAAAGCCCTCTCCATCTTCAAGGCCACCAATGGAGGGTTTTTCATGTATCACACTTCAAATCTCTTTCACCAGGAAGAGCACAGTTCCTTTTAAAGGCTCACCCAATTAGGTCAGATTTACCTAGGATAACCTCCCTTTTCTAACTGATTTGGGAACTCAGTTGCCTCTGCAAACTCCCATCACAGCAGCCCCTTGATTTGTGTTTGACTGAATAACTGGGAGAAGGTGTGTGGCATTCCAGGGTGCAGGAATTTGGAAAGGCTATCTCCGAATTCTGCCTACCACACCATGCCTCACTTTTACCCAATTCCTTATTTGAAGAACACCAGTGGAAGTCATGCTTTAGGTTTCAGGGGGAATTATGCCGGATTGAGGTTGACTCTTGATAAAACAGTAGCCAGTGGGACTTTGTGCATTCCCTTTGATGAGGACATGAATTTTCCACCCATATCAAAGATAAAAGTGTATACTGAGGGAAGAAAGAGAACTGTGCCAGATATATTCTATTTGTGCCTCCAGATCTCTTTCCTCCTCTCTCTCTGCCCAAGTAGATGGACCTGTGTTGATTACATCAATGGCTTCCCTTGCCCTTTGACTCTGTTTGCTTTATCAAGCAGGGAGATCTAGCAGGAGATTAGAGGGAGAAAAGAGAGTAAGGTCAGGTTACTTATTTCTCGGGCTTCCTCCCTGTAGGCTTGCCTTGGCTACCTGTCTCCCACAGCCGGGGGCTTCTGCTCCTCTGAGGGCAGTTATGACTCTCTCCTCCTGGATTCCAGCAACTCCTGTGCCCCCCATCACCCTTGTAGGCCTCAGAGGCCCTAGGTTGCTGCAGTATCCCCTGTATCTCTTCTAGGTTTTGCCTACACCTTCATAAATAGTCCTGTTATTAAATCTCCTGAATTATCCTAATTTGAGCGTGCCATCTGTTTTTTGTTTGGACTCTGACTGATTCAAGAACCTATTAAGAGATAGACACAGGAATGTGGCAGATGGAAATACAAATATTACTTTTATTACCATCAAAACTGATACTGGACAATATGGCTTAGGTCTGCTAGGCAGACAGGTTTGCTAATATTTCACTCCTGAGGTCAACCACAAGGGCCGGCTCCTGTAAAACTTAGGGGCAGGCATGGAGGCAGAGCAGGGTGCATGCTTTTTCACAGAGGGGAGGAAGGATGTGGCTGAGCTGAGCATTTCGGCTTCTTCTTCTGCCAAAGTTACCCACCAGTTGAGTCACTTCCCATCCCCAGGGTAAGAATGGGAAGGTGGGGCAAGAGGCCGGGAGCCTTATCCTCAAAGGCTCCTTCCACATAGGAACAGAGTCCCGAGAGTGCCAATATTTTGAATAGTGAATGACACTTTAAATAAAATCGAAAGATAAGCAAAAACAACCAAACGTTTAATATCCAGAATTTTTATAAAGAACTCCTCTAAACTGATTAATTAAACACTGAGAATCCAACTGATAGCCAAGCACAGTGGCTCACGTCTATAATCACAGCACTTCGAGAGGTTGAGGTGGGAGGATCACTTGAGGCCAGTGGTTTGAGACTAGCCTGGGCAAAAATAGCAAGACCCCATCTCTACAAAAAAATATAAAATTAGCTGGTGTGCTCCTGTAATCTCAGCCACTTCGGAAGCTGAGTAGGGATGGCTTGAGTCCAGGAGTTCAAGGTTACAGTCGTGCCACTGCACTCCAGCCTGGGCTACAGAGCGAAATCTTATCTCAAAAAAAAAAAAAAAAAAAAAAGAAAGGGGATGAAGACTTCAAATAAGCAACTCACAGAATTTTTATTATTATTACTCCTGAGGTTGGACATCTATTCAGATACTAATGGCCAATAAATATCTGGAGAGATGTTCAACCTCAGGACTAGTTGAGGACTTGATTCTTACAAGTGTTTTTTCCCCTTCAGGTTGGTAAACATTTTAAAGACTGACGTTATCCAGTGTTGATGAAGACATGGGGAAACAGACACTCTTAGGGGCTGTTTAGTAGGAATATAAGTTGATAAAACTGAAGGACAATTTGGCAGTGAATTTGAACCTTAAATGTGCACATCCTTGACCCAGAAAGTCTACTTATGGGGACCTAAGCTGGAGAAATATGCATATTTGTATGCCACAAGAAAGCATGTACAAGGATGTGTATTGCTTGTTATAGTAAAGATTTAGAAACAATATTGTTACCTATCAGTAGGGAAACAATAAAAACATATCTTTAATGTAAACACAGTTAAAAGACTGGCTAAAGGGAGAGAGCACAATAAGGTAAATTGATTTTTTTTTTATTTTTGAGATGGAGTCTTGCTCTGTCATCCAGGTTGGAGTACAGTGGCACAATCTCAGCTCACTGCAACCTCTGCCTCTCAGGTTCAAGTGATTCTTCTGCCTCAGCCTCCCAAGTAGCTGGGACTACAGGTGCATGCCACCACGCCTGGCTAATTTTTGTATTTTTAGTAAAGACAGAGTTTCACCATGTTGGCCAGGCTGGTCTCAAACTCCTGATCTCAGATAATCCACCCAACTTGGCCTTCCAAAGTGCTGGGATTACAGGCGTGAGCCGCTGTGCCTGGCCTGATTTTATTTTTTTAAGGGAAGACTTCCTATATATATTGCTAAGGGGAAAAACCAAGTTGTAAAAAATACATACATAACACCATGGGTAAAATTCATGAGTGTAAACATTAAACGAGGGAAGGATAGGATTGTGTAGTCAGGGTTACTGAGATTTTTTCCAAATTACAAACTTAATGTAAAAAACTGTTTATACCTGTACCCTTTGAGTTATACAAATGCTGGTTGTATTTAAGTTTGCATGTGGTTGAGTGTGCCGTTAGTTACCATTCCATCAGTTGAGACTGCCAAGGGCCTTTGTGTGTTACCAACAGCATGCAAATGTAAGGGAGGGGCCCAGAAAGGTTTCTGGATGAGATCCAGAATATTACCACCCAGTAATAGAACATAAACTAAAGATACAGGGCCGGTGATAGGAACTTCCTTTTAAAGACAAAAATGTATAACATGGAACAGCAAATATTATAATATTCTTCTAAGAATATAGATGAAAGCTCATGCAAGCACAAATTTTGTAAAGTGACTCAATGCTGTTTTGTATAATGCTATTATTATTCAATGTACTGTGTGTGAGATGATTCTGTTTAAATCTACTGAAATTTTAGTTATAGAGTTCTAACGTAGATGTACCATGGATATTCCCGTATGAATGCTTGGATACAATAGGAAACTATGAAAGAAAAATTTTACCCAAGATTTAGTTTCCTTTTTCACATTGTTACAAGCTGTCATGAATCCATGTAATATGGACTATTACTGGTAAAATTGAGTAAAGTAGGAAAGAAAAATTCCGAAGCTTCAGAAATGCAGGCTCAATGGCTCAAAAAATAATAATAATAATAGAGTGACACTTGAATGTTGATATTCCTAAATCTAGATAGCTATAACTGAACACATGGTTGGGTGTGAAAATGTATAACATGATATATGGAATCTGATTTGAGCAGACTGTTGGAAAGTAGTAGAAAGATTAGTAGCTCAAACAAGAAAGTTGAATAGAAATGAGGATGCTCTTGTTTAGAACAAGATAGGAAAGAGTTTAAAGAAGACTGGATGAAATAAAACACATTAGTATAATGTGTGAAAGACAAAGATTGCTCTTAGACACTGAAGTCCCTAATTCTCTGTCCAACCTCCACTATAAGTTATATGAAATTATATACATTCATAAATTGATATAAATACATAGCCCCAAAGCCCCAGGGTTTGGGTCTTTAAATTTCTTTTTCCGAGAGATCCAAGTATTTCCTGCAATGTGCACAATGCTAGATCTTTGGATGGGAAAAGCAAGTTAGTTCTGGGTTATCTTGATTTTGGAAACATTTAAGATGAAGTAAGAAGGCCAACCTGGCCAGGCTTGGTGGCTCACGCCTGTAATCCCAGCACTTTGGGGAGGCTGAGGCAGGCAGATCACGAGGTCAGGAGATCGAGACCATCCTGGCTAACACGGTGAAACCCCATCTCTACTAAAAATACAAAAAATTAGCCAGGCGTGGTGGCAGG
>NC_045434.1:178865850-179016033 GCF_002776525.5 Piliocolobus tephrosceles
AAAAAAAAAAAAAAAAAAAAAACAAAAACAAATAAATAATAATAATAATAATAAAAAGAAGGCCAACCTGGTTGATTCCCTTACAGAAGCTCCAAGTGCTAAACACAACGCCTCTCTTGGTTTTTCTTTGCCACTTCTCTTTGTACAGTTAGCTCTGGCTGACTGTCCCCATAAGTATGGTGCTATTAGGATGGAGAAAAGAGGAAGCATATATCGGATGGGCAACCTGCAACATCTGAAAGAGGTATTGTGGCTGGGCCAGCTTGGGTCAGGTGCCCATTCACTGACCAATCACTATGGCTCAGAAGAAACAATCATATAAGAAGACGATAGCTCCATTCACACATTAAGGTGAAGAAGTGGTGAAAGTGATATAGTTCCCCCAAACAAGGGAATTGTTCCTAGAAAAAGAAAGAGATCCTCTATTAATAATCAATTGTGGCTAATAAATTACTCCGAGACTCAGTGACTTAAAACAGCAAACATTTCCTACCAAAGAGTTTCTGTGGGTCAGGAGACCAGGTATAGTTTAGCTGGGTATCTCTTACAAGGCTGTAAGCAAAATGTGGGCCAGGGGACAGGGATTTTAAGGCTCAATCAAGGGAATATCTGCTTCTGAGCTCACTTGTGTGGCTGTTGGCAGGCCTCAGGTTCTTGCCAGCTGTTGGCCAGTGTATTAGCTTGGGCTGTGATAACAAAATACCATAGACTGGGTGGCTTCAACAATAGTCATGAATTTCACACAGCTCTGGAGGCTGGGAAGTCCAACACCAAGGTGCCTGCAGATTTGGTTCCTAGTGACAGCTTTCTTCCTGGCTTGCAGATGCTGCCTTCTCAATGTGTCCAGAGAGAGAGAGAGAGAGAGAGAGAGAGAGTGTGGGGGGTGGGGAGCAAACTCTGGTTTCTCTTCCTCTTGTTACAAGGACACTTATCCCATCATGGGATCCCACTCCCATGACCTTATCTAGACCTAGTCACCTCCCAAAGTCCTCATTCCTAAATGCCATCACATTAGTGGTTAGGACTTCAACATATGAATTTTGGGGAAACGCAAACACTCAGTCCGTAACAGCAAGAACATCAGTTCCTTGACACATAGGTGTTTCCACAGGGCAGCTCACAACATGGCAGTGGGTTTTCCTCAGAGCAAGTGAGTGAAAGAATGAAAGGAGCCAAGACAGAAGCCAGAGCCTTTTTGCAATGTAATCTCTGAGATGACATCACACCACTTCTGCAATATTCTGTTTGTTTGAAGTGAGTTGCTAGGTCCAGCTCACAAACAAGGGAAAGGGGGTACATGGGGGCATGAATACCAGGAGACAGAGATAGAAGGAACCACTTTTTCTTTGTTTGTTTTATTTATTTTTTGAGACGGAGTCTCACTCTGTCACCCAGGCTGGAGTACAGAGGCGCAATCTCTGCTCACTACACCTCCACCTCCCAGGTTCAATCAAGTGTCCTGCTGCAGTCTCCCGAGTAGCTGAGATTACAGGCATGCACCATCACGCCCAGCTAATTTTTGTATGTTTAGTAGAAATGGGCTTTCCCCATGTTGGCCAGGCAGATCTTGAACTCCTGACCTCAAGTGATCCACCTGCCTCGGCTTCCCAAAATGTTGGGATTACAGGTGTGAGCCACCGCGCCTGGCTAATTTTAATTTTCCAAAAATTTTTCATAAGTTATTGGGGGACGGGTGGTATTTGGTTACATGACTAAATTCTTTAGTGGTGATTTGTGAGTAGTATATGCCACACCCTATTTGTAGTCCTTTATCCCTCACCTCCTCCCACTCTTCCCCCCAAGTCCCCAAAGTCCATTGTATCATTCTTATGCCTTTGCATCCTCATAACTTAGCTCCCACATATCAGTGAGAACATACAATGTTTGGTTTTCCATTCCTGAGTTATTCCACTTAGAATAAGTCTCCAATCTCATCCAGGTCACTGCAAATGTTATTACTTCATTCTTTTTTATGGCTGAGTAATATTCCACCATATATATATATAATATATAATATAATATATATTATAGACATAAATACTATATATATATAATATATATATCACAGTTTCTTTATCCATTTGTTGATTAATGGGCATTTGGGTTGGTTCCACGATTTTGCAATTGTGAATTGTGCTGCTATAAACATGTGTGTGCCAGTATCTTTTTCGAATAATAATTTCTTTTCCTCTGGGTAGATACCCAGTAGTGGGACTCCTGGATCAAATGGTAGTTCTACTTTTAGTTCTTTACAGAATCTCCACACTGTTTTCCATTGTGGTTGTACTAGTTTACATCCCATCAGCAGTGTAGAACTGTTCCTTGTTCACCACATCCATGCCAACATCTACTGTTTTTTGATTTTTTGATTATGGCCATTCTTGCAGGAGTAAGGTGGTATCACATTGTGGTTTTGATTTGCATTTCCCTGATCATTGGTAATGTTGAGCATTTTTTCATATATTTGTTGGTCATTTGTGTATCTTCTTTTGAGAATTGTTTATTAATGTCCTTAGCCTACTTTTTGATGGGATTTTTTTTTCTTACTGATTTGATTGAGTTTGTTGTAGATTCTGGATATTAGTCCTTTATCAGATGTATAAACTAAAGATTTTCTCCCACTCTGTGGGTTGTCTGTTTACTCTGCTGACTGTTCCTTTTGCCATGCAAAAGCTCTTTAGTTTAATTAGATCTCAGCTATTAATCTTTGTTTTTATTGCATTGGCTTTTGGGTTCTTGGTCATGAAATCCTTGCCTAAGTCAACATCTAGAAGGGTTTTTCCAATGTTATCTTCTAGAGTTTTTATAGTTTCAGGTCATAGGTTTAAGTCCTTAATCCATCTTGAGTTGATTTTTGTAATAAGGTGAGAGATGAGGATCCAGTTTCATTCTCCTGCGTGTGGCTAGCCAATTATCCCAGCACCATTTGTTGAAAAGGGTGTCCTTTCCCCAGTTTATGTTTTTATTTGCTTTGTCAAAGATCAGTTGGACGTAAGTATTTGGGTTTATTTCTGGGTTCTCTATTCTATTCCATTGGTCTATATGTCTATTTTTATACCAGTACCATGCTATTTTGATGACTGTGGCCTTAAAGTATAGTTTGAAGTAAGGTAGTGTGATGCCTCCAGAATTTTTCTTTTTGCTTAATCATGCTTTGGCTATGAGGGCTCTTTTTTGGTTCCATATGAATTTTAGAATTGTTTTTTCTAACTCTGTTAAGAATGATAGTGGTATTTTGATGGGGATTGCATTGAATTTGTAGATTGCTTTTGGCAGTATAGTCATTTTCTTTTTTTCTTTTTCTTTTTTTTTTGAGACGGAGTCTTGCTCTGTCATCCAGGCTGGAGTGCAGTGGCATGATCTCGGCTCACTGCAATCTTTGCCTCCCAGGTTCAAGCTATTCTCCTGCCTCAGCCTCCCTAGTACCTGGGGCTACAGGCGTGCACCACCACGTTCAGCTAATTTTTGTATTTTGAGTAGAGACGGAGTTTCACCGTATTGGCCAGGCTGGTCTCAAACTCCTGACCTTAAGTGATCTGCCTTCCTTGGCCTCCCAAAGTGTTGGGATTATAGGCGTGAGCCACCACGTCCAGCTGACTGTGTGATCATTTTTTCACAATATTGATTCTACCCATCCATGAACATGAAATGTGTTTCCATTTGTTTGTGTTGTCTATAATTTCTTTCAGCAGTGTTTTGTAGTTTTCCTTGTAGAGGTCTTTGAACTCCTTTGTTAGGTATATTCCTAAGGTTTTTTTTTTTTTTTTTTTTCAGCTATTGTAGAAAGGGGTTGAATTCTTGATTTGATTCTCTGCTTGGTCACTGTTGGTGTATAGAAGAGCTACTGATTTGTGTACATTAATCTTGTATCCGGAAACTTTGCTGAATTCTTTAATCAGTTCTAGGAGCTTTCTGGAGGAGTCCTTAGGGTTTTCAAGGTAAACAATCATATTGTTAGCAAACAGGGACAGTATGACTCCCTCTTTACCAATGTGGGTGCTCTTTATTTCTTTTTTCTTTCTTTCTTTTTTTTTTTGAGACGGGGTCTCTGTCGCCCAGGCTGGAGTGCAGTGGCGCGATCTCGGTTCACTGCAAGCTCCGCCTCCCGGGTTCACGCCATTCTCCTGCCTCAGCCTCTCGAGTAGCTGGGACTACAGGCGCCTGCCACCACGCCCGGCTAATTTTTTGTATTTTTAATAGAGACGGGGTTTCACCGTGTTTGCCAGGATGGTCTCGATCTCCTGACCTCGTGATCCGCCCACCTCGGCCTCCCAAAGTGCTGGGATTACAGGCGTGAGCCACCGCGCCCAGCCCTTTATTTCTTTCTCTTGTCTGATTGTTCTGGCTAGGACTTCCAGGACCATGCGGAAGAGGAGTGGTGAGAATGGGCAGCCTTGTCTTGTTTCCATTCTCAGAGGGAATGCTTTCAACTTTTCCCCATTCAGTATTATGTTGGCTGTGGGTTTGTCATAGATAGCTTTTATTACATTAAAGTATGTCCCTCATATGCCAATTTTGCTGAGGGTTTTAATCATAAAGGGATGCTGGATTTTGTCGAATGCTTTTTCTGCATCTGTTGAGATGATCATGTGATTTTTGTTTTTAATTCTTGTTTATGTGGTGTATCACATTTATTGACTTACCTATGTTAAACCAACCCTGCATGCCTGGAATGAAACCCACTTGACCGTGGTGGATTATCTTTTTGATATGTTGTTGGATTAGGTTAGCTAGTATTTTGTTAAGGATTTTAGCATCTATGTTCATCAAGGATATTCATCTGTAGTTTTCTTTTTTAGTTGTGTCCTTTCCGGGTTTTGGTATTAGGGTGATGCTGCCTTCATAGAATGAATTAGGGAGTGTTCCTTCTTTCTCTGTCTTGTGGAATAGTGTCAAAAGGATTGGCACCAATTCTTGGAATGTCTGGTAGAATTCTGCTGTGAATCCGTCTGGTCCTGGACTTTATTTTGTTGGTAATTTTTAAATTACCATTTCAATCTTGCTGATTGCTCTGTTCAGAGTATCTAATTCTTCCTGATTTAAGCTACGAGGGTTGTGTTTTTCCAGGAATGTATCCACTTCTAGGTTTTCTAGTTTATGTGCATAAAGATGTTCATAGTTGCCTTGAATGATCTTTTGTATTTCTGCAGTGTCAGTTGTAATATTTCCTGTTTTGTTTCTTAGTGAGGTTATTTGGATTTTCACTCTTCCTGGTTAATCTTGCTAATGGTCTATCGATTTTATTTTATTTTATTTTATTATTTTTTGTGACAGGGTTTTGCTCTGTCACCCAGGCTGGACAGCAGTGGTGCAATTATGGCTTAGTGCAACCTGGACCCCCCAGACTCAAGCGATCTTCCCACCTCAGCCTCTGGAGTAGCTGGGACTACACACACATGCCACCATGCTTGGCCAATTTTTATCGAGATGGGGTTTCACTAGGTTGCTAAGGCTGGTCTCAAACTCCTGGGCTCAAGTTATTCTCCCGCCTCAGCCTCCCAAAGTGCTGGGATTACAGGTGTGAGCCACCCACTCTGATCCATTGGGAACCATGCTGCCTGCCATAGGTTCTGGGCAGATAATACAGTGAAAGATCACTATACTGAGCAGTGACAAGTTGAGTCTAAGAAGTGATCATTATAATTCAAACCAGACAAACAATACTAACAAGTTGAACCTATAGAAAAATCTTGAGATTATAATGATACCACAATGAGGATGTTAATATCAAATGTGCTAACAGACGGCAGTAATGCATACAGGTTTTAAAAATGTGTTTTTATTAATATAAAACAGATATAAAATGATATTTATAAAATATATGTTAACTGTAAAGAAGAGTAGTAAAATTAACATACATGAATGTGCTATTCAAGGTAAGAGAAAGGACAACTAATGCTTTCAAAGGCTCCAATGCTACCTTCTTCTGTCCTCCTCTAGAGGTCGTCACCATTATGCTGAATTTTGTGATAATTATTCACTTGTTCTTCATTGTTTTACCAGAGATATCCATATTCCTGCACAAGATACTGTTGGTTTTCCCTGCCTTTGACTTTTTATCAATGGAATCACACTGTATGTATTTCTCTGTGATTTGCTTCTTCCTCTAGAGATTATGTTTCTGAGATGTATCCACTTGATGCTTTCATAATGATGTTTTTCAGTTCCAATTAAACTTCACTAAGCTCTTCATATATTGTCCGAACACAAGAACAAACTCAGTTTCATCATTTGAGCCTCCAGCTTTCTCTTGTACAACATGGTATGACTATACTATTACACAACTCATCTATGTATGTATGTATGGACATTTGAGTTAGTTCCATCTTTTTGCGACATAAATAGTTCTGCTGTGAACATCACTTTACTTTTTTCCTGGTACACTTGTGCAAAACTTTCTTCAGGGGATACACCTGGGAAAGGAACTGTTGGATCAAAGGCATATCAGCTTTAAGAGACAATGCCAAATTGTTTTCCAAGGAGGTTATAGTGATTTACACTCCTATCAGCAGTTGTTCCAAATCCTATCCAATATTTGATAATGTCTTTTTTATTTTTGCCAATCTAGAAGGCATAAAATAGAATTTCATTGAGGTTTTGATTTGCATTTCACATGAGTTGTAATATGTTTTACTGCATTGCCAAATGCTATCCAGTGATCAAATGAGACTCTGAACTCTGTACTAAAGTTTTTGCCATTATCCATGCAACTATTTACAAATTGTTGTTACTTTAATACCACACCTGTGCAAATTATTTGGTTAAAAGTTAAATACATATCTGTGAAGTACAATAAAGCTGGAAAAAAAAGGCAAATGCAAATAATCCAAACTTGTGATAACTTAGTCTCATGCCTGTGTTGCAAGGTGGGATAAGACATAGCCAAAGGTGAATAAAGCAAATAATTTTCATGGACATTGCACTCCTTATATATTTAATTGGGTATATTATGTGAAGGTGTTGTAAGGGAATTAAGGGGAAAGTGAGTCATGTATGTCTAGTTTATACATAATCTTTACTGCCCTAAGGGATGTCCAAGGAAAAAAGGGGTGGACCATTGGGAGTTGGACACATTTTGTTTCTGACGCAGAGCTCAGCAGATGGTGGTGCTTTCAACATCATAAATGGAATCTGCATACTCAGAGATCAACAGTGATAAAGGAATTACTTCCTCTGGATGTTACTCTGTATTGTTGATTTTGGATTGCACACACACTAAAGTTGGGATTGATTACAACGTTAAGCTTAGTGAGATCTTGACAGGACAATACCCAAGAAACACATTCCAAGACAAGGCAAAGGTCCTAGTATAAAACCAGTTGCAAATGAGCAAGAAATCAGGTGATCAGTGTCAGTTGGCAGCAGTCAGAACACTTGGAGGCAGAGCTGAAGAAACGGAACCTTCTAAGCATTTGGGTTCACCACGGGATCAGGCTGGATCCCTGGTGTCTGAGTTAGCCTCATTTGAGATGGAGTTGAGTGTTGACAGAACAATCAGTAGAAGCTGGGTGTTCCTAATGTTGTACTTTCAGCTTTTCTGTCAAAGTTAGCACAGACGATAGATCAAGATGATGTTTACTCATGAACTGTTGGGATATAGATTTATATTTTTCAAAGGAAATCTAAGACATCAATAACTTAGATATGTTCCTATTTTTGACCATGTAATTCTACCCCTAAGAACCTGCCCAATCAGGTGGGTTATTGTAGATGAAAGTAAAATCATTCAAATTATCTCAAGAAACATTAAGAGGCTATACAGACAAAGAAACCCAGGAAAGTCTAAGCATCCCAGCCTTAAGTGCACAGACCTGGGAGCAGCTATGGGTTTGGGCACCCCTGGGACGACATGGGCTTCTCAGTGTGCTACCTCTATTCACAGGACTTGGTTCCCCTCCTGGAAAGGAGGCTCTAGCTTTTCTTTACCATAGGACTCTGTCTTATTTCGTTTCTACAGCCCAGTCACCTTCTGGCAACACCACCTGTTGACTCTCAGCATTTCTTTGTTTGAACTCTTGATTGGTCAGATTATCTTTCCAAACGACGCAAGTAAGAGGTCTTTGACCAGTCTATGGATTGGCTGTCCTGGGATCAGATGACCTCCCTGGTCCAATCAGCTGAGGCTAAGGCTAAGAGGGGGACAGCTCACCCATAGCTGCTCAATGGTGCCGTTTCCCTTGCAAAAGACAAACGGCGTGAACGGGCAAACACTGTGATACACATCTCTAGAAAAAGACTTGAAAAAGGGTCAGAGATAGGGACTAAGAAGTGCATGAAAGTGCGCTTACAGCGCGCGCGCGCGCACACACAATATCCAACCACAAAGTACAATAAATGATTTGCTGCTTAGGTGTGCAACAATGAGCAGCGAAGGCACAGATTTTGAAGGCCATTGGAAAACACGAGGAAATGCTCACAAAATAATATTCCATGAAAAAGGGCTATAAAACCGCATATCCCGAATGATCAGAATTTCCAAAGAAAAAAACTGCATATTTTAAAATTTGGACGGGAAAGCTAACAGGCTAGTGGTGTGATAACTGGTGGTATAAAAATGCTTCTTTATTTGGTTACACAGCTTTCAAATGTTGCTTAACGAACAGATAGCATTTTTATAAACAGAGGAAAGACTCAGTATTAAAGTGCACGTCCCATCATTGCAACCTGGCCCTCGGGCAGCCAGCTCTCTCTTGCCCCGCGTCCGGCTTTCAGGTCCGGGAGCCAGGCCTTCCCACCTTCTCCCCGCGCGGGCCCCGCTCCTTTTCCGGCTGCCCTCGCCCCGCCCCTTCGCCTCTCCCTGCGCTCCCTCTCTCGCTCACGGAAGGCGCTTTTCGCGAAGGCCCGGATTTTTACAGCACTTCGTTTTTCTTTTTTTCTTTTTTTTTTTGAGAAGGAGTCTCGCTCTGTAGCCCGGGCTGGAGTGCAGTGGCCGGATCTCAGCTCACTGCAAGCTCCGCCTCCCGGGTTCACGCCATTCTCCTGCCTCAGCCTCCCGAGTTACTGGGACTACAGGCGCCCGCCACATCGCCTGGCCAGTTTCGTTTTTTCTGTATTTTTTTAGTAGAGACGGGGTTTCACCGTTTTAGCCAGGATGGTCTCGATCTCCTGACCTCGTGATCCACCCGTCTCGGCCTCCCAAAGTGCTGGGATTACAGGCTTGAGCCACCGCGCCCGGTCAGCAGTTCGCTTTTCTAACCCCGAAGAGTGCACATTTGTTCGCAGGGCCAGCAAGGAGAGCCGAGCCGAGCCCCGCCCCGCCCGCCGCCTTTGGAGCCCTCGGACTCTGCCCGGCCCAGCCTCCCCAGGCATGGCGCCGCTGCGCTTCTCCGCCAATTTGTCCTGGCTATTCCCCGAGCTCCCCGGCCTCCCCGCGCGTCTGCGGGCCGCGGGCAGCTCGGGCTTCGAGGCTGTCGAAGTGGCCTGGCCTTACGCGGAGCCGCCT
The DNA here is from genome assembly GCF_002776525.5 of Piliocolobus tephrosceles. Classification (NCBI taxonomy): domain Eukaryota; kingdom Metazoa; phylum Chordata; class Mammalia; order Primates; family Cercopithecidae; genus Piliocolobus; species Piliocolobus tephrosceles. Next base: position 178,875,293 of record NC_045434.1, read on the forward strand.
GAGGTGCTGGCGCGCGCCGCGCGAGAAGCGGGGCTGCGGCTTGTGCTGATCAACACGCCCCCGGGTGCGCCGCGGGCCGAGAGGCTGGTGGGGGGGCGGGGCGCGGGCAGGGGAGTGCCCGAGTCGGGGGCTGAGGCCCGTTCTCTCTGCAGGAGACCAAGAGAAAGGGGAAATGGGGCTGGGGGCCGTCCCCGGGAGACAGGCGGCCTTCCGACAGGGGCTGGAGCAGGCCGTGCGATACGCCAAGGCCCTGGGCTGTCCCAGGTACCCCTCCTCCACCCCAAGCCCCACCCCTCTGTGACCCACGACCCTGCCGCAGGTTCAGGGATTCGAGGACCTGAGGTCTCAGATGCTCAGAAGTCTGAGCCCACTGGCCTATCTCCGCCTCTGCGGTCCTGGTCCTTTGTAAATTGCTTTTTGTATTTTATCTGTCCTGTACCAGTCTGTTTGCCACTCTTTCATGCTCACCCCATGCTGGGATCCCACGCTGGGAGCTCAGTCTGCCTAGGAAGATAGGAGAGTAAATATATGCAGTGATCCATTTGAGGACAGGCCTATTCCAGGAAGTTGTGGGAGCAGGGGTAAGCACCTAACCCTGTCTGGATCAGAGAAAGCTGCTTACAGGTAGTGATGCTTGGACTGTCTTCAAGGAGTGGGCATTGCTTGATGGGCAGAAGGTAAAGTATTCCCGGCAAGGGTGCTGTGGCAAGAGGCAGCCTGGTGTGTTCAGCAGCGTTCCTAAGGCTGGACATGTATGTAGCCTGTTGGGGTGGGGAGGCCTGGAATGTCTGTTCAGAGCTGGATGTGGCTGATAAGATCAGGGGATGATGGGAGGAGGTGGACGGCTCAAATGGGGCTGATCAAATGTCAAATCCTGCAGAGGCCAAACAGGCTCAGAAAGAATTAGCAAGAGGGGATCACTACTGGTCAATGGTGGGGGCAGAAAAAAGATGGGAAGAGTCTAAGTAGTAGATGCAAGGAGAGGAAGTAGAGACAGCAGCACGGAATACCTGAGAAGGGCAAGCAAGGGTCAGGATAATTTTTAAAGGTGAGAATTTAGCAGGTTATAGGTTGAGAAGGACCGAGGGAAGGAAAGGTGGAAAGTACTGGAGGCAGGGGGCGGTGGGTGGATGCTGAGGTGTCTGGGAAAGGGCTTCCCCTAGGCCGTCACTGAAGTGTCTCTGAAAAGTGCTGGGATGCCTGGGCATTGTGGCTCAGGTGCCATGGACTGGAGACCTGGGGAGACAAGGCAAGGGCCGGCAGAGTCAGGGAATCCTGGAAGAGGTGCAGAGAGCCAAGGGAGGCAAGGCCTCCAGTCCATCTTCCTCACAGGATCCACCTGATGGCTGGCCGAGTACCCCAGGGAGCTGATCGAATAGCAGTCAAAGCTGAGATGGAGATCGTTTTTCTGGAGAATCTGAGGCATGCAGCTGGGGTTTTGGCTCAGGTGAGAAAGGTGGAAACACACATGTACTTACATGTCTTTGTGGGTGTGCGGAGGAGGGGGTGCACAGTGGGGACAGCACGTGAGGCTGCCAGCCTAGGTCAGAGGGACAGGTGAGGGCCTTGACCAGTGACTGACTGATGGGGGACAAACTTGGGAAGGAGCTCTATTCACAGCACCCGACATGCTGCTAGGAGGACCTCGTGGGACTGCTGGAGCCCATCAATACCCGCATCACTGACCCCCAGTACTTCCTGGACTCGCCCCAGCAGGGTATGACCCCAGCCCTGTCTCCTTCTGTCCCTTTTGATTCCTGTGCTCTCCTCGAGGCTCAAGCCCCTTCCCTGGCTTCTCTTACAGCGGCAGCCATCTTACAGAAGGTGGGAAGACCCAACCTCCAATTACAAATGGTAAGTGGAAGAAGGGGTACTTCGAAGACTGGAAGGAGAGTGGGGCCTGCGGGGTCTCGGACTGTAGTATCCTCTTCCCCAGGACATATTCCACTGGCAGATCATGGATGGGAACCTGACAGGAAACATCCGGGAGTTCCTACCCATTGTTGGTGAGAGGAGCTTCCTTTGCCCTCCCACCCTTTCAGTCCCCACATCTGTTCCTCAGGCCCTGGCAGGAGCCTGGACCCCACATTTGTCCACATCTGTCCCCAGGGCATGTGCAGGTGGCACAGGTCCCAGGCCGAGGGGAGCCCAGCAGCCCCGGAGAGCTGAATTTCCCCTATCTGTTTCAACTGCTGGAAGATGAAGGCTACAAAGGCTTTGTGGGCTGCGAGTATCAGCCTCGAGGTGAGGGGTGGCCCTGGGGAAGGGAGCTCTGGAGGGACTGGACAGGGGCTGTTTTCTCCTTGTCGGCTGAGATGCCGAGGCCTCCCTCTCCCTACAGGAGACACAGTAGAGGGCTTGAGTTGGCTACGTTCATACTGGGATAGGCGGGGCCACCCAGAGGTGGCCAGCGAGGGCCTGCACACCACCCACATGCCTCCAGGCAGCGAGTGAGATCCCATCTCCTCCTCTGCATTAAAGACGACCCGCTGAACATTGTCTTATGTCTCTGTTATGGGGTGGGGGGACACATAGTGTCTAACACTTCAGTTTCTCTGTTGCTTCCCTCCCATTGAGAAGCCAGTGCCAGGGTTGCTGTGGAGATGGGAGAGCTTCTGAGCCCACCTTCTCATTAAAGGATGAGAATCCCAGCGTCTGAGAGCAAAGGGACTTGACAGTGGCCACGGGTGTTTCAAAGGCAAAGCTGGGATTGGAACCCAGGTGTCATCTCAATGGGAATGTCCAGCAGTGATGTCCAAGTGGGAAGTGAGGACCCGAGGGCTCAAGGGACACAGGTGGCTGACTGTGGTCAAAGGCTGGGGGGCAGGATCAGGTAGAGGAGCTCTAGGGGGCTTTTGCCACCCCGTGTGAACTCCCGAGACTCTACCAGATGGGCAGAAAGGAGTACCCCAGAAGGGCCCAAGGGGTCCTTGGGGTTGACCTGACCCTCTAAAGTCCTGGATGGGTCACTGGCTGTGGGTGTTTGAGGAGGGCAGTTCTCTGCCGCCAGGCTGGGGCAGCAGACCCCCAAGACATAGTTACAAAACCTTTGGTGTCACTCAGTGTCTGGCTTGCCCTGGGGCCCAGAAGGGCTGGTCAGTCCTGCCTCTGGCGGGCAATCTTGTAGACCCACGATTCGAGGAACAGTGACATGCAGTGGTCCAGTCCACTCCCTCAGAGGAGGCGGGTCCAGAGGGTGAAACAGGCTGTGTTGATGACAGACTCCAAGTGGTGGTAGGTGGAGACTAGTTGGGCAGGGGGGCTCTCGCTGTCCTGGGGCTGTACTGGGAAGGGCTCTCGGAAAACCACCGTCAGAGACTGTGGGGAACATGGTGGGGGTGCGCTGGTGAGAGGAGGGCATGGGTGGGGACAGGAGGCAGGGCTCAGAAAGGGTGGGCACCCCAACCCAGCAGGCTCCGTACATTTGGGGTACAGCCTTCCACAAGACTGACACAAAGCCCCCGACTTGTTCTCACCGTCTTTCCTAAGTGGGAGTCCAGAAACACCAGCACAAAGCAGTCAGTGAACTTCTGATTCAGCACAACCTGCAGTGAAAAGATGAGAAGGGGACTGAGGTCTCTCTCCCCCGAGGTGACACAGACCCTTCCACAGGGCATCCTGAGGTGAAGGGAGGATGAGGAGAGGCCTACTTCCATCTCCACACCTCACCCCGTCTGCACCCCGAGGTCACATAGAACCATGTCTCCAAATTGAGCCTCAGTCCTCATCCTCACTGGCTTGCCGGTCAGCCCATCTGAGCTGCGTCAGAATGAGGGGTAACAGTTGATCCTGGAGGCCCCACACAGAGCCTGGTACACTGAAGCCAATCAGTGGAGAGTGCTGTACCCCTGGCACAACCTCCTTGCCTCCTGTCCCGGGACTCCTCTCTGACCACCCCTGGGACTGTCCTGTCCCCTTATGTCTGTCTGCTCCCTAACACTCTGCTTGGTGATCCACCCCGGGATGATTTGCTCTCCCAAGGCTTCAGTTACCACCTGTTCACAGAGCTGCTGCCTACGACTCTCCTGAGCTTGAATCCCTGGTACCCACAAACCTTGCAGACAGTGAAGGGCCTTATGGACCCCAGACTCAGCTTCCCCCAGGTTGGACTTGTCACGCTTCCCCAAAACCCACTCCTGCTCCAGTCTTCCCACCACCCACAGGGGCACCCCCCTCTATTCACAACCGCTGACACTACTGCAGCCTCATCCTAACTGACCTCGGCTTCTCTGGGAGACCCTTCCTGCACCCTGAAATGAATCCTCTGCACAAGCGCTGTGCTGCAGGACCCCTCACCTGGCTCCACCTCCTACTTTCTCACTTGGAATCTTCTCTCGTAATGCCTCCTCTCTTGAACCTCGGCTCTGGCCGGGCCCATCTCTGTGGGCTCCTTAATGCCCCATGCTCCATCACCACAGCTCTCTCTACCTGTCCTTTACAGCAGCGCTTTCAAACTTCAGTGTGCACACAAATCAACTGGGGAGACTGGCAACCTGCAGATCCCGAGTCAGCAGTCTCAGATGTGGCCGGAGAGCCTGCGTTTCAGCAAGCTCCCAGGTGCTGCGGCTGCTGGTCTGTGGACCACACTTTGAGTAACAAGGCTTTAAAGCCCACGGAGTCCTTTCTGGGGCTCCAGCCTACTGACGAAGTTGTGAGAGCTCCTTGGGTTGTCAGTTCCAGAGCCTGGCCCTCAGGATCTCAAGCCAAGGCTTGTGTTCTTGGTGAGTCTTTGAGGGCAGAGCTGCTCAGAGAATCACGTACTGTAGCTCGACGCCCGGTACTGGAAGGGTTTTACATGTGTCTGTGGAGTCCCATTCTGTCTAGGCCTCCAGAGCAGAGCTTGTTTGGTCAGGCTGAGGGGTGCATCTGTCTGGTGAGGATTTCTGCTATGTTTCCCTTTTCAGAGTAAGCTCAAGGGGACTTACCAGGTACTGAGTTCCCAAGTCTGGGCTTTGGAAATGGCGACAACTCTGGGGGAAGCGGCTTAGGAGAACTTTGATCAGGCTCTGGTACCAGGAGACTGTCATGGATAGGAAGCAGTCCTGGGGGAGGAGCCACAGGCCTGAGTCTTCTGTGCCAGTCACCTCAGATTCCTGTGCTCTCTGCCCTGGCTGCCAGTGGAATTCCTGGCATCTATCCCAGCTCTTTCGGGAGCCCACAGTCCCTTACCAGCTGGGGGTCGATGTCCCCAATGGATTTGGTATGGACTGCTTCTAGGAGCTCCTCTAGCTCTGCCAGAGCCAGGCGCCCCCCTAGCCGCAGTCGATCAGGCCCTGGTGGCTCCAGCAAGAAGAGGCGCTTCCAAAGGGTGTCCCGACGGCAGTGCCCTCCAGCCAGCCGTACCAGCTGAGCCAGTCGTGCCCGTGCCATGCCCACCTCTGCAGCCAGTGGTGGGAACAGAGGAGCCGGTCCTGGCGCTAGAACGAGCCCTGAGGCCTCCCCAGGGCTGCCAGCTGAACTCCCGGGAGCCTCTGGCTCAGGGGGCAGTCTGGGTGGCTTCCGGAAGCGGCGCATGTCAGCAGTGAGCCTGGGGAAGAGCTCTCGCTGGCTGGTGAGCACCACGAAGAACTGTAGCCTGGGGTGGGGAGCAGGGCAGGAGAGTGGTGGTCATAGCAAGAGACACACAGGGCAGGGCGGGGCAGGCTGGGAAATGGGCGTGTTCAAGGTAGGGGATCTGCTGACCGCAGAACGTGCCGCTCAGCCTCTCCTTGCTCCTCAAAGGGTGCAGCACAGTGACAGACAAGCAGAGACACATCAAAGTCATCCTGGTGGCGAAGTCCCTCAGAATCCAGGTAGGAGCCAGAGCTGTGAAGGACAGGTTGGGGAGATGTCAACTCTGGGGTTCTAATGAAACAAACCTCACCCTGCCCAAGAAAACACGGGTCTCCCTACTGCAAGTATGTCCCAGCCCCAGCTCCTGCAGCGTGCATGCTGGATGCCCCTCCCCGCCTTACCTATGCCATGCTGACACCAGGGCATACTCATTGTGTTCTGGGCCCCCTGGCCGGGCCATTCGCAATGGCTTCATGTGATAAGAGCTGGCATGGTCAGCCACGTAGTTGTACAGCTGGTGGGCAGCAATGAGTGGTGTGGGGAGCTCCAATGTCCCTGAGGGGTAAGTAACAGGAGACAGCAGACACTAAGCCTAGGACAGACACACTGATCTGGTGGGGCACAGGGATGGGAGTCTTTAAAGCTCTGACTGGCAGGTAGAATGGGTCTGCTTTCCTTAGGAGCGCCTGCATTCCTGTGGAACACTGAGATGGGACAAAAGTAACTCAGAGGGCAGGGAACATGTGACGTGGGGTCCAAACTCTGGTAAGAAAGACACAGGACAGAAACATGGGGACATGATATGTGTGACAGGAGGTAATTAACAACATGGGACCACCTGTCCAGGGAGGTGGTTCCACCAGCCCTGACCTGGAGGCACCTGTGGCCTGTTCTTTTTTGGGTTCACTGGCTTGCCCTTGGGCACTGACCTTGGTAAATGTGATTGCGGCCGAAGTGGGGTCCGTCGGGGTGGTGGGCCAGGAAGTGTCGCAGGAAGGTGGTGAGGTGGTAGCCGTGCCGCAGCACCAGGTGGGCGCCTAGCACGTGCTGGTGCACAAGGCGCAGATGGAAGTCATAGCTGAACGAGTGCACGTGCATCAGGTCCCGCACCTTGTCACACTCCTCTGTGAACAGCATAGACAGCTGGGGAGGCAGCAGCAGGAGACAGGGTTAGGGTGTGGCTGCATTGGCTGCCCAATACATGTTTCCCTCCTTCCGCGGGAAGAAGTGCAATCTTTCCTCTGCTGCTGTGGCCCAGTGGAATGCCCTTTGCCAGAATGGTTTCTGTGGGAAGGCCTCCTCATTCTAGCCTCCCTTTTTCATACTGGATTGTAACTACTTCCACGAAACTAGAGCCATTTTGAGAAACTGGGCCATTTTGCTGTTTCCCAGATTCCACTAGGGTCTGCCACAGACCCTAGATGACTACAGGCCAGACCAGGCACTGTGCTGCCTCAGGGCTACAGCTGAACACACTTTGGATGACCGACGGGGTCAGCCTGGTAGTGAATGCAGCTCACCAGAATGAGCACTGACCTAGCCAGGCCACAGCACTGGATCAGTCACTAGGCCAGCCTGCCCACTGCATTACTCTACTGCCCGGCAAATGGGACATGGAGCTATGCTGCCCACAGGACACTGGGGTGCACTGACTGTGCCTACACCTCATCCACATACCTGTGAGTTGACAGCCTGCCCCACTGGGATTCGGGAACATTCCAGGGCAAACTGTTTGACACAGAAGTAACAGCCCTGGAGGGAAGGTGAAGATGAGATCAGGAAGGCAAGAGACAGGTGGGTCTGGCTCTCTCCACTCAGTGCTCCTCCTGCTTACCTGGAATGTCAGTTCCATGAGGATGATGCCCCCAGGCAGTGCCCGCTGCAGGTGGTAGGTGGTTACTGGAGAGCTAGTACTCTGAAGAAAGGAAAAACGGGGCAAGGATTGGGGGCTCACTAGCCTCAAATCAGTAGGGTGGAAGTCCCTCGGACCCTGACTTTAATGGTGTCAGTCTGGGATCAGTGACCTCGGTACATCACTCAGGGTCAATGACCTCAGGCCATGTGAAAGTAATTCAGCATCAGTAACTTTACCATTATATGACAAGTTACCTTGGGGCTCCCATCAGTCTTGGTTTTAGGGCAGGAGAAGGAGCCTCGACCCTCTGTTCCAAGGATAGCCATGGCCCGTGGCCGGCTGGTGCTGTAGAAAAGGAAGAGGGACAAGAGGATGAGGCAGGCAAGTGGCATGCAGTCACAGTGATCGGACGGACCCAGAATCCGTTTTACATGAAATCATTTTGCAGGGGGGGGAAACAGGCCCACAAAGGTGCCACTGTGAGTGGCAAGGCTGGGCCTGGAGTCCAGGTCTAGACTGCAGGGCCGGGCTTTCTCCACAGCAGCTGCTGCTTCAAGGGAGGCAAAAAGAGTGCTCAGTAGGGAGGTGGAGTCTAAGCCTCTCTGCTACTGAGAGGGTGTGTGCTGGGCAGGAGAGAGAAGGGGGAGGGTGATGCATGTCTACGATTTGATTAGGAAAATTTAAGGAGATGCTTGATGCCTGGTTAGGTATCTTCCTCTGAGAGGGAAAAGCTGCTGTCTTTTGATTGGGGGATGGCAGTTCCAGGCTTTAAGAGGCATATTGCTCATCACAGTTTAGTGCAAAGGATAGGGGAGAAGGGAAGCAGGGGAAGGACTGGGAAGAAGGGACAGAACAGAAGGGGTCAGGGGGACCCACTCACGCCAAGGGGCTATAGAATGCCAGAATTCTTGCTGGGGGTCAAAACCTCTGGCGGAAAAAGTATCCCATTTAAACCTCAAGGAAACTGGGACAAGACTTAGTGATTGTTAAAGACTGGTGGGAAGGGAAGGCCTGGCTTTAAATTTTGCTGCAGAAACAGTTTTGTTTTTTTTTTAACTCAGTGTCTTGTTTTAAAAAGGAATTCAGATTTCGGGGGAAGAGCATAACTGATGGCAAGTGTGCAAATTAAAGTCCTTTAGAGAAGCTCCTAGAGCTGGGAACTGTCAAGGCAGCAAGCTGTGCAGCTCCTCCCCAGGGTAGGAGGGGCCAGTCTGGCCCCTGAGATGGGAGCATAGGAGAGGCAGGCACGCCTTCTCTTCCTAATGCCTGGAAGAGAGGGAAACCTGGGTAGTGGAGAGCTGGGCACAGAAACATGGGAGAGTTAGAACTGGCTTTCTGGACTACTGGCTTGAAAAGGTTCTAACTGAAAACAGAGGAAGGAGAACATGCCTTGATAAACTCACAAATCTGGAAACACAAAAGTAGCTGTGTGTAAAGTGAACAGCTCATTTTTCGCATACAGCTACTGGGAAAGGGCAGGGAACACAGAATCTGGAGAGGAACATAGAGCACGGGCCACAACCATGGGAATCTGAGATTTAATGGTGGATGAAAAGGTGGCTGCAGAGTTGTCCCTGCGCTCAGGGGAAATGGAGGTGGTGACAGAGGGGCTGCCTACTTCCCAAGACTCAGACCTGTCAGTACTGGCCAGTGGGTGAACATGACCAAGAACAGACCGAGGACAGTGATGCAAGTAGGCCTAGCATAGAGGTCCTTGGTGAGAAAAGGACTTCCCTGGGCCAAGAACCACATCAAATCTCAGGAGAGGTCAGTGGGATGATCAGGACAGGAATCATTAAGGCCTAGATCCAGAGGCTTAGGAGTATGTACGAGATTCACATGGGCAGGCCGAACGTAATGGCTCACACCTATAATCCTAGCACTTTGGGAGGCTGAGGTGGGCAGACTGCCTGAGTTGAGGAGTTCAAGACCAGCTTAGGCAACATGGTGACACCCCATCTCTACTAAAATACAAAAAATTAGCCAGGCAGGGTGGTGTGCACCTGTAATCCCAGCTACTTGGCAGACTGAGGCACAAGAATTGCTCAAACCCAGGAGGTGGAGGTTGCAGTGAGCCGAGATCACGCCACTGTACTCCAGCCTAGGCGACGGAGCGAGATTCCATCTCCAAAAAAAATTCACGTGGGGGGATGTATGCAAGCGTGTAAGTGTAGAAGACATGTGTGGGCATGAGCTTTGTGAGAATGGACACAGTTCTGTGTACAAGTGTCATCATGAGTTCCACAAAGCATACAAGGTCTGCAGGACACGTCCGAGGGCTGTGTGAAAGTATCCAAAACCCTCACACGTGTGCGAGCCTGGTGGGATGAACATGCACGGGCCCAGCCCGAGTTGTCAACATAGGACCTTGTAAAAGGAAGAAGGGCCTGTGGGGCCTCACTTGCAGTGCAGGAGAAGACAGAAGGGAAAGCAGGGATGGGCTCACCTGCGGGCAGGTGAGGGGGGCCGCAGTGGTACCAGCACAAAACCTATGCTCTGCAGATACTGCACATATTGCTGCAGGAAAGCCAAGCTCAGCTCCTTCAGCCAAGGCTCCTCACGGGCTCCCGGGGGCGACACATCCAAGGATTCACAGCTTGTGGGGGCCTCTCGGCTCCCAGACCCTGACTCAGGGCGATGGCGCCGCTGTGAGAGTAAAGATCAAGAAAGATTCTCCCCACCGTCAACCATCCTGCTGGGGATGGAAGAGGGGGGTCACTGTGGGGTAAGCAAAGGTCTCCTAGAAGTCTGGGAGTCAGCCTCACCTGCCCCTCAGGGAGTCCAGAGGTCTCTGGGGGCCCATGCATCCAGGCAGCTGGGTCGAAGAGCATGGCTGTTGCACAGTAATGCACCAGGCGGGATGACTGCTTCAGGGTCTCCAGCTCTCCAGCCTGGGGAAACAGGGCAGTGAGTATGGAGCAGTGACGGGGCAGGATCACAGATCCTCGAGGAAGATGCAAGCTGGGGTCACTCACACTGATGGGCATGGTGGCTGGAGTAGAACGCTGCTGCCAGGTTACAAACAGGTTTTCCATCTTCATCTGGCGCTCCAGCTCTGAGGGTTGAAGGCATTAATAGTAGCCCCAGGCATTGTCACCCGCTTCCTCCCAGACTCTACAGATTTCCTGTCCCAGTACCCTCACCTCTGCGCTCTGCCATCTTGATCTCTAGGAACTGTTGTCCATGGTAGGTGACAGGATCAGGAGGTCTGGGCACAGGACCAAGTATGGAGCTGGGGCGGGCAGCCGTGATATCCCTTAGGGCCTCGTCAAAGGGGAATGTGTCCAGGGGAAGGGGACCCCCACCACGAGAGGACCCACTCAGCCGGCCCTGCTCACGGCTCAGTGGGGGACTTGCACTCCGGATGAGGGTCTCCACTTCCATGGTTGGCAGCAGGAATGGGTTTGGCTCCTGAGAGACGGAGCATTGCAATGGGTTCACAGCCTTTGCCCTCGGACCCTCTCTCTCATCCCATGGCTTCCTCTCTCAGACTCTCCCTCCCCACTACCTCTGCCCTCAGTCTGTCCCATCTTTCCAGCTTCTGAGCTGGTTTTTTCTTTAACTGACCCCTCAGTAGCCAAAACTATAGGAAGAGCCAGAGCAGCAGGCACCTTTTCGTCTCGCACGGGGAAGTCCAACTGGCCATAATGATGGAAGAGTCCAAGCTTCTGGCTGAGTAAGCAGAAGATGAGATGGGCTCGTGCATTCTGCCACTGCACCAGGCGAACCAGTGCTCGGCCCAATGCTGCCCCCAGGTCTGGAGCCCAGTTGTAGGTCAGCAGCTGTAGCTGGAGGTCGGGGATCAGGGTCAGTGAGATTATGGAACCCCTCTTCCCACCCAGTCCCTGGCCCCATATCTACCTTCTTGTCCACGACCTCCAGTAGCAAGAGCCTCTGCCGGGGAGCATTTCGCCCTGAGCTCCCATCACCTCCTGGCTCGAAGCGCTGCATGGCTTTGGCAGCTACAGGGTGGGGGAGGGGCACAACAGGGGCCTGGGAACAGATCCCCCTTGATCCCACCCTCCCCTCTGCAAGGTTGGAGACCCCACCAGTTACTCTTAGCCTACCCCCACAGGCCATGCCCTCACCCTGCTGTGTTGGTCTCCTCCACTGCAAGAAGTTCCTTCCCAGAAGCAGCAGACGCCGCTCAGCTGCAGGGCGGGGAGATGGACCCAGTTGCCCAGGGGAACAAGGGCTGAAGATCTCTGGCTCCGAACCCCTATTGAAAGGGAGGGCAGACCGAAAGGCCATCCATGACACCACTCCCTGGCCTAGTCTTCACCTCCCTGGGCCTTGTTTCCACCTCTCCTAGCTCAGTTTCCTCAGGTTTGGCTTCCTATAGGCCCAGCTTTTAGCAAGTTTAGGGGAGTTCCCTTCAATTCTATAGGATCTACACTCACAAACGCTGCTCAAAGATGCGGACACTGGTGTCTCCAGCCATTGAGGTGACTAGTGCGGTGAACTCAGACAGGATGGATGGAAGGAGGAACCGGGACACCATGTGGGTGGAGCTCCTGGACACTGAGGCACAACCTGGGAGGCAGAGGAGTCACTATGGAGCTGCAGGATGGAGACCAGGCTGGGGTTGAGGGATGGGAGGGGAGGCTGGGGTCTCACCAATCTGAACCATAAACTCCATCCAGCGCCGAGCAGCACGGGCAAACACAGGATGAAGGGTCCCCACCTCACCCTCTTCTAGCTGTGTGGTCCGGCGTCTGAAAGACAGTGGGAGTAAGAGCCTCATGTCCATACATGACACTTGTATGTTTATACAGACCACGGCCCATCTGTGACTTCACACCCATACCCTCCCAGGGCAAAATGCCACCACACACACACCTTTGTCTCTGGGCTCCAGAATCTGAGCCCGGTGCCCGCTCAGCTCCACCGGGAGTCCGAACACTCTCGGTTTTGTGACGCCTCCGGCCCCGAGTGTCTTCTGGCCGATCCAGGACAATGTCATCAGTTGTTTTGGGGGAACCCAAATCCCCACATTCTGTTTTACTCTGGGGGCAATGCAGTGAATGAGGAAGGGCTACTGGGAAGAGGAAAGGTGTGGGATGGAGGCACTATGGAACAGCAGTGAGCTAGGAGGATTCAGAGGTCTGGGTTCAGACCCTAGCTTCCCCAAGGGCAGGCTAAGGAGCCCTGTGCAGGTTACTTAACTTTCCTGAGCCTCACCTTCCTCACTGTAAAAGCTCTACTTATCTTGCAAGCTGTTGTGAGGATCCGACAAGAAAAATGGAAGTGAAGGTACATAGTAAGTTAAGGCTCCCTCTACATCAGTGAGAACTGCCACATTCTGCAAACTCTAGTCCAAAAGACAGAGCAGTTTTTGCTTTGTTTTTTTAAGAGAGTGTTTCTATGTTGCCCAGGCTGGAGTGCAGTGGCCATTAATAGGCATGATCACAACGTACTACAGCCTTGAACTCTTGGCCTGAAGCAAAATCCTCCTACTTCATCCTCCTGAGGAGCTGGGACTAAAGGTACATGCCATGGTGTCTGGCAGGACAGAGCAGTTTTATATGGAAGGAGACTGTGGCAAGGCCTATAGGGGACTGGGAGGCAGGAGGGAGTGTAAGAGGAGCTAGGAGGCAGGCAGAAAGGTAGATGCCCACTTCACCACTTCCTCCCATTACCAGCATATCCCAGAAGCTACGCCGGCCAGCTTTGCTGGGTGGAGTCACAGGCTCCCCAGGGACAGGGGCAGGGGGAAAGGTGCTAGCTCGGCCTGCAGAGCTCCTAGTTTCCAACGATCCGTTCCTGAGACTTCCTGTGGACACCAGATATTACAGACACCCATCACTGATCATCAATCCCCATTCCAGAAAACTGAATCTCAAGACTGGTATGACAGTGACCCGCCTCCTACTCTACCTGTCAGTGAATGACAGTATATACAACTGATAGTGTGCAGCTGCATGTGTTAGTATGAAGTGAGCTTCTGATGCAACAGCCCTGTCTAAGTGGGTGAGCAGCTGCAGCCATTCACTGCTGCCAGTGTAGCACCTGGATGATGCACAGACAAGCTCATGGACAACTGTAAGTAAGTGATTCTGATGTAGTAGTTTTCTGTCATGCTTCCCCTAAACCCCATCTTTGTACCCTCACCTGCCACACTGTCTTGCCTGGATCTGTGACATTCTCTGGACCCCAAGGACCTCTTGACTTGCGTACCTGGGGGTGTGTCCTCTGTACATAGTGAAGCTGGTAGCAGCTGAAGCTCGATGATGGCATCGGCCAGGGCCTGGCGAGCTGCTCCTCGGAACTTCTCCTCCAGCTGCACAATACTGATGTTCCCCTTTTCCCACACATCCAGTCGAAGCCGTGGGGCCCCATTCTGAGCTGGAAGGAGAACAGATCCCCCTCTACTCACCACCCTTACCTCCCACAGCAATAACTGAACACCTCATCCTCTGACCAAGCTGTCCCACCTGAAGACCCGTCCACAACAACCGGGCAGCGGATGACCTGGGTCAGTTGCTCAAATTCCTCCTCTCGCAGTGGGTCTGGGGGTCCCGGAGAGGAGGGGGGCCACAACGCCACTGACAAGGGGGCCCCTCCTTCATCCACAAAGGCTAGAGTGATGCAGGCAACCCCTGGGTAGAAATCCATAGGAAGGTTCAGCTGTGGGACTTGCAGACCACCCCTCCCAAGACCCTCCACTCAGCTGCAAGCCTGGGAAAGCTCCTCTCAGCAACAGGATGACAAAAGGCTTTCCCTCACCTGGTGGTGCCACAGGCCCATGACCTGCACCATACCTTTGCCCCCAGTGCCCTGTCCACCAGGCTTGTTATACAAGTAGATGTCCAAGTCAGGGAGGCCACCCTGTGGTGGGAGTGGATGCTGCGGAAAGAACAGCCACAGAGCACTAAGACCAAGCAAATGGACAAAACCCTCAGGGATGGGTGCCCACAGTGGGGAACATGGTGCAGGTAGACATGGGAGCACGAGAAGACACAGGTGGGTAATAATGGTCCCCAGGGGGCACGGGTATACCCAGGTCCATGGACAAAGGTACATATAGTGGTATCTGTAGGAAAGAGTCAGTAAGGGTGTGCGTGGGGCGGGTGTGCGTGGGGCGGGTGTGCGTGGGGCAGGCGGCAGGGGTGCACATGAGTGTGGAGAGAGATGAGTGCAATCTCACTTGGAAGTGGTTCCGGCTGTTGCTATCTGTGTACTTGGGAGAGTGCAGGAAGATGAGCAAGTTCTGCCGTAGGTACCACGCCAGGGCTGGAAGCCAGGGCCTGCAGGACGTGGGTAGGGCCAGATGCAGCACCTCTGAGGGGAGACTTCCAGGGGGCTGGATGAACTGCAGAGTGGGAAGAAGAGGGCAGAGCTGAATGCAGAAGTTCCAGCCTAGACTGTCCCAGCACCTGTGGCTGAGTCTGGGAAGGATGCTGGTGCCTGGAGGGGAGCTGACCTCCACATCAGCTGGTGTTAGCTTGCAGTTCCGAACAAGCATGACTGTGATGACGTCCAGTGTGGCCTCATCCAGGCGCCGACACAGAACTCGCACGAGCTCATCCGTGATCTCAGGACCTTGACACAGCCATAGTGGGAAGGTGGGGACACTGGTAGAGGAACCAGCTACCCCCATAGCAACCCTAAGATGCCAAACTCAAACAATTCCCTGTATACTAGAGGCAGTGTTACAAATGCTGGCTCTGGAGGTAGCCAGCACTAGGTTCCAATTCTGCCAAGCTACTCACTATGTGACTGTGGATACTCTCTGAGTTTTACTCTCAAAACCTCAGTGCCTTCATCCATAAAATAAGAATTATAATAGCATCATCCTCATAAGTTTGTTGCAAGAATTACACTAGAAGTTATGTAACAGTCTCAGCCCAAGACCAGCATGTTAACTGAGCTATAGATATTAGCTGGAAAATCCAGTTGCCTACTGAACACCTCGGGCAAAATATATCACAAATAACCATCCTCTTCACCCCGAACCCAGTCTGGTATCAAGCCGGTGGCACCACCAGTTCTCCAGTCACCCCAGCTCCCCTTCCCCAAGCTGCGCCTCAATCAACTGCAGTCCTATCCCTGAACATGGCAGAAGCCAGTCCCTTCCCATGCAGCTCCTGCTTGTGGAAAGCCCTGAGCACAGCAGGAACTAGAGGAGGGGCCCAGGGAGGAGTAATACGAGGTTCTAAGAGAAGTCCCAGAGGGTCTGGAGCCTCCAGCTAATATTTATGGCTCACTTAATATGTGCCAGGTCTTGGGCTGCAACTGTTACATAACTTCAGTGTAATGCTTGCAAGGTTCTAAGAGAAGTCCCAGAGGGTTCTGGAGCCTCATGTGGCCACTCCCCTACCCCCTCCTCAGACCTTACCTGCCTGCCCAACACCATGGACCAGCAGCTGGATATGTCTGTCCACTTGGCCCACAGGACGAGCAGCATCTGAACTGCGGCTGGAGGCCATGTCTAAGGGAGAACGAGGACCCTACAGAGAAAACTGTGGTCAGGGTCCTGGCTCCAGAGAGCAAAATGCAAGGGGCACACAGGGGCATCAGGCAGTGGGAGTGATACATGCCGAGGCTTCCTCAGAGTAGATGGGCTCTTGGCTTCGGGACAGAGCGAGGGAAGGGGGCAACGCATCCCCTTTCCATGGTCGGTCACTGCAGGATGTCTCCAGGAGCCTGGGAGAGAGCAGCATGTCTTTGGACATGCCTCCTCCCATGCCATCCTTAACTCATGCCCTACCCATCTTCCAAGAGCCACGTACCGAAGATAGTACACAGCCTTCGTTGCTCGTTCCTGATAAACAAACATGTTTTTCCGGTTCACCACAGAGAAGGCATTGAGCACAGAGCGCAGGGCCTGGATGGCTGGGGAAGTAACATGGGCTCAGGAAACTGCCTTCTCCGGATCCTTCCAATGCTCACCTGCCCTGTCACGTCAATCACATACCCCGAGAGACCCCCATGCTGGGTCCCATTTTGAGGCGTGAATGGACTCGGATCACAGTTCCCCACACAACATCACAGGAGAAATGGCCAGGGACAAACTGCATTGTGGCTGCCAGGTACCCT
This sequence comes from Piliocolobus tephrosceles, assembly GCF_002776525.5. Lineage (NCBI taxonomy): Eukaryota > Metazoa > Chordata > Mammalia > Primates > Cercopithecidae > Piliocolobus > Piliocolobus tephrosceles. The sequence goes on from NC_045434.1 coordinate 178,891,740, forward strand.
CGGGGCGCACAGCTCTCATCAGCAGCATAATCTGGGGGAAGGGGAGCAGGGATTAGAAATGGGACAAGCCACCCTCTGCCTCCACAGACTTCTCACCTGGGAACTGGCATACTTGCCCTCTCCTTCAGACCTGTCCCTGATTACTGCAGATAAATGATGATCATTTTGGGTAACACAACAGGGCCAGGCAGACACATGCCCTTAGGAACACAGGTCATAGCACAAAGGCTTCTAGAAGTATCTCAAGGAGACTTAGAGAAGGAGCTAAGGAGAGGTAACAAGGCAGACAAAGCATGAGGAAATCCTCAAGATCATGCCAAGAGATTCTGACCCTGTCATAATATGTGTCAGTAGCACTGTAGCACTATGTCCTCCGGGGAGTTCCAACAGTAACCTCATTAAAACCAAAAGGGTATGGCTGCTTATGCACACCAGCTGCAGAGGAGGGATAAACTGTGTCCTGGGCTTCAGAGGACAGAAGCGCCAACAAACCCAAAGGATAGTGTGGCAGTACACAGGAGCCCATGGCCACAGTACAATGCCTCCTTTGACCCTTTTTAGGTTTCCAGGGAGCCTTGTGGTGGATCAAAGTGGCAGTTTTGCTCTCAGAGAAGCTGCTGTCAAGTGTGAACAGCACACAGGCTACCCAGGAGGCTGCAGTTTCTGTGTAGAGGCAGAGGCTCTGGAATGGAATGCTGGTTGCTAAGGGTTTCAGGGAAAAATTCTGGAGAGACTAAAATGAGGAAGGGCTGTGTCTGGGTTCTGACTGGTCTTACATCTCAGGCTGCCGGAAGTCATTTTGAAGTAAAAAGTGTTCGCCTGTCCTAGCGCATCTTCAATTTGCAGAAGATGCCTTCGAAACCATGGGAGTCCACTAATTATGGGGACTCTGCTTTGATAAGGAGGAGATCCCAGCATATGCTGAGAGATGCACTCTCCTGCAGATGTCAGAAACATTTGTCTACAGACTTGCTGAGAATGATTTTACTTTTAAATCAGAGAAGAACTGCAAAGGAATGTTATGGTTCAGCTTTTCCTCTATCCGTTTGTGTGAGAGGTTATCAGGAGTAAGAGAAGGGAGAAGTGTTGAGACTTCAGTTACTATCTTGAATGGATTATCGTGTTCCCTTACCATGACCGGAAATCCCAAAGCAGTCCCGTGGCTGCCTGTCTGGAGGAACAGCCAATTAGAAGGCCAATTCTACTGGCCTTCAGGCTCCTCCCCTCTGGATTTCTCTTACATGGGAACTGGCCTGCTTGTCCTCACTCCCCCAAACTCTTCATTCCTGTCTATTTCCCTGCCAGGGAAAGACGGTCATTCTGGGTAACGAGACAGGGCCAGGCAGAGGCAGGCTCTTAGGAAGACGGATCATGGCCTGATGCCCCTTCAATCATCTCTCCTCTTCTGTATTCTTCAACCTCTCCCTCTCCACTGGCTCTTTCCCTATAGAATATAAACACGCTCAAGTCTCTACTTTATTTTAAAGCTCCTTCCTTGCCCCCATCTTCCTTTAGTTACTGCCGTATCTATTTTCTGTCTTCACTGCCAAGCTACTTGCAAGAGTAGTTATTCTCTGCCCCACCTATCACCCTCTTTCACTTTTAATTTCATCTGCTTTCTATTCCCATCTCTCTACTGAAAGTACTTCCATGAAAATCACTGACGTTCATCAGCCAATGACGTTCAGCAGCCAAGTTCAGTGATCCTTTCCTGTCCCATCCTTCTTGCTCTCTCTCTAGTACCTGGCACTGATGACCAAGTAATGAGGACTCTGCCCTCAGCTTTCACCAGAGTATTCAGTAAAAGAAAGGGCAGCAGCACTGCCTTGTGAGGGAGGCTCGTGGGTGGGATCTCACCATCACTGGGCAGTGGTGCCCGCTGACGGGAGTGGAAGGGAGTCTCGCTGCGCCACAGATCTTCTTCACTCTCAGCCACCAGAAGAGAGTTACACACGTGGCTGTCATGAAGGTCTTGAAGAAGCAGTCGCTGGGAGAAGGAGCACGAGGTCAGGGAACGGAAATATCTCCTCCTAAATGGGTGGTGGTGGTCAGGGGTGATCAAATGCCAGAGAGAATGACCACTATCACTGGGGACTGGAGGTCAACAAGAGTATCAGTCATCACTGAGAGGTCAGAGCTCAGGCCTCTGAGAGTGATTCTCAGTCAGGGACACTTGCCCCTTTAGCGCCAGAATCTGTTCACCATCCTTCGGGTCTCAGCTTAAAAATCACTTCCTCTAAGAAGCTTCCCCTGATACTTCAGATGGTCAGATTCCTGTTACATGCTTTCATAGCAGCTTCTACTGTTCCTTCTAGGATTCTTCACAATTGTAATTGAAATAAGTTGTGTAATTCAGTTGTTCAACTGTCCCCCATTCTACACAAACTCCACAGAGTTACAGCGTCCCTCTGTCTGGGTCACTAGTATATCACTAATGCCAGCACAGTGCAATGAGAGGGAGTATCTCATGGTTACTGGGATGGTTTGAGAGAGTAACCCACTGTTACTGGGGGTGGGTTGTGGAGCACTCCCAAAGTTGTAGGGAGCTGGGGGAGAAACAGCATCCTACTAACTGGGGGAGTCAAAGTCTTTCCATTATTATTGATTCTGAAATGGACCAATAGCCCCTGAAAATCAAGTTCTTAGAAATTTGGTTCTCATCTCTTCTGTCTCAGGGCCTGGAGAGTCCTGCCCCTTACCTGGTTGACCTCCCTGCAGATTTCCCCAACTCGCCTCACCAGGAGCTGCTGCAGGTGGCGACACTCAGTGCCTGTCCCCCCATCCTCCCGAATCAGGCTCCTGGGAAGGAAGGATAATCTGACCAGAACTGCAGTGAGGAGTTATATGTAATGGCATGATATGTATATATGACATAACTGCAGTTATATGTATCACGAAGGGGAGGGAAAGTCATGGAGGTGGGGCCAAGGGAAACCATGAAAAGGGAGCAGGCTTGGACAGAGGTAAACTTGGTGGGAAATGGAAGAGACGGAATTCTCAAGAGCAGTTCTGGATGCCGAGGCTCCACACTTGCTTCACCAGCTCCCATACGGGCACCACACTGAGGCTCCTTTATGCTATGCACCTCTTCTTTCTTCTCAAGTCTTCGTCAGAATGGTGGTTTTCCTTTCTTCTCAACCCCACCTTACCCTGCACATCCCACCCACCTCTGAGATGACAGCAGTAGTAAACCGATGCCTATGCAGGAATCCTGGCTTTGTCACTTACTATGGCCTTGGGCAAGTATTTAACTGACCTGTGCTTCAGTTTCTTCACCCAAATGATAAGGATATTAATACGCCATAGGGTTGTTATGTAGATAAATGAGTGGATTCATGTAAGCACCAGAACAGTGCCTACCACACAGTATGCACCTGATAAATATTAGCTATTATGCCTTATTATTATTATTTTTTTTGAGACAGTGTCTTGCTCTGTTGCCCTGGCTGGAGTAGAGTGGCACAATCTCATTCACTGCAACCTCCACCTCCCAGGTTCAAGATTCTTCCGCCTCAGGCTCCCAATTAGCTGGGACTACAGGCGCCTGCCACCACGCCCAACTAATTTTTGTATTTTTAATGGAGACAGGGTTTCACCATGTTGGCCAGGCTGGTCTTGAACTCCTGACCTCAAGTGATCCGCCTGCCTTGGCCTCCCAAAGTGCTGGGATTACAGGCATGAGCTACCACACCCAGCCTTATTATGCCTTATTTTTATACATGAACTTCTGAAGCTGCTGTGAACCTTAGATGTTGTTAATGCTCAGCTAGAAGCCAAAATCCTTCAGCTTTTTGACTCCTATAAGACAGTTGAATGTGATCTTAGCTGTAAGATGTGGAAAGTGATTAGGAGCCACCAACCTAAGAATACAAGTTGGATCTCTACCCAAGCTCTCAGTCCCAAGTCTTACTTCTAACACTGGAGAGAGGTACTGTGGGAGCAGAGAGAAGAGGTTAATGGGAGCGTGAGGGTGCAGGCCGTGGCTTCTACTTACCGTGCATGTGCATACACTTCTACACGGTCCTGCAGGACCCGGACAATGAGCCAGAAGTCAGGCAGGCAGGGCCCAGGGAGGCCTGAGAGTGAAGGCTGTGGAGGTGCTGGCCCAGGTGGAGTCCGCAATGTGAAGGGGGCCTTCTCACCAAGGGTGTCATTGGGACCCTCACTGTCTGAGCCACTGCTGCCACCATCATAACCTGTGTCAGATGCACTGAAGGTCAATACCATCCGAAGCTGGGCCTGACTCACCTGATCCTCCAGGTGCATCCAGCTTGATGCACTTCAGATTAGTCCCTTCTGATGCCTCCTGCCCAGACCTTTCCCAGTGCAGCCCTAAGCCCACCTCCCATCAGCTTAGAGTCCTTCACCCCTCCCCCCAGCTTACCTAAGTGGTCTGAGTCCACACTGCCCTGACTGGACATGAGACTTAGTCCCCGGCTGGGCCCAGGCTGACTCCCTGGATAGAGAAGGAACATGCCTGGAGCCTCTCTCAATCCTGTCTAGGGCCTCCCTCCAAAAATGGAAGCATGGTCAGGGATCTGGTCCTGGCCCCCAGACTTTGCGGCCCAAGTCCTCTCTTACCTCCCTGTGGCACGCTGGGCAGGCTGATGGGGGGGACACCCTCAGAATCCTCTGGGGACCCAGGTGCTTGGGGGCTGGTTGTCAGGGTCTGAGAAATAGGAAGTCAGGACTGAGGTATAGGCCCCACACACCCACCACCCCCCTCCATTCCCAGGTGAGACTCACCTCCCCTTCGATGCCTTCAGCCCTGTCCTCGTGACTGTGCCAAGCCCAGGCTGCTGAAGAAGGCTCCCCATGGGACCCACCTGGCTGTTGGCCAGCTGCCACAAAGAAGAAGCCACTGTCAGGGTCTTCAAGAAGAACATGGCCAGGGAGATGGAGGCGACGAAACTCCTAGAGAGCAGGAGCCAAGATCACAGTTTAGGCAGGGCAGCCCTCCCTACACATGGTGAGCTACACTTCCTCATGAGACGCTCCTAACTACCTGGTAAAGCAGACGCTGGCATCCCCACTGCTAAGGTAAGAAAAGGTTCAGTGACTTGCCTAAGGTTCAACAGGAGCAGTGACCAGGTTGGGAGCTGGGTGTCTTTCCACTGAGCTGGGCTGCCAAGCACAGGGGCGAGGGCAGACGATGTGGTCCGCAGGGAGACGGGAGGGGTAACTCTATGAGCTCGAACTAACAGAGGGCCTTCCAGTCCTGTGCCTGGGACCCAGGGAAGGACGGGCCCCAAGGTGACCCTGCAGTGTTCTGAGGGCAACTTACCTCCTTGAATTGTGTGAGGGAACGCTCTGGCCCAAATACAAAACTCAGTGGCAGAGTTTGGCGAAGGCAGGTGGAGCGCCCAGGAGAGCTATGGATATGGGCAGCTGCGCGGTGCAGGGCAGGGCTCTGGGGGATGCCCCCTCTTCGGAGTGCTCCCACCATCTCATCTTCCAACAACCAGCGGATCTACGGTTAGACAGCAAGTGACAACGGCACCTCCCTTGCTTCCTTGAGCATCCCCTCAACCCAGACTAGAAGATACTTTGCCTCACAGACTGAGAGATGTCTCACTTCTATCCCAGAACAAAGGGGGTACCTTATCTTACTCACCTGATGGAAAGGGAATCAGTTGCAGTGTTGGGGGTGAGGGGCTCACCTCATTCATGGTGGTCTCAATAGCCAGTCTGTGGGGCGTGGCCAAATTGGATAGTCCTGGGTGCCTAATTGGAAGAAAGGTTAAGATACTAGTTTCCAGAAAATGAAATTGAAAAGGAGTAATGGACTCTGAGAGGGAGATAAGGAAGTACCTCTCTTCCTCTGGGGGTGGCACTGGGGGCCCTAGGCCATCATCTGACCTTAAAGATGACGGCTGCCCTGGGGATCGTGGGAATGAAGCACTGCTTTCAGATGTTGACCTGAACAGGGTGGGAACAAAAGTCAAAGGTCACGAGCTACTATGCTATCAGGGCCTCCTCCTCACTCCTTTCTTGGACTCCTCAAGGTCTCCTTAGTCCCCAAGTGCTCTCGATTCCCTCAGTGGTCCCCCTACCCCTCTTCCAAAACCTCCCACCAAATTTGCTGCCACACCGGTGGTGCTGAGGGTCTGAGGCCGTGGGGAGCTCCACTTCCAGGGGCAAGGTCAGCACGAAGACATCCAGAGTCACACTGAGGTCCCTCAAGGGAACTCGGCCTCCAATTGGGGGGCCCTCCAGACTGGAAAGCACCTGGCCTGGGAGAGGAGGAAAGTTAGCAGTTGCTGAGGGCTGCTCTAAGATAAGCACAGATTCCAAGTTCTAAGTGTTAAAAAACATAACCCCTAGGCTCCCCTCCACTCCCACACAGGCAGGCTGTTTCAGGACCTTTGGCTTTCCCCTGGGCTGCCTCAAACTCACCCAGGCAGGTAGGCAGGCTGCACACAGGTACTGAGCTGTGCTGCCCACGTAGCCGCACGGAGCACGTGAGGTGCAGGAAGAGTGGGGGCAGGTCGTGCAGGAAGCTCTCAGGCCCAGTGGGTGAGTCATCCCCCAAGATACTGAAGGAGTCTTCATCAGGATTCACAGTGTCTACATCTGACAGCGAAGCAGAGTCCAGCCCAGCAGGCCCCAGGTCTGATTCACGGCTCTCCCGGTATTCTACCTCTAGCTCTGGGTCACTCTCAGTGACCACACAGCAGGCAGATGTGTCTCCTAGTAGTGCATGTCACGTGGTCAATGGGAGAGGCTGGCAGTGGAGGCCCCTGAATCTCGGTGTGAAGCAGCCTTCCCCACCTTGACTCATTTGCCCACACACCTTCTTCTCCCATAAGCTCAGCCTCTGAAAACTCCAGGTCACTGATTTTTCTGTCTGCTGTGTCCCGAGGCCCCTCATCCTAGGCAAAAGAAAGAGACAGTTTGATCTAAGGCAAGACAAGAGCAACATCCAGGTCTCAGGGAACCAAGACTCAAGAGGGTCTGGGTGGGCCTCTGGGGCTGTGGGTTGAGAGCACAAGAGAGGTAAGGAAGAGAGCCACTCACTTCTCGCCTGCTGGATGGAGGGCAATAGAAGAAGTAGTGGGGATTGGAAGGCACTGTGCGGAAGTGGAGATGACTTATCTCTAGGAACTTCTCCTGTTATGGGGTTTAGGAGGAGGTTAGAATGTCAGCCACCCCTCAACAAGACACTACTCCCTACCCTAGGGCAGGACACATGCATACCACCAACCCAGGAGAGAATCCTGTCCCTCTGCACAGGCAGGACTCTACACCTCTTGTACCCTCGCCCAAGCTTCCCACCTGGATGACGCTATGAAGGGCACCATGGGCCTCTCCTTGGAGCTGGCAGACATCTGTCAGAGAGATCTCTGGCCCAGGGTCTGGATTGCCAGGGACACGGGTGCTCTGACACTCAGGCTCGCTTAGGTCCTCGGTCTCTATGCTGAATGGTTGGGGTAAGGATGTTGAAGTGTTAAGAACCACCAAGTTCTGAAGAAGCCCGCCTCCCAACTAGGGAGCAGCACAGGAAGCCTTTTTGTCCATAGGAAGAGTGCTTAGCATAATGGCATGGGTGGTGAAAGAGGCAAGGAGAACCAACATACACATTTTGGCTCTAACCTCCATATTGCTTTTTCTTTTTTCTTTCCTTTTTTTTGTTTTTTTTGAGACAGCTTTTACTCTGTTGCTGAGGTAGGAGTGCAGTGGTGCCATCACTGCTTGCCTTCTGAGTAACTGGGACCACAGGCATGTGCCACCACGCCCAGCTAATTTTTAATTATTTTGTAGAAACAAGGTCTCCCTTGGTTGCTCAGGCTGGTCTTGAACTCCTGGGCTCAAGTGATCCTCCCGCCTCAGCCTCCCGAAGTGTTGGGATTACAGGAGTGAGTCACTGCACCTGGCCTTAATTTTCACATTTCTTAATGGATGGGGATTTCTATGAAACAGAGTAGCGATAACTCCCAGTTTTCTGACTTGGATCACTAGGTTGAGGGTGATATCTTTCACCATGAATGAAGAAGAAAGGTGGATAATCAAGGGTTAGTGGGAAGAAAATGCATTCATTTGCGGTGCATGAAAAGTGGGTATCTAGAGCTCCAAAGAGAGAACTGGACTGGAGTTCCAATCTAGGAGTCATCAGCATATCCGTCCTTCTGGTTCTTCTGTTTCCCCAATGCTAACACACTGCAGATGCTAGACCCATAGCTGTCTGCCTGCTTGCCTTTCTCCTTCTCTCCTCCTCTTCCTCCCTTCAACAGCGACCTGTTGAGCCCCTAAGGTGAGCTGGGGACTTAGCAGTGAGCAAAATACAGTTTTGGCCTCCATGAAATTCACAGATTGGTTGGGGAGATTCCTACTATTGTGTGGATGTCCTCAGAACAAGTCTCTACTTTCACAGTTAGCACCAGGGGACTCCCTATCCCTGACTCAGCTCATCACTCAACATCAAAGCAGGGGAGATGGGGAGAGCCTGGGAGGGAGACTGCTGCCTGTGCCAAATGCGGGAGGAAGGCTGCATGGCAGTCAGCGAGCTGGTGACAAAGCACTACTGCTTCTCAGGTGCTTAGATACTACCTTGGACAGTCATTCCCCTGGACTGGAAGGTCCTTGTTTATAGGAACTTGGTCTGTGTACCTCCTTATCCATCATTCAAGTACAATCCTAACCTGGATTCAGAAGCTAGGATAGCTCGTTCCCGAGGCTCAGCACCCTCCTCCATGCTGCTGCTGAAGGGCCCGGGGCTGAGAGGCCCAGGGCTTGGGGGTGCATGAGGCAAACCCCAAGTGTGGCCACACAGTGCAAGCAGAAATGGAGTGATGTCTACTTCTTGTAGTAGCTCCTCACAGGCATCGACCGCTGTCAGCAAATCCTGGGAGGTCACACTCTGTGCTTGCTGCAAGCTGCGGTATAGCCCTGATGGAAGTGGAAGGGGCCATGAGGCTCAAGCTCTGGAATGGCCTCTCCAGTCCCCATCCTGTAATCCCTGTATCTCCCCCAGGGCCCCACTCCGCCCTCCCACCACCCTCCTGCTCACCACGGACATAGCACCGCTGTGCATGCTCCTGCAGTAGGGCACAATGGTTAGCTGCCTCCTTGTACCGGGGCTCCATCCAGGCTGAGGATGGGGAGGGGTGGTCAAGGAACTGAGTCCTAGGAAGGGGAGGGAAAATGGAGCTTGACTAACTCCTTTAAGTGATACCTCAGATTCATTAGCCATCTACACTCCAATGGATCATCCACAGACACATATCAAGTGTATTCATGGCCTAACAAGTTCAAGGGTTTGCTGAGGGAAATCAAGCAAGGAGCCAGCAGGATGTGGCAACTTACCTGCCCATGCCCATTAGTGTGTACTTACTTCTTGGCTGGGAGCCATGGCCCGGCGAGGACATAGGTCAACACTGAAGGCACTCACCGGAAGATGAGGTCTCGGGGCGCCTGAGGGGGCTGCATGCCAACCATTTGTTCCCTCAGCGCTTCCAGTGAACAGCTGTAGATGTAGACAGGACACCGGGTCCGGGGCCCATCTGTACTCTCAGTCTGGGAAGCCTGACGCCCAGCGTAAGCCTGTAAGTCTCGATGGAAGGGTGGGCTTAGCTCTCCTTGATTCTGGGCATTGTCTGTGAAGAAAAGGTGTCATGTGGTCTTCCAGCCCTGTCTCTTTCCCACTCCCACTCCTGCCCACCTTGAGTCGGCAGCCTTACCATCAGCCAGGGTTACACTGAGGACAGGCACTTGGGACTTTGTAGCTTTGACCCCGGTTCCTTCTAGATCTTTCAGACTGGGAGCCCCACTCCAATCCCCAAACTTAGGCTTTGTCTCCTCTTGAGGGGGTCCCTCCAGGCCACAGGCAGCCAGACGCTGGACATCTGAAGAAGATGAGACAATAAATCAGAGCTGCCTAGTGGGCTGGTGTGGGAGCTCAGGGGTTTGTATCTGAGGGGGTTCGTGAGGAGGTCAGTGGCTGGCACCTGAGAAGGTAGCTGGGAGAAAAGTCAGAAACACATGCTGGGGGTTCACAAGCCTTGCATAGCAGCGCCACTGAGGGGGCTGGGCAGAGATGAGAGACTTGAGAGTTTCAGGAAGACCTATTCTCTGTAAGAGAAAAATAGAAATTAGAGCAATCTATAAGCGAATGTCCAGCCCCTGTTTCACTCCTCCACCCTAGAGCTGACTCATCTTAGGTACAGCTTGAAAGATCCAGGACAATGGAAAATGACGGCATTCTGTCATTGGCAGATGCCATTTAGTCTCACTGGCGGTAGAAGGTTGGGGCCTGAAGATGTGGTGCTAGAAGGAGGTCAGTGTGACAAGGGCTCATGGAGAAGAATCGGTGCTGACCAGGGAAGTAACAGCGGAGTCTCCTGTGGCCTGGGTGCTGCCGAATGCTTGCTCCTTCAGGATCCCATGAACTCCCAGTAGTGGCCCCTCGGCACCTACAATCGGGGTAGAGATGAGTGAAAGAGGGCAGAGCCAGCAGAGAGGTGGGACTCTGGGTTGAAGAAAGGGGGAGGAAGGGGAAGGCCAAAACTCAAAGACAGAAACCACCCTGTGAGGGTGGGGGAAAAGGGCTGGGCCAGGGTCTGGTGTCAGGAGGATGTGGGTAACTCACCTGGAACATGGCAGGTCCGCCGCAGCACCTCACTCAAGAAGGCAGCCTGGTCAACGGGTGTCAGTGGGATCTCCCGGTCACTCAGCTCCTGCCCTAGGCAGCTGTGCAGCAGGCACAGCACCATGTCGTTGGCGGGACAGGACCCCTCGGCGAAAGGGACACCCTCTGGCTCTGCCCGACACACACTCTGCTCAGCACCAAGAGCCTCCTGCTGCCCGGTGCCCCCGGCTCAGCCCTGACCAGCAAGGCCCCTCCTTCAGCCTCATGGGCTCCTCCTGCCCCCGCCGCTCATCTGCTCACTTGCTGACCCATCTGTTTGTTATTTTCTAATACTTCCAGGCTTGCTGGCCCTTTAGGTGTGGGGTAAAAGGGTACCAGGTTCACCCACCTCTGGCAAGCAAGAGGAAGAACATCTGGAGCTGCTGGCACTGTGGCAGCAATCCCATTAGGTCAAAATGGAAAGGGATCTCATGGACACAGGTGTCTCCTCCCTGATCCAATCCTACAAGGGAGGAAAGACAGGACACAGTGAGACACTGATTATTCTACCCACTCCCCTGCTCCACCAGTGGGCCACCTGCCCCACTCACCATCAGAGACCCTCGGCTCTGGGGGCACAGGACCCCACTCCTTGCTTTGGCACAGCTGTATCAGGTATTCAAAGCTCAGCATGGAGCCTATGCAGGCAGCATCCCGTGGATGGAGCTACAGGAAGAACATCACAGGTCAGGAGTCAACCCCTCTTAGCCCAGGATACCCTGGGTTCCAGCTCTTCAAGAAGCTTCAACAGTCCCAGCCATTCAGAGGCACCAGGAAGCCCACAGACTGCAGTACTCCAAAGGAGATGGCACCCCAATCCAGTGAGAGAGGTTGGGGTACTGTTCTGAGGACACTCACAGCTTGCGGGATCTCAGAATATGTCAGGTCCTGGAGGTGCTTCCAGCTTCCAGGGCCAGGTCCCACTCGTCCACACTGTGGCTCAACCCACACCTCGGTGACCAGATTGAGCTCTGAGTCTCCCTCCAGGGCCTCCACTTCCACATCATTGTCATCATCTGTTGAGAAGCTAAAGGAGGAAGGGCTCTGAGTCCAATGCACAGCCTCACGGCAGGGAATGAACCTCATGGAGGGAAGGAGGCAGGCACAGAGGGCAGCCATGAGTCACACAAGGCCTTCCCAGACCAGCAGCTGCCTGATGAAGCATCTAAACACCGCACCCACTCCCTGACTTTGGGATCAAGATCATTTCAGGATATGGGAGCCAGACCTCTAGGGGATGGTGGGGAAAAGGGTGACTCTGCGGAGGCGGCCCTCACAGAGGGCCTGTCTCACCTGTCTTTGGTGGAGGTAGAGTGTGGGGGGAAGAGGATATACTGGACAACACAGGTATGCTTCTCTTCAGCTGCAGCCTGCCCTGGTGGTTCATTCTGTGGGCAAAATGGGAGATCTTGAGCAAATCCCAGCCGAGGCAGAGATCTGGCCTGGCTTAGCTCTGGCCCTCAGAATTTCAGTTCCCTCACCACATTGTCCTGACTGCAGCCTCAAACCTTGCACCCTCTGGCCACACTGTCCCTGTGAGGCAGAGTTTCCAGCAGTCCCAACCCAGCTCAGAGGCCAGTGTCCCTGAGATTATGACAGACCTTGGCAGGAAGGAGTCATGAGGGATGGCACATACCTGAATTGGAAGTTCCAGAACCATGTTGATGATTCCTTCTCCACTGCAGGCAAAGTGGAATCCTTCAGAAAGTCGGACTCTGAAGCCCCATAAAGGCCGAGGCAAGGCCAGGTAAGGGAAGAAGAGACACTGAGACTACAAGCTTTCCCCACACACACCCACCTCCCAACAGTTCTCAAGGAGCCAAGTCTGCTGGTGGCCCTGCTCAAACTGGCGGTCCCTCAGGGTATAACAAGTCCAATGAGGATGAGAGAGGCCAAAACAAATCGAGTGATGGGAGGAGACAGGGAGGGCAGTAGCAGATGCTGCTCTATACTTGAGACTTGGAATTAGAGGGGAAGTGTGTGCTACAGGTTTTCTGCTAGTGTCCCAGTCTACACTTGCTCTCTCCTTGCCCTGAGTGGCCTGGCAGACTTGGATGACGTACTCAGTGAGGATGGAGAGGAGCTGGGCAATGGCACTGAGAGGCAGCGCAGGGGCCAGTCCTGACGGGACACTCCAAAGCCAGCGCTGATGGTAGAGGTAGCGGGAGAGTGATGCCAGGCTAGAAGAGGCTGAGCGGCCTGACACCAAAGGCAGTGGACCTGGTGGCTCCAGTGTCAGCAAGAAGGGTGCCCGGTAGTCCAAGGGTAGCTTCTCATACCTAGGAAATGGGACAACTCCCCAGCGATCTCTACTCATCCCCGGCTAAGCCACGCCCTTCCACACCTCTGTACTGCTCATACCACGCTAGGCCACGCCCTCCACACCTCTACCACTTGTATCCCGCTAAGCCACGCCCCTCCACACCTCTGACCTACTTGTACCCAGCTAAGCCACAGCCTTCCACACCTCTGACCAACTCATACCCCACTAAGCCACGCCCTTCCACACCTCTGACCTACTTATACCTTGCTAAGCTACGCCATTCCACACTTCTACCACTATACCCTGCTAAGCCACGCCCTTCCACACCTCTGTACCACTCATACCCTGCTAAGCCACACCCTCCACACCTCTGACCTACTCACACCACACTAAGCCACGCCCTCCACACCTCTGTACCATTCATACCCTGCTAAGCCACACCCTTCCACACCTGTACCACTCATACCCCACTAAGCCACACCCTCCACACCTCTATACCACTCATATCCTGCTAAGCCACACCCTTCCACATCTCTGACCTACTCATACCCTGCTAAGCCACGCCCTTCCACACCTGTACCACACATACCGTGCTAAGCCACACCCTCCACACCTCTGACTCATACCAGGCTAAGCCACGCCCTCTATACCTCTACCACTTGTTCCCTGCTAAGCCACGCCCTTCCACACCTCTATACCACTCATACCCCGCCAAGCCACACCCTCCACACCTCTGTACCACTCACATCCTGCTAAGCCACGCCCTCCACACCTCTACCACTTGTACCCCGCTAAGCCATGCCCTTCCACACCTGACCTACTCATACCTCGCTAAGCCACGCCCTTCCACACCTCTGTACCACTCATACCCTAAGCCACGCCCTCCACACTTCTGTACCACTCACACCCCGCTAAGCCACACCCTTCCTTTGTGTGGTAGCACTCATACCCTGCTAAGCCAGACCATTCCACACCTCTGTACCACTCATACCCCACTAAGCCACGCCCTTCCACACCTCTGTACCAACCTGATGAGCAGTTTGTCCAGTGGCTTATGCAGGACCACAAGGCAGGGCCGGTCAGACAGGGCCTGCTGTGGCCCCAGCACGGGGGATGACTTGGAGGGAGAGCTGCCCCCGCCAGCGCCCCCTAGCCCTTTTCGTTTCACCTTGGGCGTTGGCTCCTTGCTTTGTACCCGGTGAGGGAAACGCAGCTGCAGGATCTCTTCCCTCAAGCCTGACACAATCTGAGGGGAGAATGTGGTCAGATCCTCCTACTCCCATCTCCTACAGGTCTGGGAGATGGGGCCCACAGACAAGGTGAGACACAGCCTTCTTCTCAAGGTCTTCCTTGGTCTGGGGACTCCTCCCTCTATTAGACCTGGCCCTGTGGGGTTTGGGGAGAGGGAGCTAGTCTACACCCCAGGGCTCCTTGGTCAGAGTCAGTTAGGGCCCAGCTCACCTTGTGTCGGGCCGGTGCTGGTGTGCCAATGGGAAAACCCAGGCGAAGAACCATGCATGGGGCCTTGGAAATGATACGGACCATGTAGAAGGAGGAGGGGGGCTGGTCTGGGGCACTGGGGAGAAATGGGAGTCAGTGAGCAGTCCGAGGTTGGCAGGATGTAGGAGTGAGGTCTGGGGTTAGAGGTTAGAGGGAGACATGGGATGAGGTGGGGGGTGCGTGAGGGGACATCACTTTGCCCACCTGGAGAGCAGCTTGACATAAGAATAGCCCTCAACTAGTACGAAGCTGCTCCAGTCCCGAAGCAGAGAGGTCAGGGAGGAGTGGGAGATCCTGCACTGGATAGTGCTGTAGCGCCCATTGCTGCCCGGGGTATGCAAGTGCTTGGGGATTGGTCTAGGAAGAGGGGTGTGGACTGAGGTTAGACCTCCCGGCCCCAGTCTTGGAGAAAAGGAATAGACTACTATCTCTTCTAGGCCTTGCCTGAGGTTATGGGGACTGATGAGCAGGGAGGCAAGGAAAAGGCTATAGTTTTTCCTTGGCCACAGTTGGTAAGAGCTCATCTGCTGCTCCCCCCGTTCCCATCATTCCCTATCCCCCAACCCCGATACTCCACCCCAACTACGGCCCAGCCCTAAGGGCACCCACGTGTCGTGCTCCAGGATTAGCACCAGGCGATGCATGTGCAGCCATCGCTGCCAGGAATTTGCATCCATGGACAGCACTGGCTTCCAGTAGGCAGCAAACTGGGCATGGGATGAGTCAGAACCACTAGGCTGGAGGGAGAGCACCTGGGGACAGGAACGACAGCACTATATGAGCATTTGTAGAGGACCAGGGTACAAACTGCAAAGAGTGAACAAAACCATGGGTAAACTCCATTCAGAGTCAGAGACAGCAGTGGCTTGAGGCTACAGCCCAGCCTGAGACAAAGCACAGTGGAGACAAAAACTGCTTCCACTGTGAAGACTAGATGTGGATGACTGAGCCCAGGGACAAACTGTGTAGTCCTTTAAAGCTGAATCCAGGAGAAGGATGGAACCATGAGCCCAGCTTATGTCACTGACTTGGGAGAAAAGCCACCGAATGGTGGCAGGACCTCATGATGTGGCCACTGTACATTAGCATAAGCCACCCGCCCATCACTGTTAGGCTGACAGCATGGACTGAGTGTGAAGACAGCACAGGACCAAGGAAGTTGTGGTCTTCAGGAAGTACACAGTTCACGGTGGCTGGTGGTGGATGCACACAAGTAAAGGTGACTGGGGGAGCCCAGAGTATGCCACATGGAGATGGGGCAAGCACTAATGGTCTGCTGGGGCTGGGATACCACCACCTAGACAGTGTGTGAGTCTTTGCCTCTGCCACCTGTGCTCTGTTCAGGACAGCCTGTCTCTATAGATCCTCCTCTTCCCTGGGGCCTTAGGGTGAGGGAGAAGAGAAGCTCTCAAGGTTAAAGCTTGGGCTTCTGGTTTAGGTGCCCTAGACGTGAGAAAGAAAGCAATAGAAGGTGGTGGTCCTGGGTTCCAGATGCTATACAACCCAAGTTGGCATGAAATGGGGCTACTACACTTCAGAGCTACTCACCGGGGTAGTGGAGCCTGGAGGGATGTAGAAGAGTGGCACTCCGCTCTTGGTGCTGTCAGGAAGCGTGAAATGCTCAGGCACTGATGAGAAGGACTGAAGGTGGGCAAGCATCTGGTCTGTCTGGTTGATGCTGTAGAATAAGGGCCAGGCCTGAGCCATATCTGACTCTGCTGGGTGCAGATGAGAGGAGCCTTAGGGGTATTTTGGACCCTGGATATAAGCCTGGTTCTCTGGGTGATGCTCCCCAGCTCCCACCTTCACAAATCTGTCCCTCCACACAACAAATGGGGCAGCATTCATTGAGTGATGACTTCACTGACCTCTGCAGCGTGTTCCAGAAACGCCGGATAACATGGGTACGATACAATGAACGGATGGGCTGCCTTAGTGCACAGGACACATCATGCAAAATGTCGTAGCCGCCTTCCATTGTCACTTCCACCCGTGTTACTCGAGGGCCCTCAGGCTCCAGGGGCCAGGGTGCCATAGCCACGTACTCAATGCGCATGTTGTGTTTCCACAGCAGCACCAGCTTTACCTCCAATTGGGACCCTCCTTAGGGAGAAGTGGGAGGGCCAGTTAGGAGAAGGCATAGGACTCTATGCCTGGGATTGAGTTCTATCTGAAACCCCCACCTATCTCATGGAACCTAGCCCTGCCAAAGGTTCCAAGCATGGTTCCACAGGTTTCAGGCCTACAGCTGGCCAACTGACACACAAGTTTGTAGAAACAATCTGAAAACCAAGCCAAGTTCAGGACCCTACACCACCCTCAGCTGGTTCACCTTGGGCAAAAAGAGATGGAATTGGGAAGTTCCATGCTAAGAGAATTAAGCCCTGATGACAATTCAAAACCCATTGTCTCAAGCGATAAGGTTTTCACTGTGACACTCTTTCATGTGTGATACATGTGGGTCTTCCCACACACAAATTCCTGAGAGATCTGTGAGATTACAGCAGGTTAATGACCCTTACCTTTGCCCAGTGTGACCTCTCGGACACTGTAGCCCTCTCGAAGTCGCACAGACACAGTGCTGACCAAGTCGGCTGGCACCTCCTTCTCAGTGTGCTTCTTCCGGCGCAAGGCCAGGGCAGGGTTGCTGCTTGCAGAGACCAGGTGCTCATTAAATAGTCGGTGCTGAGAGCCTGGAAGACCAGTGGGGATGGGGAAGGAGAAACTGGCTATCTGCCAACTAACTGACAGATCTGTAGGGTGAAGGAGCTATGCTGAAATCACTGTGAGGTAACAGTGCCAGTGGAGCCAGCTCCAGTTACACTTTCAGTACTCCAGGGCACCATAATCTCTGGGCCCATTCTATATTCCCTCCTTCCCACACCCACCTCAGTGTGCCTCTCACCGCAGTAATATTCAGGGTTCAATGCTTCCCCACTGCGCAGGAAGGAATAGAGGAGAAACGCCCGGTGGTAGACAGTCAGACCCAGGTTGCCTGGCTCCGGCTCAGGACAAGTGGACAGGTAGGAGCCGAATGTTGCCATTGCGATGAACTTCATTAATTCCACATTGGGCACATGGCCAAAACTGCAGTCATAAGAGTAAACTCCTCCCACCTGAAAAAAGTGAGCAACTGAAGACCTAGCTCCGACAGAGGCACAGGAGAAGGAAGACCAGGAGAGAAAGAGATTGGGCTAGGTGGCTGCTCCCATTCCCTGGACCACAGAGTGGGAAGTAAGCCAGTGTTTTCCTAGGACAGATCACTGTCTGTGTCTTTCCTTCTTTGAGCCCTTCTGTCTGATGCCCATGCTAACTGGCCACAGTATCCTCTGCACTTCCTCCTCAATACCTAATGGCCCGCCAGGCCCACCACCTCCTTCACTAAAGATTTTGGCAACTGGCTCACTGACTTCCTGTCATCATCCTGAGAGGCTTCAGCTTATCAACACTTCTCAAACTTTAGGGTGTATAAAAAACACCTGGGGATTTTGTTAAACTGCAGTAGGTCTGGGGTGGGGCCTGAGATTCTGCATTTCAAACAAGCTTTCTGCTAGTCATAGCAGACTACATTTTGAATACAATAGCTGTAGATGAGAAATTAGCAAACTACATATACCCTGAGGGGCAAATCTAGTCCATCACCTAATTTTGTAAATTGAGTTTTATTGGAACACAGCCACACACATTCATTTTGTATTATCTATGGCTGCTTTCACGCTTCAACAGCAGAGCTGGTCCACAAGGCTTAAAGGTTAACTGGCCTTTGCAGAAAGTGTTCGCAGACCTGCTCCAGATGACTCATTCAAATCCCTGCCCTCTCAGTTCCTTAACTCTCATCTCCAGTAACTTTCTCTATTCCGCTCACCTGCCTGTAGGCTACATGCTGGCTCTTGGCTTCACCTGGAACAAATTTATCTTTGCAATTTCTAATTGCCACAACCCACTGATTACATACAGCACTATACCCTTAGGTTCCTCCCACCCTCCTCCTGCTGCTGCTCTTTGACGTCACTGAGACTGCCAGGCCTTGAACCTCTGCTCTCTCCAAATCTATCCACATTGTCCTGACCCTCCTTTCTCGACCCAGCTTGGACCCTACATTCTGACAACTTCATAAGCATTGCTCTCAAATCCCTGGCCCTCTTCACTCTCGTCTGCTTCTTCGAAACCCCAACTAGGATCACAGCCTCTGTTCTTGGCCAGTGGTGCCCAAAGAGAAAAAACTGACAGTTGTGTAGGGTGGCACCACATCAAAATATGACACTCAACTCTGCTAGTCCTTCAGGGCAGTCCTCATTACTGTTCCTTCTTTCCAACTCTGGCCTCTCTTCCTTACAGTACTCGGCTTCACCAACTTCAGAGATAAATCAGAGGCCCTTCGCAGAGCTGATCTACATCTTCACTTCTACTTTCTAGTTTCAAAGAAAGAAACGACACTTCCCTGCTCCAAAAGAATCTCCCAATCTGTTTCTTAAGCCAATGCCCTCCTGTCAATTCAGAGACTTTACTCCACTAGCCTCCCTTTTCCTTTCTTTATTTTCAAACTCTTCTTCACCACAGACCCTTAGAAACATGCTTAAGTCTCTAGCTTTAAAAACAAAACAAAACACTCCTTTACCCTGTACTTCCCTCTGGTTACCATTCTCTCTCTTGCCCTGCTCTCGATCTCAACAGCCAAATTTCTTGTGTCAACACTTGTCCCTATTTCCTTCCTTCTATCCACTCTTCAATCCCCTCACCACCTCTTCACTAAAATGGCTCTGAAAAAGATCCCTGTGACCTCCTAATCACCAAATCCAAAGGGCACTTTTCATTCCTCAGTTTTTACTTGATCTTTTTGCTGCTTCTCACAGTGTAGTTACCATTGTGAGAGGCAGCAGAAAGATCAAGTAAAATTTTCTTCCAAAAATTCTGACTTCTCTGACACCACAATCTTCTGGCTCCTGGCTGATTCTTTATTCTTTGCTAGGCCCTCTTCCTATGAAAGATCTCGAACACTGGTGTTCCCCAAAGTTCTTCCAGGACCCTCTTCTGTTCTCAATTACCATCTGTACCCTGACAAATCTTAAATCTCTACCTCTCAAGCAGTGTTCGTCTCCTGAATATCAGGATCTGTGTATTCAACTGCTATCTGCTACAAACAGCAACCATATATTAAGTGATTATGTACAATGCTAAATACTTCAAACGCATCTCACCTCCCAGTGAGTTATGTACTTTTACAACCTCCATTTACAAATGAATCTGACCTAGAGGTGAAGCAATGTGCCCAATGTCACCCAGTTAATAACTGCAGTCAGGATTTAGACCAGCATGCCTAACTCCAAAGGTGATCTTAACTGCTGTGTTGAACCACAGGCACCTCAAACACAACATACACAAACTTGCATTCATCATCTTATCCTCACTCTACCACAACTGCTTCTCTTCCTTTTGCTCTGCTGCTACCCAGTCAACTGGAATCAGAGACTTGGAGACATCTTTAAGCCCTCTTCTCTTTCATCTCCTACTCCCATCTTGCTAATCATGAAGTCAGGTTGACTCTGCCTCTTCATTTTTCTCAATCCTCTTACCCCTAATTTAAGCCCTGATCCTCTCTCACTGACTTCCCCCCGTCCTTCACCCAGCAGCAAGAGTGACCTTTATAAAACATAAACCCAACTAATGACTTTCCTTCTATCTATCTGCATCACCCACAGAGTTATGCTTAATCTCATTAATAAAGCAGAACCAGATTTTCATGTTCTGGCCTGTGCCTACCCCTTCAGCCTTGTTTCCCATAGCTTTTTACCTCCTTCCCTACAGTCCATCAATCCAATTTAGCTGCAGTCCCTGACTATGCCTTTTACCCCTTTGCTTAAGCTAGTTTGAGTGGGTTTTCTGACCCTTGCACTCAAAACAATAATGACTAATCTGCGGGGTGAGGTGGGACTGGAAAAGACTGTCAGATTTCAAATTCTGCATTCTTTCTGCTTTAACAGCTATTTCCAAAATCCCAAGGAAAGAGGAAAAAAATGAGAGTCCTCTCCTACCATGCTACCTACCTTCCAGACATGACTCCTTCCCACCATGTAACTAATTAATTGACTTTACCTGGGAAATCACTGCCTGTAAGAAAGTAACCAGCCATCCACCTTTGTGTGAGATATTCCATTTCTCTCTCATCCTTCCTAAAAAGTCCTCACCTGGACAAAGGAACAAGCCACAGTGCCACTGCGAAGCTGGTTCAGCAGCGTCTCACAGACAGCAACATCAGGAACACTGGTCACCCCATCCGTGATCACGATAATCCCTGGAGCAGGAAACACCAGATCAGACCCGGAGACACTGGACAGACCAAAGTCACAGGAAGGCACCCAACTGACAGGGCCCTGAAGGGCTCAGTGTCTTCCCACCAATGTGGGCAGTTTTATAAACGATGAAGATTTATAAACTTCAAACACCTTTCCTTCTCCCTTACCCTCCTGCTTCTTCCTCTTGAGTGCCAGATCATAACCTCCCCTAAGTGATATCCTTGGAGCTCTACTCCTTCTAGGGAGTTGTCAGAGCCGAGGGTTCCTGATACACACTAATACAGACATATGTTTTGCAAACAAGGAAATAGATCCTCTTCCCTGGGGCCCACTGATTCCCTGGAACTGCTATCTTTGTTAGCAGTTAGCCCCACCCTTCTTCCCCGCTTCCCCAGTCCCACCAATATTCCTTCTACTGACCTGCACTGGAGTTTGACGGTAGTAACTGCAACGCCAAGATGCCCTGACGAATCATACTGACCAGTCCAAGGTCAGCTGTCACCATGGAGACACCTACCTTCCGGCCCAGTAGGTCCCCTGAGTCTGGGGACTGGTCTTCTGCCTGCCCCAAGTTACAGAAAAGACAGAATGGGGCAGATGGCATTGCTGCTCCATCCACAGCAAAGCCAGAATTTACAGTCCAGCACTTCTCAGGCCAGACAGGCCGAATCCTGTGAGGACCCCAATTCCTCTACTGTGCGACTGAGTCTTTACTGTGCTCCCTCCCCATGTGTGCTCAGATACTGAACTTCAGAGGCGAAGGGAGTTCGGCACCAGATGAGGCTTCAGACTGTACTGAAGTAGGGCTTCTCCATCTTTTGCCAAGAAGGGCCCCTTTCCATATTTTTCCATCACTGTTCAGAAATATTTTATACCTCCATCAAAGTACATGACCAGTCATCAGGCACACAGAACTGCCATTTGCCTGGCTACTTGTGGGGTACCCAAAGTGATGAGACAGGGAAGTCTAGTGGGCCCAGGCAGCTTTATCCCCGGTTGTACAAAATGCTAACTAGAGGTCAAAGCCACACATGACACCTTCTCAGATCCACTGGAGGAGATCTGGGGCTAAAAAAAAAATGCAAACAAACGGATTTCACATTTTCTCCCTGAAAGAATCTGTGTTTTGGGAAATATATCTGAGTCCTGCTCCAACAGGGTACGTGTCATGAGCATGCCTATCCTTGTCTCACTTTGCCCCAGCTCTTAGCCTTTTTCTGTGCTATTTGGACTATCCCTCCTCTCTGCCCTCTGTCCTTAGCTGCTCCTCTTTTTAAGCTGCCTCTACCCACTTTCTCTCTTACATACCTGGCTCTGGGGATCATACTGCTGCTGCAGCATGGTGGCCACCTTATCCTCAAAGAGGCAGAGCTGCTCATATATCTGCTGCAGGAACACCTCCTGCTGGGACGGGTCCAAGAGGCAGCCTTGTACCAGCACCTAAGAAGCACAAGGGAAAGACTGAGACAGGACGGTCAGGGCGGGCACAGACCACTACACTTCCGCTCTGTTTATTCTCCATAGCTCCATCTAGACGATCCTGACTTCCTACCCAAATAGGGTCTATGATTCCACAACCAATTTCCCCCTTATCCAATCTCCATCAGTCCTCAGCCCAGGTCCCCAGTTATTAGTCATCTTTATCTGGGGTCACAACTTCCCTCTGATTAGGGTCCTCCACACTGGGCTTTCCCAATCCCCCACATGGGCACCATAAGATCTTCTATTAATAGCTTCTTCTACCTTGGTCTACAGAATGTCTTATGAGCTGCCCTCCTCAGCCTGGCAAAGTCTCTTTTATTCTCATACTTTTTAATCCTTTTTTATTTCTAAGCATACTGACCAGCCCAATATCAGCTGTCACCATGGAGACGCCTACCTTCTGTATACACAGAGGCTATTCTGGACCTTTTCAATTTTATAAAAATTAGCTGGGCATGGTGGTGGGCACCTGTAATCCCAGCTACTCGGGAGGCTGAGGCAAGAGAATTGCTTAACCGGGACTTGGAAGGTGGAGGTTGCAGTGAGCAGAGATCATGCCACTGCACTCCAGCCTGGGCTACAGATAATTTTCTGTATCAAAAAAAAATTTTTTTTTTTAATTTTTGTGGGTACACAGAAGGTGTATATATTTATGGGGCACATGAGATATTTTGATACAGGAATACAATGTATAACAATTACATCATGGTAAATGGGGTATCACCCACTCTCTTTTTTTTTTTTTGAGACAGAGCCTTGCTCTGTCGCCCAGGCTCGAGTGCAATGATGTGATCTTGGCTCACTGCAACCTCCGCCTCCCGGTTCAAGCGATTCTTCCGCCTCAGCCTTCCTCAGCTGGGATTACAGGCATCGGCCACCACACCCAGCTAATTTTTGTATTTTTAGTAGAGACAGGGTTTCACCATGTTGGCCAGGTTGGTCTCAAACTCCTGGCCTCAAGTGATCCACACACCTCGGCCTCCCAAAGTGCTGGGATTACAGGCATGAGCTACCATGCCTAGCCCAGCTCAGGCATTTATCCTATTTTTTGTGTTACAATCCAATTTTACTCTTTTATTTTTAAATGTACAATAAGTTACTGTTGACTGTAGTCAATCTACTGTGCTATCAAGTACTGGATCTTATTCATTCTATTTTTGTACCCATTAACCATCTCCCCTTTCCACCTCCCCCAACTACCTTTCCCAGCCTTTGGTAACCATCGTTCTACTCTCCATGAGTTCAACTGCTTTAATTTTTAGCTCTCACAAATAAGTAACAACATGCCAAGTTTGTCTTTCTGTGCCTGGCTTATTTCACTTAACACAATGTCCTCCAGGTCCATCCATGTTGTTGCAAATGACAGGACCTCATTCTTTTTTATGGCTGAATAGTATTCCATTGTGTATATGTACCACATTTTCTTTATCCATTCATCTGTCAATGAACACTTAGGCGGCTTCCAGATCTTGTCTATTGCGAATAGTGCTGTAATAAACATGGGAGCGCAGATATCTCTTCCATATACTGATTTCCTTTCTTTTCGGTATACACCTAGGAGTGAGGATTGCTAGATCATATGGTAGCTCTATTTTCAGGCTTTTGTTTTTGTTTGAGATGGAGTCTCACTCTGTCATCCAGGCTGGAGTGCAGTGGCACTATCTTGGCTCACTGCAACCTTTGCCTCCCAGATTTAAGCAAATTCTCTGCCTCAGGCTCCCAAGTAGCTGGGATTACAGGCATCTGCCACCACACCCAACTAATTTTTATATTTTTAGTAGAGATGAGGTTTCACCATGTTGGCCAGGCTGGTCTTGAACTCCCGACCTCATGATCCATCCACCTCGGCTTCCCAAAGTGCTGGGATTACAGGTGTGAGCCACCGCGCCCAGCCTATTTTCAGTTTTTTGAGGAACCTCCAAACTGTTCTTCATAGTGATTGTACTAATTTACATTTCTACCAACAGTGCACAAGGTTACCTTTTCTCCACATCCTCACCAGCATTTGTTATTGCCTGTCTTTTGGATAAAAACCATTTTAACTGGGGTGAAATAATATCTCATTGTAGTTTTGATTTGCATTTCTCTGATGATCAATGATGTTGAGCACCTTTTCATATACCTGTTTGTCATATGTATGCCTTCTTTTGAGAAATGTCTATTGAGATTTTTTAAGAAAAAAAATCCCATTTTAAAATCAGATTATTAAATACTTTTTTCTTATAGAGTTGTTTGAGCTCCTTATATATTCTGGTTTTAATCCTTGTCAGATGGGTGGTTTGCAAATATTTTCTCCCGTTCTGTGAGTTATTTCCTCACTTTGTTGATTGTTTCCTTTGCTGTGCAGAAGCTTTTTAACTTGATATGATCCTGTTTGTCCATTTTTGCTTTGGATGCTTGGGCTTGCAGGGTATTATCAAGAAATCTTTGAGCTAAGCACAGTGGTTCACATGTGTAATCCCAGCAGTTTGGGAGGCCAAGGTGGGAAGATTGCTTGAGCCCAGGAGCTAGAGACCAGCTTGGTAGAGACCTCATCTCTATTAAAAAACAAATAAACAAACAAACAAACAAAAAACCTAAAAATTAGCTGAGTGTGGTGAAATACACCTGTGGTCTCAGCTACTCAGGAGTCTGAGGCAGGAGAATCACTTGAGCCCAAGAGATCAAGGCTGCAGTGAGCTATGTTCACACCACTGCACTCCAGCCTAGGAAACACAGCGAGACCTTCCATGGAGAATACAGCCAGTACCAGAGTTTATGCAGAGTGTGGGCTCAGTGGCAGGCGCCTGTAATCCCAGCTACTCAGGAGGCTGAAGCAGGGGAACTGCTTAAACCCAGGAGGCAGAGGTTGCAGTGAACCAAGATCACACCACTGCACTCTACCCCGGGCAACAGAGTGAGACTCTGTCTCAAAAAAAAAAAAAAAAAGATAGTGAACTTTTCTGCTGTATCTTGTGGGCAGGTGATTTTGCTTTTGTTTTTGTTTTGCATTCTTCCCCCTCCACAAGCCAAAGTCATTTCATTTGGTTTCCACTGTGTGGACAGTGCTGGAGCTCAGTGCTTGACAGAGGATGTGGGGCTGGCTGAGCCGTCAGTCGCAGACATGGCAAAGCAGAGAAACTGTTCTTCTGGTTCCTGCCCAATCACAAAGGGGCAAAAGCCCTTCCCAGGGAGGAGGGTGTTCAGGAGCCAGACTTTTGGAGAGGAGGCAGTTTCCAGTCTGCTGGGTGACTGTCATTCTGCATGTGTTCCCTGAGCTGGAAAGGGCTGGAAGCATTATGCATGAACCATGGAGAAGTAGCAATCACCCCTGCCATGGGTAAAGGGGATCCTAACTGGGCCCCCTGGGTCAGGCTAGAGCCAACACTGTCAGCCACCCCCTCTGGCCTGCTGGCAATGCCACAGGTGCCCAAGAAGATGGGGGATACCTGTGCCAGAAGCCAACCTGGTCTTTCCAAGGGGCAGTGCCCCCCCATGAAGACAGAAGTGAGAGAATAAAGTTCCCTGTAGGTCCTCTATCACTTTTAGGTTGTTTTTTTCAATTGCTGACATTTCAGAGGGGACCCTCCAGAAGGCCAGCTGGCTTCCCCCAAGGACTGCCCCTTTGCTGGGAGTGGATTTCCACATGTGCCTTTGATTTCATATAGATCACGCTTTACAGTCACCAATTCAGCTGCCAGTCCCTGGACTGCCGGTTGGTGTTTTCTACAGAAGAGGAATGGCCTCCCTCATCCTGCTCCCCACCCAGGCAGGACAGCACAGGATCCAGCAATTCAGTGCTATCAAGACCCCCCAAAACCCCAATATACACCACCTCACAGGCCTTGCCTGGGCATCCTGAAGCCCCTGTTCCTTGCCATACACTGACGCCTGGCAGCTATAGCAAATGGCTCACGTTCTTTGTCAAAGGCCTGTAGTGAGATGGTTTTGTTTCCTTTGTTTTATGAGTTTGTTTAAAATTGAAATTAGTTATTTCCTTCTGCTGAACAGTATTAAATAGGGCAGGATGTTGAGTTAATCTGCTAGACTGCGGTTTAAAAAAAAAAAAACAGAAAAGACATCTTTGCCTAGTCCAGTGTCATGAGCGTTTCTCCAATGTTTTCTTTGAGTAGTTTCATAGTTTGAGGTCTTAGATTTAAGTCTTTTTTTTTCCTTCTTGAGATAAGAGTCTTACTCTGTAGGCCAGGCTAGAGTATAGTGGCACGATCTCAGCTCACTGCAACCTCTGCTGCCCAGGTTCAAGCGATTCTCCTGCTTCAGCCTCCCGAGTAGCTGGGATTATAGGCGCCTGCCACCGCACCCAGCTAATTTTTTTTTTTTTTTTTTTGTAGTTTTTTAGTAGAGATGGGGTTTCATCATCTTGGCCAGGCTGGTCTTGAACTCCTGACCTCATGATCCACCCGCCTTGGCCTCCCAAAGTGCTGGGATTACAGGCGTAAGCCACCGCGCCCAGCCAGATTTAAGTTTTTAATCCATTTTGATTTGATTTTTGTGAGACAGGAGTCTAGTTTCATCCTTCTGCATATGAATATCCAGTCTTCCCAGAACCATTTATTGAAGAGACTGTTCTTTCCCCAATGTATGTTCTTGGCATCTTTGTCAAAAATGAGTTCACTGTAGATACATGGCTTCTGGGTTCTCTATTCGGTTCCATTTGTCTATGTTGTCTGTTTTTATGCTAGCACCACGCTGTTTTTGATTACTATAGCTTTGTAGTATAATTTGAAGTCAGGTAATGTGATTCCTCCAGTTTTGTTTGTTTTGCTCAGAATAGCTTTAGCTATTCTGGGTCTTTTGTGGTTCCATATAAATTTTAAGATTGTTTTCTCTATTTCTATGAAGAATGTCATTGGTATTTTGATAGGAATTGTACTGAATCTGTAGACTGCTTTAGGCAGTGTGGGCATTTTAACAATATTGATTCTCCCAATCCATGAACATGGAATATCGTTCCAATTTTTGGAGTCCACTTCAATTTCTCTCATCAATGTTTTACAGTTTTCATTGTAGAGATCTTTCACTTCTTTGGTTAAGTTAATTCCTAGGTATTTTATTTTAAACTATTGTAAATGGGATTACTTTCTTGATTTCTTCTTCACATTGTCTGCTGCTGGCATACAGAAATGCTACTGATTTTTTGTATGCTGATTTTGCATCTTGCAACTTTATTGAATTTGTTTATCAGTTCTAATAGTTTTTTGGTAGAGCCATTAGGTTTTTCCAAATAAAAGACCATATCATCTGTAAACAAGGATAATTTGACTTCTTTTTTTCCAATTTGGATGCCCTTTCTTTCTTTCTCTTGTCTGACTATACTAGGTAGAAGTTCCCTTTTCTCTTTTTTACACTCAAAATCCTCTCCTTATCCCCCTAATGAATGCTCCTTCCTTCCCTTTACCCTCAGTAGATAACTCCCACCCTGTGCCCTCTTCAAAGAGAAAGGAAGTCAGTCAATAGAAACGCCCTGCTTACCCCAACCTGGAGGGTTCACTACTCTCCAACTCTCTGAAAGCATCCGCAAAGTCTACTGAATGTTTACATCTGTGTCTTTGTTCTTCCTTCAAGGTGCTGAAGAAAGGATTCCTCTTCCTCCTCATTTTCCCTATAGCTAATCTGTCCATCTAAATCTTGAGTCTTTTGTCTCTCTAATATCTTCATTATTTCTCCATGGGCTCCTTTTCTTCTACTTCAAACATAAATAAGTGTCCCCATCCTAAAATTGTACATAGACCCAGCAGTTCCTGTGGTGGCCCTCAGGATCTCACCTCTCTTTCCCCATCACACTCCTACAACCTGCCCCACATGTCCACTTCTCCCGGACCCTGACCCCATGGAACAACTACTTTTTTACTCCCTGTTCCCAATTGGAAAGTGGGTGGGGTGAGCCAGAAGAGGAAAAGCGGGACATTGTCTCACTCTACAGGCCCATGGGAAGGAAAATGAGCAGAACTGGAGCCATAAAAAGGTGAGAAAGACGTTCCTATTCATGTTGTTTAGAATAATGAAAATTGGGACAACCCAAGTGGCCAAGAAGGGGCTGGCTAAACATATGATAAAATATGATGAAACAGTAAGTTAACAGGTCATTAAAAATCACGTTTTCAAATAATATTTAGTGACATTGAAGAATGCTCATACCATATGTTTAAAAAAAAAAAAAAAAAAAAAAAACAAGCAGGACAGGCTAGGCACAGCAGCTCATGCCTGTAATCCCGGTTTTTGGGAGGCTGAGGTGGGAGGATCACCTGAAGCCAGGAGTTTGAGACCCGCCTGGACAATATAACAAGATCCGGTCTCTACAAAAAAATTTTAAAAAATTAGTCGGGTGTGGTGGCACGCACCTGCAGTCCTAGCTACTTGGGAGGCTGAGGTGGGAGATCACTTAAGCCCAGAAGTTCCAGGTTACATTGAGCTATGATCATGCCTCTGCACTCCAGCCTGGGCAACAGAGTGAGACCCTGTGTCTTAAACAGAACAAAAAACAGGACATAAAATCACGTGTCTAGAATGAGTCTCTTGATTCTCCTTTTCTCTTTGGGTAAAGAGATGGAGGTGAGGGAGGAAAATCCCATAAAATGTTTGCATTTAAGCAAGGCACAGTGGCTCACGCCTACAATCCCAGCACTTTGGGAGGCTGAGGCGGGCAGATCACAAGGTCAGGAGATGGAGACCATCCTGGCCAACACGGTGAAACCCCGTGTCTACTAAAAATACAAAAAGGCCGGGTGCGGTGGCTCAAGCCTGTAATCCCAGCACTTTGGGAGGCCGAGACGGGCGGATCACGAGGTCAGGAGATCGAGACCATCCTGGCTAACACTGTGAAACCCCGTCTCTACTAAAAAATACAAAAAACTAGCCAGGCGAGGTGGCGGGCGCCTGTAGTCCCAGCTACTCCGGAGGCTGAGGCAGGAGAATGGCGTAAACCCGGGAGGCGGAGCTTGCAGTGAGCTGAGATCCGGCCACTGCACTCCAGCCCGGGCGACAGAGCAAGACTCCATCTCAAAAAAAAAAATAAATAAATAAATAAATAAAATAAAAATACAAAAAACTAGCCAGGCGTGGTGGCACGTGCCTGTAGTACCAGCTACTTGAAAGGCTGAGGCAGGAGAATCGCTTGAACCCAGGAGGTGGAGGTTGCAGTGAGCCCAGATTGTACCACTGCACTCCAGCCTGGGTAACAGAGTGAGACTCTGTCTCAAAAAAACCAAAACAAAACAAAACAAAAGGTTAGAATTTAATACAATACCCAGAAACAACTGCTGTTGTTTCTGGGTATTGTATTATAGATGAGTTTTGTTTTTTTCTTTATATTTTAATGTATTTTGCAAATCTTCTTTGATGAACATGTATTATATATGTGAACTAACTTTTTTGAGACTAACATTTTTGAGACTTTTGGGTCTCACTCTGTGGCCCAAGCTAGTCTCAAACTCCTGGCCTCAAATAATCCTTTCGCCTCAGCCTCCCAAGTAGCTGGGATTACAGGCACGCACTGCTGTGCTGTGATTTAACAGGATACATCTTGACATCTTTTTTGTTTTTTTTTTTTTGGAGACAGTCTCATTCTGTTGCTCAGGTTGGAGTACAGTGGCGTGATCTTTGCTCATGGCAACCTCTGCCTCCCAGGTTCAAGCAATTCTCATATTCGGCCTCCCAAGCAGCGGGGATTACAGATATGCACCACCACAACCAGCTAATTTTTTGTTGTTGTTGTATTTTTAGTAGACAGGGTTTCGCCACATTGGCCAGGCTGGTCTCAAATGCTTGGCCTCATGTGATCCACCTGCCTTGGCTTCCCAAAGTGTTAGGATTACAGGCGTGAGCCACTGCGCCCAGCCAGGATACATCTTGAGGGAGCTACAGAGAAAATGAAAAGGCTGGCTCAGGGTGGCCAAGTGGCCCTGGGGCTTAACTGACGAAATCCTCTCTTTCCCTATAGCTGCTGTCCTTATTCAGGCCTCCTCCTCTCACGCATGCTACAATAATCTTCGCCTATTCTCCCATCCAGACTTTGTCCCCAAATCCATCCTCCATATTAGCCACAAAATACTGTAATCTTCCCAATGTACACATGTGATCCTATTACTGTCCGTTTAAAACTTTCAATGGTTCTCCACCACCTATGACTAATTATTTTAATAGCTAACATTTGCACATTTTCTATGTGGCAAGCACAGTTCTAAGTGCTTGACATGAATTAATTCAATCACCATATGATATAGGCAATGTTAATATCCCCATTTGGAGACACAGATGCACAGAAAGGTTAAGTAACTTGCGAAGGACATACGACCAGTAAGTGGTACAACTAGGAAGCAAACACAGGCAATGTGATTCCAGATCCAGTGCTCTTATCCTCCACACTGAACTCCCCCATAGAATAAAGCACAAAGTCCTTAGCGTCATATTCATGGCCTTTCATAACCAGTTCCCACTTATGTCTACAGTCTCTTTACCATCCCTTTCCACATTCAAATTTTACTCTGTTGACAATAATATGTAGTTCCCTAAAATACCTGTGATTGAGAGTACAGGTTCATAGTACCATGTATTTGTTTTTGCTAGTCCCTCTGTCAGAAAAGTCCATTTCCCCTTCTTTGAATAGTTAACCTCAATTCTTTCTTCAAAACTCAGTTCAAATGCTGCTTTGGGCCAGACACAGTAGCTCATGCCTGTTAATCCCAGCACTTTGGGAGACAGAGGCAGGTGGACCACTTGAGGTCAGAAGTTCGAGGCCAGCCTGGCCGACATGGTGAAACCCCATCTCTACTAAAAAAAAATAAATAAATAAATTAGCCAGGCGTGCTGGTGGGCACCTGTAATCCCAGCTACTCGAAAGGCTGAGGCAGGAGAATCGCTTGAACCCAGGAGGTGGAGGGTGCAGTGAGCCAAGGTTGCACCACTGCACTCTAGCCTGGGCAACAGAGCAAGACTCTGTCTCAAAAGCACAAAAAACAAATGCTGCTTGGTCTGAAAGATTTCTGTTGTGGCCCCATGCTTGGTTGGGTGCTCCCTCTTGGTGCTCCAATAGCACCTGAGTCAACTTATCGGTGCCCTTATCACATTCAACTGCAATTACCTCCCTTTAATGTCTGTCTTTCCCACTAAATCCTCAACTCTTCCCATGAGGAGAAAGACAAGATCTGATTCATCTGTGTATTCAGGACCTGCTCAGGCCTGGTATAGATCAGGCTTCATTAAGTGTTTGCCAACCTGAACCAAGTTTTGAGTGATTATCTAACATCCATGCTCTCCCCGCCTTGGCTATCAGTGCCTGCAAAACCTGGCCCCCCTCTGGGGATGCAGCCCACAACTGACAGTCCTAACAGCTGTGCTAGGAAAGCACTTTAAACTAGGGCAGAGGGTTGGCAATCCCTGCCCTGAGATCCAGGTATGCACCAATTTTGTAGATATATGTTTCAGACCCTTAGATCCTGTTCCCAATACCTTCTCTCTTAAAGCCAGTTTGATAGCTAAGGTGACAATGCAGCCATCAGGGACAGTTTCAGGGAAAGCCTTTACCAGTGAGTTAAGGGTGGTTAAAAGCAGATGAGGGGAAACTGGGCCAATGCTTATCTAAGTCAAAAACAGATATTCCAGTAACAGACTTGGCCATTCTCCAAAAGGAGTGTCTTGTGATAGCCTCCTTGAGTGCTGGATAAGCCCTGTAATTATCTGTGTGGTCAGTATTATACCCAACAGTTCACATGGCCCTCAAAAAAACAAATGACCCACGCTGGGCGTGGTGGTTCACGCCTGTAATCCCAGCACTTTGGGAGGCCGAGGCAGGCAGATCACCTGAGGTCAGGAATTCAAGACCAGTCTGGTCAACACGGCAAAACTCTGTCTTTAATAAAAAATAAAAATAAAAAAAATAAGCTGGGCCTGGTGGTCAGTGCCTATAATTCCAGCTACTCGGGAGGCTGAGGCAGGAGAACCACTTGAACCCAGAGGGCAGAGGTTGCAGTGAGCCGAGATTGTGACATTGCACTCCAGCCTGGGCAGAAAGAGCAAAACTCCATCTCAAAACAACAACAACAACAACAAAAACAAAAAATGACCCTCCTCTATCGTTGAAACCAATTATATTTCTGGGTTATTTGTTGTCTTTCAAAATCACAAAACTATTCCAAAATACCATCTCCTGAGGGTACAGCACATCAGCAAACCATCCAATAGAACTAAAGGAGAAGGAGGGAACAGAGAAAACAGACATCCAGTGATCAGAACCAAAGGGATTTACAGGAGCGGTGAAAAAGGCAGTTGTCCAATCAACACCAACTGACCCAAAGTCTATGGGAAAGCCCTTTAAGTCCAGAGGAACTGGTTCTTTTCAAGAGGAGAGAGACTCATGAGGATAACTAGAAAACAGGTTCAAGAAGCTAGCAGAGCTGGGGATTTTGGGGACAAACAGCAGAGACAGGATAAGGACTTGGTCAGAGGACTAACAGAAATTTGGTCTGAGGGTACAAACTTGGAGAGATGATGCAATACCTGGTGTGACTGCAGTCCAATGATGGAGGAGTAGGCCTGGATAGTTATGTAGATTTCAGGCTGGAAGTTGATGCAAGATCCAGGCACTCGGAAGGGCCGAAGCAGCCCGCCTAGGCAGCGGGACAGGGCATGGAAAACTTCATCAAACAAGATCTCCCCTGTGGAATCATCCTGAGGGCAGAGAAAGAGCGCTCAAGGGCATCCAAAGGCAGCCTTAACCAGAGGGCAGAAACATACAGCTTCCATGGGTCAGTAGGACCCTTACCTTATGGTTGATCATACACCCAAATACAGTGCCACACATGGAACAGTTTCTGGGATGTTTTTTGGAAACAAAAACAAAACCAGGGTCTTGCTTTCTTGCCCAGGCTGGATCGCAATGGCCTGATCCTGGCTCACTGTAGCCTCGACCTCCTGGGCTCAAGCAATCCTCCCACCTCAGTCTCCTGAGTAGCTAGGACAGGTGCATGCCAGCATGCCTGGCTCATTTTTGTATTTTTTATAGAGAGGGAGTTTTGCCTTGTGGCCCAGGCTCGAACTCCTCAGCTCGAGCAATCAGCCCACCTTGGCTTCCCAAAGTGCTGCAATTGCAGGCATGAGCCACCACGGTTGGCCCAGTTCTGTTTTTAAACACCCACCATTCCTTTATAAGCCTGTCTTCTCTCCAAAATGGTAGGCTGGGATCATTTTTCACTTCCCCGCAGGCCTCTCCCTCTCCTCACCCCCCACCCCATCTTTTCTTCCCACAGTCTCCCTTCAATCCTTTACCACAATGCCAGTAGATGGGCTAAGGTCCAGCTCAATGACAAACCGATACTGCCAAGCCAGGAAGGTGACTCGGGTGGAAGGTACAAGGAGGAATGGCCTTGGGACCACTGGTTCATCTGGTTGCCACCCAGGGGGCAGGACACTGAGGACTTCCAATTCCTGTTCAGACTGAAGCTGAAAATTAGGATGGTAAGAAAAGGAAAGGATCAGGGAAGTGCCCCTTTTTCCCAGGACCTGCCTTCTATATCCCAAATGACACATTAATGGCTCCACCTCCCTCAATCTAACCATATACTCTTCCTCTCACTTTCTGGAAAAATTATTTTTTAAAATTTCCATCATCTTGTAGGCAGTCCCTTGCCCTAACCAGACTTAGAGCCCTCAGAGTTAGTCTCCCTCCCTGTCTGTTTCCAGCACTCTCCTAAAAAACAGATCCTTTTGGGCTGGCCCCTCACATCTTTCGTGTGTCTAGGGCTCACCAGCATCTCCTGGGGTGTGGCCTGCACAGTTTGGTGCAGATGATTGAGGAACCAAGCCAGGCGAACATTTCGGGAGATTCGATAATCCTTTTTCATTAACAGGAACACTTGCCCAGCTTCTTCCACCTGGGAACAAAGAGACATTAATACATCTTTAAAAAATGGCACCAAGTACCTGGAACACACAGATCACTGTACAAGTAACTTGCCCAATGAACTCACCATCTGTGAGAGGGAAAGCAGCAGAGGTGAAAAGTTTACCCCAACCTCCATGCAAGGTGTTCCCAGGGAGTCAATTCTCAACTCTCTGTTCCTGTTTGCCAGATACAGACCTCCATATAGATGAAGTGACCTTTCCATATTGTTTCCACAAAGTTTATGTGAGTTTCACCTATAAACTATAAGATTTTGAGGGCAAGGGCTGCATCTTGATTCTATTTTTGTGCCTCTGTGCTTGGCAAATTGCTCAAAAACAGAGCAAATACTAGGACAAGTCCCTAATACATTACATGAATGCCAGATAGTTACTCCTAACAAGTCTTGACAACAGCAGGAACTGAAGACATTTTCACCGAAGGAATAGCAAGCCTTCCGAATACCTCAAAATCAAATCTGTGTGGGTCATAGTCCCCACCTTCGCACTTTCAGTTGTCAGCCCTCTAGTTCTTGCCTCCATTGCCTCATAGGTGGCCACTTCAACAATGTCCTTGCCCATGTCCTTGTCCTTCCACTATACAAGTCCTGTCAAATCTTATCTTGGGATGAATTTGACATTTTCCCTTAACCACACATATACTATGGCAGCTGCACTTGGACAGAAAGAAACTTGTCAGCTTGCCAGCAGTGCCCACTCTAGCAGGACTTTGCCAGTCCTCTGAATTCTCCTGGCCAGCAGTCTTTCCTGTTCCCCACAGGAGGTTTTCCAATCCCTCAATCCCCTCCCAGCAGATAAACTTGCCCACAGTTCACAGAGGAAACAAAGGTCAACTGGTCTGAACTCCCCAATGTCTCTTCCTGATTAATCCTTATCTGTCATATTCCTTACTCCCTTTCTCTTGTCTGTCCTACACAAAATGGCAAATTTCTCCTCCCGTGTCCCTGATTAATGAGGGGAAGAACACCAGGTGGCAAGAACTGAAGAGCAGGTAGTAGAGGAGAAACAAACAGAAGTTAATAACTGCCTGTTGAGAACCATGATGTTGAAAGAAAGGAAGAATTTTTTTTTTTCCAAAATGGGGAAATATGCATGGAGAGAAGACTGAAAAAGCCCTGGAAAAGCAATAATGAAGAGTTTCTGATGTCAGAGAAAAGTATGGAGAACAGAGACACAATGGCTGTGAAGTTGTAGAGTCTTTCTTCTGCTCCAAGACAGAAGGGTAAAAAGATACAGAAAGAGGTACTGGAAAGTGATAAGGATGATAGCAGAAGACAAGAAAGGGGAACTCACATTTATTAAGCACCTAAAATATATGCAAAAGTACTCTGTAAAAGAAAAAAAAAAAAGGGCCGGGAGCAGTGGCTCATGCCTATAATCCCAACACTTTGGGAGGCCGAGGCGGGTAGACCACCTGAGGTCAGGAGTTCGAGACCAGTCTGGCCAACATGGTGAAACAAACCCTATCTCTGCTAAAAACACAGAAATTAGCTAGGCGTGGTGGCGGGCGCCTGTAATCCCAGCTACTTGAGAGGCTGAGGCAGGAGAATCGCTTGAACCCAGGAGGTGGAGGTTGCAGTGAGCCGAGATCATGCCCCTGCCCTCCAGTCTGGGCGACAGAGTGAGACTCCATCTCAAAAAAATAAAATAAAATAAAAAGTAAGAAAAAAAAAAGTACTCTATAGAGGCCAAGTTCAAGAATTTCAGGTTCGGAAAGTCTGGGTTTGAATCCCAATTCAGCCTCTTATTAGCTGTGAGACAGTGGGAAGGGTGTATCACCTCTTTAAGCTTCAGTGTCCTCCTTTGTAAAATAGAGATAATTACAATACCAATCTAAAGTACTGTTGTGTGGAGCAAGGAAAATCACGCATATGAAGTGCTCAGTACAATGCCTGGTAAAAGTTAACAATAACAGCTAGGCATAATGGTTCAAGCCTATAACCCCAACACTTTGGGAGATTGAGGTGGGCAGACTGTTTGCATCTAGGAATTCAAGACTAGCCTGGGCAACACAATGAAACCTCAACTCTACTACAAAAAACACAAAAATTAGCTGGGTGTAGTGGCTCGCGCCTGTAGTCCCAGCCACTCTGGAGGCTGAGATGGGAAGATCACCTGAGCCCAGGAGGTCGAGGCTGTAGTGAGCCATGATGGCACCACTGCACTCTAGCCTGAGCAACAGAGTGAGACCCTCTCCAAAAAAAAAAAAAAAGTCAACTTTTTATTACAGTTAACTATAACAACAATCTCCCGGGTTTTTTTTTTTTTTTTTTTTTTGAGACAGAGTTTTGCTCTTATTGGCCAGGCTGGAGTGGCATGATCTCAGCAGTGGCATGATCTTGGCTCACTGCAACCTCCGCCTCCTGGGTTCAAGCGATTCTCCTGCCTCAGCCTCTCAAGTAGCTGGGATTACAAGCACCCGCCACCAAGCCCAGCTAATTTTTGTATTTTTAGTAGAGACGGGGTTTCACCATGTTGGCCAGGATGGTCTCAATCTCCTGACCTCGGGTGATTCACCTGCCTTGGTCTCCCGAACTGCTGGGATTACAAGCGTGAGCCACCACACCCAGCCTATACTAAGTTTTTTACATAAGTAAGCTCATTCAGTATTCACAACAAAACATTTAACAGGAGAAAACAGAGGTCCAAAAAGTTAAGTGATTTAACATAAGCAGTAGGTGTAGGCTCAGAAGTCAAACCAAGGCCTGGTGAGCTGCAAAAGACCATCTACTGAGAGTGACAAATGGATAAAACTGAGGTCTCATGAGCATAAGAGATTTAGTCACGAAAAGGAACACAATGTGGGTAATTACCAGAAAGGATGTTTTGACATAATCAGAAAGATAAAAAGAGAAGTTAAATATTAATATGTTGCGATTGCGTATTATATTATCTCTCAATAACATCTAAAATCACATCTTAGGGCCAGCCACTGTGGCTCAGGCTTGTAATTTCAGCACTTTGGGAGGCCAAAGCGGGCAAATCACTTAAGCCCAGCAGTTTGAGAACAGCCTGGGCAACATGGTGAAAGTCCATCTCTAAAAAAAAAAAAAATACAAAAATTAGCTGGGCATGGTGGTGAGCACCTGTAGTCCTAGCTACTCAGGAGATTGAGGTAGGAGCATCGCTTAAGTCTGGGAGGTTGAGGCTGCAATGAGCTATGATCATACCACTGCACTCCAGCCT
The DNA here is from genome assembly GCF_002776525.5 of Piliocolobus tephrosceles. Lineage (NCBI taxonomy): Eukaryota > Metazoa > Chordata > Mammalia > Primates > Cercopithecidae > Piliocolobus > Piliocolobus tephrosceles. Next base: position 178,928,983 of record NC_045434.1, read on the forward strand.
GGGCAAAAGAGCAAGATTCTGTCTCAAAAAATAAATTTAAAAAAATAATAAAATGAAATTACACCTTGGGAGATATTACTCTCTATTACACTGCTTTCCAACACTGCGTTGAGACAGGCCCTGGCTAGGTTTTTGGATTCATCCTTTGAGTGAGTTTAAGCTACTAAAGGGATTCCACAAGACAGTAACATTATATGTGCATTTAAAAAATTACCTCTGGTGGCTGGGCACCGTGGCTCACGTCTGTAATCTCAGCATTATGGGAGGCCGAGGCAGGCGGATCACAAGGTCAGGAGATCGAGACCATTCTGGCTAATGCAGTGAAACCCCGTCTCTACTGAAAGCACAAAAAATTAGCCGGGCGTGGTGGCGGGCGCCTGTAGTCCCAGCTACTCCGGAGGCTGAGACAGGAGAATGGCACGAACCTGGGAGGTGGAGCTTGCAGTGAGCTGAGATCACGCCACTGCACTCTAGCCTAGCAAGACTCCATCTCAAAATAAAATAAAATAAAATAAAAAAATTCCCTCTGGCTACTGTGTGATTCAGAAAGCACCCCACCGCTAACAACTAGGGGAGATGACAGTGGCTTTGACTAGAGCTACTCAAACCAGCCATTCTGTGAACTATGTGAGACTGGGTCTTGATGAGATAATGCCAGGATGCAAAACCACCCCTGTCTTTCCTTGTGAAAATCTTATTATGGAAAACAAAAAGTTAGCTCAACAGTGAACTCAGTTGCATTTCAAGGGATCTTTAGGACAGGACAGAAAAGAACTGGTGATTAATTATAAGTCAGGACAAAGGAGGAAAGTAACAAAAAGGAAGGTGTCAAGGATGATTAAAGTAGCATTGGAAACCAGTATGCTGCAAAATGATTTTTTTTTTTTTTTTTTGAGACGGAGTCTCGCTCTGTTGCTCAGGTTGGAGTGTAGTGGTGCGATCTTGGCTCACTGCAACTTCTGCCTTCCCAGTTCAAGCGATTCTCCCACCTCAGCCTCCTGAGTAGCTGGGACTACAGGCATGTGCCACCATGCCCGGCTATGTTTTACATTTTTAGTAGAGATGGTGTTTCACCATATTGGCCAGGCTGGTCTCAAACTCCTGACCTCGTGATCCGCCTGCCTCCACCTCCCAAAGTGCTGGGAATACAGGCGTGAGCCACCGCACCCAACCTACTGCAAAATGATTTCTAAGTTAGCTACAAAAATTAGATAGTTATTCCTGACTACTATACCCCATCGAAAAGTCCCATCAAATTGTACACTCTTATTGCCATGCTCCTAAAAGCAGAAAAGAGGTCTATTTATTGGCAAAGAAAGAAATCACAGCAATTACTTGCCCTTTCTTTCTCTGATCCTTGGTTTTAGTGTGGGATACTAAACCAGGCAACCTCTCCTTCAGGTTTCACTTAGCTAGTGTGGGTGGGATATTATGTGTTGACTATGCTGGATCCTGCCAAAGTTCTTATCTAAAAAAGGATGTACAAGAGACTTAACTGGAGTTTTAAAAAAGAATATTTTTGTTAAGGGATGGTTTGGGGCTCCGAGCATTATCAGAATAGGAAGGCTATCCTAATTCAGCATTCATTTATCACTCTTATCTCCAGAGCCCAGTGCAGTGCCTGGCACATAGGATGTTCAATAAAATTGTGCTAAATAAGTGAATTTGCTATGGATTTTTCTCCCCACCACCACCTTCTCCCCTCTCACTATATGTTCTAAGCAAAGCAAACTGGACATTTAAAACTAATCATAATTAGTACAACTTTTCTCAAGATGAGATCATCTTAACACTAGTGTCAATACTACTTTCCTTTTGTTCTTTGGTATTAAATACTTTTTTTTCCAGATGCCAGCCTGTTTCAGCTATGCAAGGAGAAACCAAGGAAAAGTGTTTCAGCCACATAAGGCCAGGGTTAAAAGGGGACGAGCACGTGGTCATGGGTCAGCACTATAAGGACAGAGTTGGGCACGTGGTCACCTCATCTTCTAGGACTAAAATCATGGCAAATCTAGGTTTAATAAATGAACCTTTCCATGACTGTCTGCACTAAGTTAGGGTCCTATGTTGGGCATTCACACAGCACTCTGTATTTTTTCTTCATGATACCTGCCAGAGTTTATAATTAAGAATTTGTAGGGGCTGGCCGCAGTGGCTCACACCTGTAATCCCAGCACTTTGGGAGGCCAAGAGCTCGAGACAAGCCTGTCTAACGTGGCAAAAGCCCACCTCTACTAAAAAATAAAAAAATTAGCTGGGCATAGTGGAGTGCATCTGTAGTCCCAGCTACTCAGGGGACCAAGACAGGAGAATTGCTTGAACCCAGGAGGTGGAGGCTACAGTGAACCAAGATTGCACCATTGCACTCCAGCCTGGGCAACAGAGCAAAACTCCATCCATCTCTCCATCTTAAAAAAAAAAAGAATTTGTATACTTTAATGTTTGTTTCCCATATAAGTCTGAAGATCTAGCGAGATAGAGGCCATGTCTATATATTAGTTCTCTCTCCTTTTTTTTTTTTTAGACGGAGTCTCGCTCTGTCTCCCAGGCTGGAGTGTGGTGCCGTGATATCAGCTCACTGCAAGCTCTGCCTCCCGAGTTCACACCATTCTCCTGCCTCAGCCTCCCGAGTGGCTGGGACTACAGGTGCCTACCACCACACCCAGCTAATTTTTTGTATTTTTAGTAGAGATGGGGTTTCACTATGTTAGCCAGGATGGTCTCGATCTTCTGACCTCGTGATCTGCCTGTCTAGGCCTCCCAAAGTGCTGGGATTACAGGAGTGAGCCACCACGCCCGGCCTTTTCTTTTGTTTTTTGAGATGGAGTCCTGCTCTGTCACCCAGGATGGAATGCAGCGGTGCCATCTTGGCTCACTGCAACCTCTGCCTCTTAGGTTCAAGTGATTCTTCTGCCTCAGGCTCCTGAGTAGCTGGGACTATAAACACGTGCCACCACTTCCAGTTAATTTTTGTATTTTCAGTAAAGACAGGGTTTTGCCATGTTAGCCAGGCTGGTCTCGAACTTCTACCTCAGGTGATCCACCAGCCTCAGCCTCCCAAAGTGCTGGGATTACAGTTGTAAGCCACCACACCTGGCCTATACATTGTTTCCTGCTGTAACCCTAGCGCCTAGCACAGTGCCAAGACGTACTAAGTGTTCCAATAATAATTGTTGAATACATGTATGAACAAGGAAAACTAATCTCACAAGCTGTATTTATTGTTTCCAGCTATCCTTAATTTGTTACCAATAATTTCTAATTTTTCACTCTTCTATCAACATGGTTTTTGTTGCTGAAGAGTTCCTGTCCCTTATTCACTTCATCTTTCAATCATTTATGGAAAAAGTAAGCTATTCCATTTTTGGAGTTTTTCCTTTGCTTCCAGAAACGTTGTTTTTACCATGTTTTCACTAGTATCTTCTTTTTCATTGTTCCTGGAACCCTGAGGGAGTGCAAATGGGGGTTCTAACAGATTTGCTTTACGTTCCATTAGCTTTGTTTTAGAAAGAACAGTGTTACAGAAAAAAAGTGTTGTGATTTGATAGCTAAGACTCTGAGTGAGCTTCCTCCTGTATAAAAATACCACCTAGCCCAATGATGTGTGAAAGCACCTTGTAAAAAGTAATGTGTATAAATGCACAGATTAGTAATAACAAAGTGTTGCTGTTTACCTCGCTTCTTTGAATCAGAAGTCCTGCACAGCCATTCACTTCAGTTTTTCTCCCCCATACCTGTTTAGTTGGCAGAGTTGGGAATGTCTTCACATACAGCCAGAATCTGTCTTTTTGATAATATCTTGAAATCTTAAAATCTGTTGTCTTGAAAATATCTAACCCACTTTTTGTTTTACCTTCTAAGGCCACACAGGGAGAATCTGACCCTCTGCCAAATGAGAGTCTATTAAACATGTGATGACAGCCTCAAGTCTTTGCTTTTCTAAAATAAACATCTTTTGGGTTCTTTAAGTATGTCTCAAATGGCATGGTTTCAAGTTTCCTCACTATTTTATATTTTAGATTATGTGCCCATGAATGAATTCTGGCTGGGTTACTTTACAACTTAAAATGTGGGGACCAGAATGGAACATAATACTCAAGTGAGATCACAGATTCAGATTCTCCTACGTTATACTTGCTCAGGAAACCTCCATGACTTTCTCACTTGTGCTGCTGTCCAAACACATCTCCCATTTTATCCTCATGCAGCTGGCTTTTTTGGACACATAAAATTATCCAATTAGTCCTGTCACATTGGATAAATTCAGTCTATTATTTTACGGTGAAGCTTAGAGTGTTGTTTCTTCTTCTACTAAATCTCTCCAGTTTGATTTCCATGCTAATTGGTTCAGGGTGCTATCATGTCCTCATTGAACTCCAAAAAGAACAAAGGCAAGGTAAGCGTGCATGCATTCACTCAACAAATTTATGAAAAACCTGGTACATGCTAGGCACTGGGTTAGGTACTAATGATACAATGAAAAGCAAAAACATGCATTCCCTGCTCTCATAAAACTTACTCTATAATGAAGGACAAAAACATTGATCAAATAATCACCGTAACTACTGTATAATTACACACCGAGTAAGTGCTCTGAAGGATAAGAATGTGGTTCTACAAAAACAAGTAACAGCCAGGTGCACTGGCTCATGCCTGCAATCCCAGCACTCTGGAAGACCAAAGTGGGTGGATCACTTGAGCCTCAGGAGTTTGAGACCAGCCTGGGCAACACGGCAAAACCCTGTCTTTACAAAAAATTATGAAAATGAGCTGGGTGTAGTGTCATGTGGCTGCAGTCCCAGCTACTTAGGAAATTAAGGTGGGAGGATGGCCTGAGCCCGAGCCCAGAGAGGTTGAGGCTTCAGTGAGCCATGATCGTACCACTGCACTCCAGCCTGGGTGACAGAGCGAGACCATATGCCCCACTCCCTGACCTCCCTCTCCCCGCAAAAAAGCAAGCAAGTAACAAAGTAACCCGATTCAGGCTAATACCTTAAGAGAAAGTGATGCTAAAGGTTGAGCAGCGTTTGTTAAGTGAGGAGAGAATGGGGATAAACGAGATGGAGGACACAGACTACTAGAAAGCTTTCTTCCTATTACCAGTTACTAGGCCACTAAATTTTACTACTGTACAGCTTCCATTTTTCCTACCTTTCCTTGAACATTATTTTGAATGATGGACTGACTCTCCAAAGGCACAATGAAGTCTAGTTCATTAATCAGTTTTACAGAATCCACCTTTCTGAAATCAGGAACATTTGCTGAACATTTGCCTACACTTCTTGCAACATCCCCCTTCACATATGATCCTTCAAAGTCAACAACTATATTTTCTTTTTCTTTTTCTTTTTTTTGAGACGGAGTTTCACTCTTGTTGCCCAGGCTAGAGTGTAATGGCGCCATCTTGGCTCACCGCAACCTCCGCCTCCTAGGTTTAAGTGATTCTCCTGCCTCAGCCTTCAGAGTAGCTGGGATTACAGGCATGTACCACCACACCCGGCTAATTTTGTATTTTTGGTAGAGATGAGGTTTCTCCATGTTGGTCAGGCTGGTCTCGAACTCCCGACCTCAGGTGATCCACCCACCTCAGCCTCCAAAAGTGTTGGGGTTACAGGCATGAGCCACCGTGCCCAGCCCAACAACTATATTTTCAAAACATCATTTCTAAGTTCTCTTCACCTTCAAGATATAATTTATCATAACTAGAAGACTTAATAATTTAAGCAGCTAGAATGGTGTTTTTCAAAGTGGGATCCAAGGACCAGCTGCATGAAAAATCACCTAAAGTGCTTATGAAAATACAGAATTGAGTCCCAGACACCATCCCAGACCAACTGAATTAACAGTGGATGGGCTCCAGACTGGGTGCCGTGGCTCACACCTGTAGTCCCAGCTACTCGGGAGGCTGAGGCACAAGAACTGCTTGAACCTGGGAGGCGGAGGTTGCAGTAAGCCAAGATCACACCACTGCACTCCAGCCTGGGTGACAGTGCAAGCAAGACTCCATCTCCAAACAAAACAAAACAAAACAAAAACAGAGTTGATCGGCTCCAGAATCTACATTCTAACAAGGTCTCCAAGTGATTCTTCCATGTTAACATTTGAGAATCCCTGGATTAGTTCTCAGAGCATCCACACTCACATGGAGCTTCAAGTGCTCATATTAATCCCTCTTGAGTCTAAAGTTCATTACTCTTGGAGTAGTCTCGCAAGGTAGACAAAATAAGAGTTTCGGAGTCAGGGACCTGGATTCAAATCTGGTTCTATCATTTGCTATCTAGGTGACCTTGGACAAGTTACTTAATTTTTCCAGGCCTCAGTTTCTTTATTGATAGCATGTGGATAAGATTATCTTCATAGGGATGTTGTTGCAATTAAACAGGAGAGGAAAGCTATCATTCTTTGGAATGTTTATTGAGGCCTACATACCATTTATACCATTTATACCAAGATGAATAAAACATTACCAGGCACTGTGCTGCATACCATGTATACCAGGATGAATGAAGCATGGTCCATCTCATTAATTTGTTGCTTTGTCTTTTTGTACCTGTCCCTTTGTGATTAAGGTCTGATTTGTTTAGCCTTTTCTAACCCTTGTGCTGTCTTTTGTTAACACATTCCCACAAAATAATGTGGATTATTTCCCCTCTTGAACTGGTTAAACTCTTCTTGCCACTATACATCAAAGTCTTGAGCCTTTAGCATGGCCTCAAGCTGCATCTTCTCCAGCCTTATCTCTCATCAATCCCCACTCAGTTAAATGCATGTATTCCAGTGTTACAGCACCTAGGATCAAATGCTTGTTCCACTGATTATTAACTACATGGCTTTGGCAGAGACTTATACTCTCTATGCCTTAGTTTCCTCATCTGTGAAACAGGGATAATAAAAGTGCTTATTTTCGGATAATTTTTGAGTATCAGATGATACTCAGGAACCATTCAGTAAGTGCTAGCTATTCTCATTGTCATACTGCATCCACACTAGGAGCTGCTTCCTCTTAGTTCTCTGAAGGCTCCAATGGGCTCCTTCTCACCTGAAGATCTTCACTATTCCCTTTGCCTGCAACGCTCTCTTCCTCTTCTTTCAGACAACTTCTACCTATTCAGGCTTCAGTTTAAATGTCATTCTTCTGAGTCTTCCTGATTCACAACCCTTTGCCTCCCCACTTCTTAACAAGGTAGGTTGAGAACCACTGCTAAACACCCTAATTCACTCCTCTACAGCACTTATTATCCTAATTCAATCCTGTTTTCTCCATAAAGATAGGGACCATGTCTGTCTTACACTGCTCTGTATCCACCCTGATACTTAGCACGATTCTGACTCACACCAGCACTCATAAAATATTTCAAGTGTGTGATGAATGAATGATTTCCTAAATCTGACTATACCCAATCTTTCTCTCTTGGGATCCTAACAGCCTCTAAAAGTCAATCACTTTATCACAGGGCAGAACTCTTCAGTCTCTTTACCTTCTGATAAAATTTTCAGAAATGCAAATCAGGAACTTAAAAAATGCTTAACTTAGGCCGGGCCCGGTGGCTCACACCTGTAATCGAGCACTTTGGGAGGCCAAGGTGGGAGGATGACGAGGTCAGGAGATCGAGACCATCCTGGCTAACACGGTGAAATCCCATCTCTACCAAAAATACAAAAAATTAGCCGGGCATGGTGGTGGGCACCTGTAGTCCCAGCTACTCAGGATGCTGAGGCAGGAGAATGATGTGAACCCAGGAGGCGGAGCTTGCAGTGAGCCAAGATGGCGCCACTGCACTCCAGCTTGGGCAGCAGAGCAAGACTTCATCTCAAAAAAAAAAAAAAAAGCTTAACTTTTGGCTGAGACTCCCAGATTGTGTGTCTTGACTTGAAATGACTTTAGATCTGTACTGCTCTATATGGTAAAGACTATCATATGGGGCTACTGAGCACCTACAATGTTGCTAAGACCAAAATGGGATGTGCTATAAGTATAAAATACAACACTAGATTTTAAAGACTTGGTACCAAAAAAAATGTTAAATATCTCACAATATTTTGTATTTTATTACATTTTGAAAATGTGGGGAGTTTGGATTAAATATATCATTAAAATTTATTTGTTTCTTGTTATTGTTTTATGTGGCTATCAGAAAACCTAGTATTACACACATGGCTTGCTTCAGATTTCTACAGGACGGTGTTGTTCTAGACTATCTGCCTAAACGGTAGGTTGTATTTCCCCACAACATCCCTCCACGTCCTTTCACTTTATAATGAAACATCCTCTAAACTGTTTCATAGTTTTTCTTGTATTAATATTTCTGATTGATCTTGACTGATATTTCTGATGCATGGGCTATTCTACCACCTCTGTGAACATGACTATTTTAAATAAGGCATGGTTTTCCACCACCATATTCAATGTTGGGTCTTATCACACCAAATCCCAGTGAACTGGAAATTTACCATTCTGTGGCTACTTTATTATTTATACTATGAACAATACGGTTAAGAACACAAGGACTGGAGCCTGGCCATCTGTTTTGGAGTCCTGACTATAATATTTAACAGCTGTGTAACTTTGTTACTTTTTTTTTTTTGAGACAGAGTTTCACTCTTGTTGCCCAGGCTGGAGTGCAATGGCCTGATCTCAGCTCATCGCAACCTCTACCTCCCGGGTTCAAGCAATTCTTCTGCCTCAGCCTCTCGAGTAGCTGGGATTACAGGCCTGCACCACCACGTCCAGCTAATTTTGTATTTTTGGTATAGACGGGCTATCTCCATATTGGTCAGGCTGGTCTCGAACTCCTGACCTCAGGTGATCCGCCCACCTTGGCCTCCCAAAGTGTTGGGATTACAGGTGTGAGCCACTGTGCCCAGCCTACTTTGTTACTCTTAATATCTCTGTGCCTCAGTTCCTAAACCAAAAAAAGGAGGTAACAGTGTCCACTTCATAGGGCTGAGAGAATTAACTGATACTGGTAAAGCGCTTAGAATGGTGCCGAGCATGCGGTATGTATGCAGTAATGAATACTATTTGTATCATTATACACATCTCTCACCCTTTCCACCTACTAATATACTGGCACCTTTCCTAGTGGTGGTGTTTTATCTAAATCTGAGATTTTAAGCTCAGATCTTCTAACTCCAAATTGCTACTTCCTGGATGAGTGGCATTTGAGTAAGGTACTAAATCTTTCTCATTTTTCAGTTTTCTCCTCTGTGAGAATGCCATCTTCCTTGCAGAAGTCTGAATGACACCATGTATATAAGGTTCCTTGCATGTTCCTTAGCATCTAATGAATATCTCATATCCCCTTTCTGGTTTATTACATGTGATCCTCACAACACACTGTAAGACACATATTTTATAAAGAAGGAAACAGGATCCGGGAAGACTCGCCTGAGCTTGCACAGATTAGCTACATGACAGCGCCAATATTGGAGCGAGGTCTCAGTCCGACTCAAATGTTTTTTTCATGAAATTAAAGCTGCTTTTCTAAAAGCATGGGCCCTAGAACTAAATGAATTCATGCTGTTTACCGCATTCCAATGCCTAAAGAAATGCAAAAACCGGCCAACTAAATCTACTGCAGTGTTGCCCATTGAAACTGTAACAGAAAGTCAAAATACAAATTTTGTTAATACCACTATCATAGGTCAAAGAGTTGACGACGCGGATGACACGTCAGTAAACAAAACAAAGCGAAAAGAGTTAGTCCTTTAGCTCCCCGAGGGAACTGTGGACCGCGTCCCATAGTCCGCAGGGGTACCATAGTCGGGCCTTCCGGGCTGGACTGGTCCCTGCCGAGGCTACGCAGCCCGGCCACCACCAGACCCAGAGGAGGCTAACGCCACGCCTGCCCGCCTGACCCTCCCCCTCGGATCTCAGGGCCCAGTGCTGCGTCCGCCAGCCCCTCACCTCCGGCTCGGGGCGCTCCGAGGCCATCACACAGCCCTCCAGCGCCGGCCCGGGCCTGTGTGTTCCACTCTTGACCCCTGACCTGGCTACCTCTGGAAGGAACCGGAAGTGGGTGGGAGGGCCGAGTTCCAGTTTTCTGATTGGTGGACGAAGCCTTCTCAGAGGCGTTTGCTGACAGGAAAACCGGAAGTGGAAATCGCTGCAGCCGCCTCGGCCGCCGCAATGCAGGTGAGAGTCGCGTTGGGCGTGCTAGCGGCTGGCCAGCTTCGGGTACAGGGAGCCAGACTGGGCTGGCTAAGGAGAATGAAAAGTTGGGACTGAGAAGAGAGGGCAGAACCCACGGCTGATAAGGGAACGTGGGTTGGGGGGCGAGGTTAATTGGAGAGGGAGCGGCGCAGATGAGAGGTGGGGGTGGAGCTCGCCTGACAGAAGATGGTCGGGCTAAATCCGGAGGGAGGAGGCAGCACTGACTTGCTTGGCGTGGGAAAGGATTAGGTTGTTATACGGAGAGGCCGAGATGCAGTCCAAGGAAGACGGCTCAAGAAGGTGGTGGGTTGGCTCAGGCCCTGTCCTAAGCTGCTGGATGGAGGCTGGTGGATGCCCATATAGCAGGGGATCTAATTGGAAAGAAGCCCAAGCAGTGAGGAAATTGTGGGCCGCGGTGTCCGAAAGCTAAGCAGCTTATAATGTGAGGCCATGGTGGGACCCAGGATCAAGTTCCTGTCAGGCACCTTAGCAGGTTTGCAAGACAGTTTTGCATCACTCTTCCCAGCCTGTGCCCTATAGTTGTTAAGGGTAAAGAAATGGAATAAAACAGGAGACCACCGATGGGAAGGAAATGCTTTGCAGACCCCCACCATTTTAATTTGTTTTTTCAGTGCTTAGAAGCATGTGTGGTTTTGGTTTTCATTTGTCACTTAGTTTCCTGCAGCTGGTAGTCTCAAGAAATGTTAATGGGTTGACCGAGCTTGTGAAAGAGGCACGGGAATATTGACACAGAGATAGATGAGTGCATATTAATTCAGCAAGAAGGTTGAAACATGAAATGATGAGAGCAGATGGAAAGCTGGAGTGGTTGGTGGGGGGAGGGAAAGAGGAGAGCAGGGCTGGTATTCAGAGAAGTCTTCATGAGTAGGCAGATTTCCCAGAGACTGACAAGAGAGCCAGGCTCACAGATGCTAGGATGGAGGAAGCTGGAGTACATGTGCTACAGAGGTGTACATGAGATAATGATCTGGCATTAGGTTTGTCGAAAATGTCTCAATGAGGGAGTGTAGGGTGCACGTAATACAGAGAAAAACCAGGCATAGATTAGGAGGTGATGGGAAAAAGGAATCAGTTGGTGGAAGGACTTGGGGTCAGGCAAATGGTTGAAAGGTCTCAGGGTTGATGCTGTCTATAACCCAAATACCACAGATAGGAAACAACCTGGTTATCCTATGCCAATGAGATCCTGTTACCTGTCTGGTGTTTGCACACCATCTCCTTGGCTTTTCAGCCCTCCTTTCTATGTGTCATACTCGTTTATCTGGGTAACCAACCTGTTCCTATTGGTGCAGAGAGAGGAGAAGCAGCTCGAGGCATCATTAGATGCACTGCTGAGTCAAGTGGCTGATCTGAAGAACTCACTGGGAAGTTTCATTTGCAAGTTGGAGAACGAGTATGGCCGGCTGACCTGGTAAGGGTTGCCAGGGCAAGCTAGGGAGGGCTTATGGGTGGGGGGGCCTAGCCTCCTGATGAATAGGACATTTCTAATGATGTAACCATTTATCAGTTTGCAAACATCTTTTGATTTGGAAAGAGCTGGGTTTCCTAACATTTAGCAAGTGGCTTCCATGGCAAGGAAGTAGAGAAATGCTCAGTTTCCTAACCCAAGTTCTTTATAGCTTTCAATTCTTACCCTTTGACTTCTCTGGTGAGGAGGTCCTCCTATTACAGCTCTATTTGTGCTGGATCTCTTGCCACAAATATGGCTGAGTCCTTTAGATCCAACCTACTCTGAAGTGTGGATCCTATTTCCAGGCTGAAAAGAAGGATTTTACCGGGTTTCTGGAGTTTTAGTTATAACAGTATAGTCCTATTTTGCCACTGTTCCTCACCTCATTCAAACAGTGAACTGGGTTTTTTCTACATCTGTTTCATAAACTGAAACTGTGTCCCTCTTTCATAGCCCTGTCATCCCTGTTAGTCTGTTCCCACTTAGGCTAGTCATAGGGCTATGAGACTTTTGGGGGTAAATCCGAGTGTTCCTAGCCTGAAGGAACTAGGACTATTTTACTAAGAACCACCCAGGGAAGGGGTGTAACATTCTGACACCTTCTTACTGCCAACAGGCCATCTGTCCTGGACAGCTTTGCCTTGCTTTCTGGACAGTTGAACACTCTGAACAAGGTCTTGAAGCATGAAAAAACACCGCTGTTCCGTAACCAGGTCATCATCCCTCTGGTGTTGTCTCCAGACCGAGATGAAGATCTCATGGTAAGAGGAGAAAAAGAATACAACTTAGGAAATTAAGGAGTTTTTTAGGCTTCTTTACTATTTAGGGAAGTTAAGTTCTTAGCTGAGAGCTTAGAAATAATTTTGGAGGCCTTGCTTTTTGTTCTTCTGAAAATGGGAGATCCACTCCCAAATAGTGTTGTAATAACCTGAGGGGTATGTCACCAAGGCTGGTACCTTCCTTCTCCAACATCTGTCTCAAGCCACAAAGTCTGCCCTTTGGTGACTTTGTCTGTTTCAGTCTTTGAAACGTGGCAGACAGTGATAGTTTAATTTGCCTCTAGGTCTGGTAGAGATAGGGATGTGAGATGACACAAAAAATGAAGGCTGGAGTAAAGGAGATTGTGTCCTAGGAAACTAGATATTATGTCTTAGGTTGTATTTTCCTTGAAAATGCACTGTTTGCCTGTGGATGGGACTGTATATCAGGCCAGATAGAATCTTCTTGGAGTGCATAGTAGGATCAATAAAATCTGTGTGTTGCAGCGGCAGACTGAAGGACGGGTGCCCGTTTTCAGCCATGAGGTAGTCCCTGACCATCTGAGAACCAAGCCTGACCCTGAGGTGGAAGAACAGGAGAAGCAACTGACGACAGATGCTGCCCGCATTGGTGCAGATGCAGCCCAGGTTGGACTGAGTCACTGCCTTGCTGCCCCATCCCCATCCCATCATGAGAAGCTAGGCATTACCATTCCTGTCTAGTAGGGATGCATAGTTGGTTGCACCTAAGTTGCTTCTGGCAGAACCCAAGGAATAAATTTATCCACATCATTTCCTAGTTACCCTAATCTCTGCACAAATTTGTGTGTTACAGAAGCAGATCCAGAGCTTGAATAAAATGTGTTCAAACCTTCTGGAGAAAATCAGCAAAGAGGAGCGAGAATCAGAGAGTGGAGGTATGGTGGACTGGTGGCAAAACAGAGAAGGAGAGATATATAAGATCACTGGAATGGGAATGGTTGTTTTGAGAGTAGTGAAGTTAGGACACAAGAGTGAACTGCTTTAGGGTTTGCATCCATTCTGTTAGCCTTTTGTATTTAAGGCCAACCCTGAAGCAGTGGAGGAAATTGGCAAAGTAAGAAGAGAGAATTCTGAGATAGGCTTGGGGGTCCTCTGGCTCTTTTTATGGGCTGTGAGGGAGTCTAGATGCTGCTGAATTCAGAACTCTAACCCTGGCACTCATACTGGTCTTCCAGCTGCCACATTCAGTCCTGCATCAGAAACATACTTCAGGATCCCCACTTACTTTTTCTTCAGGTCTCCGGCCAAACAAGCAGACCTTTAACCCTACAGACACTAATGCCTTGGTGGCAGCTGTTGCCTTTGGGAAAGGACTGTCTAACTGGAGACCTTCAGGCAGCAGTGGTCCTGGCCAGCCAGGCCAGCCAGGAGCTGGGACGATCCTTGCAGGAACCTCAGGATTACAGCAGGTGCAGATGGCAGGAGCGCCAAGCCAGCAGCAGCCAATGCTCAGTGGGGTACAAATGGCTCAAGCAGGTCAACCAGGTAAGGTGGCAGGGGTTGAAATGAAGTTGACTTTGAGCAGGGGAGTTGGAGGGAATAAGCTAGATTATCTGGGCCTCCAGCATCTCTAGACCTAGAGATTTTCTCCATTTCTCCTTTGCACTGTGACCCAGGAAATAATTTTCAGAAGTAAAAAAATCTCATTTGAGTCTCTGCAACAGGCACCAGAGAGTGAGGAAGAACTTTGAGTAACAGAAACTGCTCTCATTTCCCATCTCCATCTCACATCTCTGTGTCAACTATCCTTCGGTCCCATTTATTCTGGTATTAGATATGTTGTCAGTGTCTCTTCTTAGGTAGAGAAATCAGCGGTCAGATCTTAAGACCATTTGGTAGGTGCATTAGGAATTGACATGCAGGCCAGTTTTCCAGTCCTACATGTATTCTTTTCTCTGTATTATGCCTCTCTTGCTCTTGGCTTCCTGCTTTCTCTCCTACTCATTTTTAGAACAGTCTAGATGGAGGCAGCTAGAAGAGTTACTTCCTCCAAGCTGTCTAGGAAAAGGGACAATTAAAACAAAGATTCTGCAGTTCTTATGATATAAAAAAAAAAAACAATGAGAGAAAGTACTCTTTTTACCTGTGACATTAAATGGGGGTCACACAGGTTTAGCTATCTTTTCTAGGAGTGGATGAACAGACTATTCTCCCATATCACTTCTTTCCTCCTGGACACCTTCAGGGAGAGAGCCGGGTGAAGAACCATACTTCTGACCTTTGTCAAACAGGGTCAGATGCTACAGAGGTTCTGAGATGATAAAGGAGGCGACAGAGGGAACGTGAGATACCACATTTCTGATTTGTCATGAAAGTCTTACCTTGCTTGAGATGTCTTTCTTCATGTTCCTTTCAGGGAAAATGCCAAGTGGAATAAAAACCAACATCAAGTCGGCTTCAATGCATCCCTACCAGCGGTGAGTGTGGCTGGCAACCTCGACTCCCTGGTGCTGTTTGCAGAGTTGGGCAGTGAAATTATCTGTTGCTCAAGGCTCACCTAGATGGGTACAATAAAAAGAACATGGGCTTTCAGCAACAGACAAATCCCACTTCCACCACTGACTAGCTGTGTGACCTTGGACAAGCGACCTAATTTTCTGAGCCTGTTTCTCATTTGTAAATGGTGATAATACGTACCTCATAGAGTTGTTGTGAGGATTAAAATGAGGAAATGAATGTAAAGCACTTAGCACAGTATATGAAATAATGGGTATTCAATAAATGATAGTTTCTACAAATCCTTCTCCCCACCACCCTCCACAGTCCTTGATCCAGAACTTACCCTAATCTGATACTGCCTCATGTCAATGGTGAGCTGATGGACACAAGATCAAATAAGGCTTTGCTTATTTTATGCTGCCAGAAACTGTAGCAACCTCTGTTCTTAGAGGCACACTGTCTTTGCAGGCCCTCCTGCCCGGTTTTCATTCTGGCTATCCCTCTAAGGTGCAAGGTGAAGAAGCTTCTGGGTCAGGAAGAAAAGAAAACGCCCACCTACAACTCTGGTGAAGCTTGGGCCTGCTCTCCTTTCTATCCTCTGAAAAGCCAACTTGGCTCTTACCTGGCAAATAGTCATAAAGTCCCCTATTCTTTACCCCACCCTTATCACACGAGGCTTTCTTAGGAAGTGGCTCTGCCAGGCAGGACTATGTGGGAAAGGGTTTTTTCTTAGCACATGAAAAAGCCCCTTCCCCTGGACTCGTGTTTCTTATTTTGGAGGGAGAAGGGAATTGCACTTCACACTGCCATCAGGGTTTAGTTGACCTCATAATGGTGCCCAGTTTCTTGACTGGCCAGGATGGCTTTCCTTCATTTCCCTAAACCTGTGGCCCAAATGGTGAACCAGATTGATGGTGGGAGGGGGCAACCTCCAGTAACTTTGCCTGTTTTTATAAAGTTGAACAGAGTGAATTTAGACATTCAGGCTGACCTGCCTTTCTTAGTACTTGTTTGTCGGCATGGGCAGGGGTTGAGTCAGCAGAAGTGGACCAAAGGATTCCTCTGAATAAAGTTATTCAAATTGATGTTCGCTGGCTCAGGGTTGTCTGACAGTAATTTATGAGAGCACTACATAGGGATCAGAGGCAATTTCAAGAGTGCTGCAAGGCAGTTCTAATTTGCTCTCCATAAAAAAGTTTTCATATCTTTAATTAGCTTTGATTTAAAAATCCGGTGACTTCCCTCCTGCTCATACCTTCCAGCTGCCTTTTTTCTGTTCTCTTCTACAATACACTGGTGCTTTGGCATTTGTTCAGTGCCAAACAAAGTTCTGCCAGGCCGTGGCAGCAAAGGACTGGAAAAGTGGTCCCAGATGTCACATCTGTTACCATTCCATCAAGACAAGGAATGGTATCCACAAAGCTCACTGACCACAATACATAGCAGTAGGGGAGTCTGGTCACCAGCTCTGAGGCAAAGACAGACCTTTCCCCTACTTAAACTGTGACAACTCATCAGCCTGCTGAGGTGTTCTCTGTCTTCTCACCTCTTCCCTTCCCACTGGAAATGTCAAAGCTAACTGGCATATTGGGTAGAGTTGGATCTGTGCTTCTCTGAAACCCCTGGAGCATCTATTGGTGACTGTTGCCCTTTACTCCACCAAAAGGTTCCCTCCTATTGAATGGCACCAACCACAGGATTTTTTGTGTCCCAGGCAAATACTGACTTCATCCCCACCATACTATTAAAATGGATTCCTTGTCATCCAAGAATGGAAATGTCCTCTTGCCCCAACAGGAACGTATGCAGGATGTCACCTACATCTTGTTTCCCTAAGCAAACACTCCTTCCTCTAGAGGGACTCCTCTACATTCAGCACTGTAGGAGTGCATGCTCTCATTTTTATCCCCCATCCTCAAAACAATCATTTGGGGTACACTTATCTCACGAGTGTCTCCCACTTTGGGGTCCATACAGTCTAGTAACTGCCTCTAGAGAGTATGTATCTCCCACCCCTAACATACTCATTCCCTCAGGAGGGAATACATATAGCATTTCCTTTGAAGAAGGGGACATGACCTATTTACTGGCTCAGATTTAGGATTTGCAAAAGGTGACTATTGGCCTACTCTGGTAACATGCCTCTGTTTTTGACTGCCCTGTTTTGCTTGGAGATCGTGCTTTCTCCTATTCTTGGGTCCCCTGGAGAAAGAGATTAGGCCATTGTCTCCTAGGTTTGTGTCTAGGATGGAGAAAGAAGCAGCAGCTGTGAAACGTCAAGAGCTTACTACAGGACAGAGTTCATCCTGCTGAAGGCGGAAGCTTATCCAATCAATGTCAGCATAAGGCCCATTGCCTAGGACCTCTCTCCAGTCCTGCCCTGAGCCTGGGATTCAGTCATTGCTGAACCTCTCTCTTGCTTATTGTGCCAGTCACCCCATTCTGTTCCCCTTCTGGTGTTTATTGCTGCCCTACTTAGCTGGTCCACCTCATTCAACCCTGTCGTTTTTTGGGAAACAGCCAAGATAGATAGATTGTAGCCAAGTGCTCCTTACAACTCCATAGTGTAAGGGTCCCAGCATTAGGATTGAGCTGGAGGGGGTGTAATTGCCCACCTCCTCTTGTGCTGCTGCAGAAAAGAAGCTGAACTCTGCAGGAATGCCCCAGTGTGAGGCTGGTCCCTTTTCCCACCCCCTTCTCACCTCCCCCAGGCAGCTGGAAACAACCTCTCCCTTTGTCTGAGCTTCTTGTACAGAATAATCCTCCTTATGGACAATGTATTCTCTGTGCCCTGTGGACACAGGAGCTGTGTAAGCTGATCCCAGCACCAGGCAGGACGGAGGCTGAGTCCTTCCAAACGCCCACCCTGGGTCAGCTCCTGATTACAGTCCAGATGAACTACGAAGGGGTGTACATTCTCTTCCATCTGCTTTTCCTATCTGCTCCAGAATTAGGGAATAGCCTACTGAAGTGTATAGAATTGGGCCAGGAGTAGGAACAGGGACTGTGGTCTTTTTCTGTTCAGTCTTGAGGGTTCACAGTGCCTACTTATGGAGGCTTGATGTGACTCTTGCCTGGAACCTTGAACACATGGGGACTAACCCTTGGAAAGGGCTTGCCACTGTGCACATGGGGCTTTCTAATTGGAACAGAAGGCAAACTCCAACCCATCCGACGAGACCATGGTGCCCCATCACTTCAGCATGTGTTTTGTCCCACAAGACAAAGTTCCTTTCTTCTTCCCTTTAACTACCATCTCTTGTTTTTGAGCTCCATGTGTCACTGAGGCAGCTCTTGGATTCCTGTTGTGGTCTCTCAATGAGTCACATGCCATTTGGACATGGCAGCTTCCCTAAGTACATCATGGACAAGGCACCTCACTTCCCTGAGCCTCAGTTTTCTCAGTTGGTGGTCCCAGTGATCCTTTTTAGGTCTAAAGTCTGTGGCAGTGATTTTCAAACCCATTTATCCCCAGGCGTTTTGTTTTGTTTTCCTTGGTGCATGACTGTTACATAAATCGGCCAAAATTTTCCTAAATGAGCCCCCAAGTCCCTCAAACTCCTATAAACTGTTCCTGAAGTTTCCTCGCTGTCACCTACACCTTAACATACCAACGTCCTTCAGACCACAACATTGAACTGCTTTCTAAAACATCTTTCTCTAAGTGAAGATTCATCAAAGAGATGGTAAGTTACCACAAAGTTATCACAAGTTACAAGTTCTGACATACCTTGTGTGTTAGAAGTCACCCTCCCACTCTCAGACATCTCTCTCTCCCCGGGCAAGATATAAAGACACTCCTCCAGTATAGGCAATAAATTGTACTTTTTCCACATGAAGATAACCTTTCCAGGCCGGGCGCGGTGGCTCAAGCCTGTAATCCCAGCACTTTGGGAGGCCGAGATGGGCGGATCACAAGGTCAGGAGATCGAGACCATCCTGGCTAACCCGGTGAAACCCCGTCTCTACTAAAAAATACACAAAAAACTAGCCGGGCGAGGTGGCGGGCGCCTGTAGTCCCAGCTACTCAGGAGGCTGAGGCAGGAGAATGGCGTAAACCCGGGAGGCGGAGCTTGCAGTGAGCTGAGATCCGGCCACTGCACTCCAGCCTGGGCACAGAGCGAGACTCCGTCTCAAAAAAAAAAAAAAAAAAAAAAAAGATAACCTTTCCTACTGAGTCGAATATAAAGTGCCTTGGGATGCTCGTCTTCCTGTGTTTTCTCTACCATTCCAATGCCTTCCCTAATTCTAACCCTAATTTCTCTTGTTTGTGGTCATTTTGATTCTTCATCTTTTCTTGCCCACATTCCCCATGTAGACATCCTTTGTTTTTTTTTTTTTTTGAGGCAAGGTCTCACTCTGTCATCCAGGCTTGAGTGCAGTGGCACGACCACCTCTCACTGTGATCCTGCAACTCAGGTGATCCTCCAGGCTCAAGTGATCCTTCCACCTCTCAGCCGCCCAAGTAGCTGGGACCACAGGCATGTGCCACCATGCCCACCTAATTTTTTAAATTATTATTTTTAATGGAGACAGGGTCTCTGTGTTGCCCAGGCTGGTCTCAAACTCCTGAGCTCAAGCGATCCTCCCACCTCAGCCTCCCAAAGTGCTGGGATTGCAGGCGTGAGCCACCACACCCAGTCTATCCTTTGTTCTTTTTGCCAATTTCTCTGGGCTACATTTCATGGCCCTAGGTAGTGCCATTTTAGTGTCTCGTCCATTTTAAAAGATCCTTCTTGACCCTACATCCCCTCTCACTGACTCACTCACAGCCATGCTCTTGAAACACAGTGCTTAGAATCACTGTTTCTTATACCTCCCATTCACTTTTCAACCCCTGTGGTTGGGCTTCAACTTCCACCATTCCTCAGAAACTCAGAGATCACTGTTGACCTAATGACTAAACCCAGAGTTTTTTCAATCCTCATAGTAATGTATCTGCAGCATTTAATGCTGACCATTTCCTTTAGTCTCTTTCTCCCCCATGGTTTCTATGGCACACACTCTCCTTGTTCATCCCCCTCTCTAGCCATTCCTTCTCTGCAGCTTTTGGACTTTTATACCTCTGCCTGCTTCTTAGATGTTATTCTCTAGCACTTGTCCTTAACCCCCTTTTCTTCTTATTCTGCCTGCTTTCTCTGTGACCACCACTTTTATGTGCATAACTTAAGTGAGTTTTATTTTCAGCTCAGACCTCTTTGCTGAGCTGCAGATTCCTAGTGGATATCTCTACCTATATGATCCACAGCTGGTTGAATGTCCAAATCCAGTTATTCTAGCCTACACACCTGTTTTTCTTCTAAGCCAGGAATATGGAAACCATTCTAAACTATTCTCCCTCTGGGTCCCCAACCCCCTCATACCTAATCAGATACTGAATCCTACCAATTCTGTCTCTACCCTGTCCTACAGTTTAGGCTCTGGGCCTTTCTTACTAAAAGTATTGTTCGGACTCCATACCTCCAGCCGTGCCCACTCTAACTTATCTTCCAAAAGGCTGTTAGATAGGTCTTTCTAAACTGCAGATCTGATCTCATTACTCCCCTGATTCAAATCCTTTATCTTCAGTCCTGCCCACTTTAACTTGTCTTCCAAAAGGCTGCCAGATAGGTCTTTCTGAACTGCAGAGCTGGTCACATTATTCCTTTGATTGAAAGCCTTTTGATAGTTTACTCCCCATGTGTGCCAGGCATACTGAAAATCACAAGATAAAATCATCCTGGAATGTTCATTTTAAGGGTAATTTAAAACAGAATACACATTTAGCATGTATTATTATTATTTTATTATTTTGAGACACGGTCTGTCTTACTGTCACCCAGGCTAGAGTGCAGTGGTGCGATCTTGGCTCACCACAACCTCCACCTCCCAGGCTCAAGTGATCCTCCCACTTCAGCCTCCCAAGTACTGGGACTGCAGGCACGTGCCACTATACCTGGCTAATTTTTGTATTTTTGGTAGAGGTGGAGGTATATGGACCCACCATACCTGGTGGGTGGGTTGGTAGGGGTGGGTGTGCCAGGCATACTGAAAATTACAAGATAAAATTATCCTGGAATGTTCATTTTACTTAAGAGTAATTTAAAACAGAGAACACACATTTAGCATGCATTATTATTATTTTATTTTGAGATACTGTCTCACTGTGTCATACAGGTTAGAGTGCAGTGGTGTGATCTTGGCTCACTGCAACCTCCACCTTCTGGCTCAAGTGATCCTCCCACCTCAGCCTCCCAAGTAGCTGTGACTACAGGTGCACGCCACCATACCTGGCTAATTTTTGAATTTTTGGTAGAGATGGGGTTTCGCCACGTTGCCCAAGCTGGTCTCAAACTCCTGAGCTCAAGTGATCCTCGTGCCTCAGCCTCCCAAAGTGCTGGGATTATAGGCATGAGCCACCATGCCCAGCCAGCATGCATGCGTTATTAAGATAAATAGTCTTCGGCCGGGCGCGGTGGCTCAAGCCTGTAATCCCAGCACTTTGGGAGGCCGAGACGGCCGGATCACGAGGTCAGGAGATCGAGACCATCCTGGTTAACACAGTGAAACCCCGTCTCTACTAAAAAATACAAAAAACTAGCCAGGCGAGGTGGCAGGTGCCTGTAGTCCCAGCTACTCCGGAGGCTGAGGCAGGAGAATGGCGTAAACCCGGGAGGCAGAGCTTGCAGTGAGCTGAGATCCGGCCGCTGCACTCCAGCCTGGGCAAGAGAGCGAAACTCCGCCTCAAAAAAAAAAAAAAAAAAAGATAAATAGTCTTCAAAAAATTCCTACTAGTCTGAACAGCTTCAGACTAAGCCACCAGATTCCCTAGGAATATTTACTTACTCTTTTTGGCCATTACATTTACTTCATTGGAAAAGCTTTAAAAATAGCTCAGATTTTCTGGAAAGGCAAGTAAGATTCTATGTGATGCAGCCCCCTGCCTCCTTCTTAGTGTCATGCCACCCACTCAATTCCCAAGCCGTCCACATTGCTTGCAGTTTCCTGAAGGTGACAGCTCTTTCAAACCTCCATTCCTTTATTCCCACTGTTCCCTCTGCATGGAACACTTTGCCCTATCATTCTGTCTGACAGATACCCAATCTTTCAAAATTCAGCTCACAAGTCACCCCACTCTCGCTGGTGCAGTGGCTCACACCTGTCATCCTAGCACTTTGGGAGCTGAGGCACGAGGACTGTGTGAGCCCAAGAGTTCAAGACCAGCCTGGACAGCACAGGAAGA
Organism: Piliocolobus tephrosceles; assembly: GCF_002776525.5. Classification (NCBI taxonomy): domain Eukaryota; kingdom Metazoa; phylum Chordata; class Mammalia; order Primates; family Cercopithecidae; genus Piliocolobus; species Piliocolobus tephrosceles. The sequence continues at coordinate 178,951,068 of NC_045434.1, forward strand.
CCCTGTCTCTACTAAAAAATTAGCCAGGTGTGGTGGCATACACCTGTGGTCCCAGCCACTTGGGAGGATGAGGTGAGAGGATTGCTTGGGCCTGGGAGGTCAAGGCTGCAGTGAGCTGTGATTGTGCCGCTGCACTCCAGCCTGGGCAACAGAGCCAGACCTTGTCTCAAAAAAAAAAAAAAAAAAAAAAGTCACCCCTATGTGAAATTTTTTAGTAACCCACAACTCAACACTAGTCCCACCAGGTAAGATTAATTACGTCCTCTTTTATGCTTCACATTTGTACCTTGTACAAACTTTTCTAGCTCCTGGTGCACTTTATTGTCTCCCAGGTTCAAGCATCCCAGCTCTTCCACCTGAGAGCTGAGTGATCTTAAACAAGATAATGTGTGTGCCTGGCATACTATAGCATCTAGCCCATCATAAACACCATAAATGGTAGTGCTACTATTATTATTACTATTAAGATTTGTTTGTCTTTGGGGAAGTAGTATAAAATAACATTATGGTTTAAAAAGCAGGTTCTTGTGCCAGACTGCTCCAGTTCAGATCCTAGCTGTGCGACTTACCAGCTGTGTGGCCTTGAGTAAGTTAGTTCACTTCTCTATGCCTTTGTTTTCTTATTCCTGGGGTTGGTAACAATGGCTATTTCATAGGGTTGCTGTGAAGTTTAAATGGGTTAATACATATGAAGTGCTTAGGATAATGCTGACAACAGTAGAAGCTCAATACATATTATATATCCATAGGGTAACATCTGGAAATCTCTGCTGTCAGTGATTGTTGTTTGAATAAACGATTGACCAATTCCTCTAAGAGGTCATAACCTCTCCTTCCCTCTGCAGCTCCCCTGTGCTCATGTCTCAGGCGCTTAGCCTCAGGAGACGCTTTTTGTGCATAACTTCATCCCCCGTGGTATCTCCCTAGTAACGTGCAGAGTAGGCACTGGAGCATTTTTACATTGGATTACCTAAGTCAATTTCAAATCTAGTTTTGTGAATTTTATTTCTCCCACCTAGTTGTTGCCTACATTCTTTCATTAAGAAATTGTATCCTTTTGACTTGCGGCCAAATGACAAGGCCTCTCTCCTGAAATACTATTTTTCATGCCTTCTGAACTGTATCTCTTCCCTGTCTAAACTAGCTAACCACTCAGTTCCATAGTCTTTCTACAGTCTGTCCCTAAAGGGGGCCCTTCACCACTCATAGCTTTCTCTGTGCAGTTGTGATGAATTCTTGCCTCGCTTGTCTGTGCTTGCTGGGTCGGGCTCAGTTCTTTGTGGGTGGCTGTGTATAATTCACTGGAGATCAAAACCAGAGCTCTTTGGTGCCATGCTTGCCTCTTTTCCCACCACATTGAACACCAGTCCTTCAGACTTTGTTTTGTCATGGCATACTCCACGATTCTTGCCACTTTGCCATAAGTGCTCTCAGCTGCAGCCATAAGGACATAGCTGGGAGTCAGGTGTTGCCTTATACCTCCGTGGCTTACACATGCTCTGCCCTATGCAGAACGCCCTCCCTTTTTCCTGCTCCAACCCCCTTATTCACCTGATAAATAATTCATCCTTCTAGTTCAAATGTCACCTACTCCTGTAAAGTCTTTACTACTTCCTCTCCTGTACACTTGACCATTCTTAAACTGTACCTCTCCTGTGCCCTGTACACACTTCCATTCTCGCACCCATAGTTCTATTGCAGTTTATTTATTTTCAAGTTCATATCCTGCTTTGGACACTTATCCACTGTGTGGCCTTAAAAAGTTACTTTACTTCCAAGAACCTCAGTTTCCAGCTCTATAGGATGGGATTATAGTAACAACTTCAAAGAGCGCCTTCAACAAAACATATTTAAAGTTAGTAGCTCTTAATTTTCTACCAGATAAAGTCCAAGCTTCTTAAAAAGGCCCTTCAGGCAAATAGTCAACACTCAAGTGGTAACTGTTAGTCTCTTCTACTTTCTCTTGAGCAATCTCATTTTTAAGTGATGGTCTAGTAGACTGTTTTGATTGCAAGACATTATAATTAAACTAGCCTAATAAAAATTACAATTAAACTGGCTTAATCAAAAAAAAAAAAAAAAAAAGAACCAGCTGTATTTGGGTTATGTGGATGGCTCTAGGTGGGCTCAGAGGCTCAAATGTTGTCTGAACTCTCTGTCTCTGCATTTCTCCACTCTACATTATTAGAACTCATCTCATGGGAGAGCTCTGGTTTCGCTTGGATTATGTGCCGTTAGGAGCTTGGACTGGGAGGAAGTAGGGAAGAATACCAGCATTAATGAGCCAATGGGGTAGGGAATTTCTCAAAGGAAATGAAAGCAGGGGATGGGAAAGTTTCTGAATACAGCCAAAACTAGAGCTACCACACTCCAGTCCACTTTGTGTGGTTTCACCTCTATATAGAGAATCCTCAGATTTTTTTCTCAAGCTCCGTCCTTTCTCCTGAATGCACAGTATTATGTTTTAGATTGCTTGTTGAATGGGCCATCTCACCTCAAACTCAGGATGTCCCAAACTGCATTCATTTTCTCCATCCTGCCCCACCTGAGTTATCCAGCTGGACATCTGCTGTTAGTTCTGGGTCTTCTTTCTGCTCTATCCCCTTTTCTTCCTTCTCACTGCCATTCTTCTAGGTCAGGCCTTTGTTATGTCACACCCAGACCTCTGAGCTGGCTCCCAGCTGGTATCCCTGCCTTCTTCTGCTTTCCTCTTGATAATATACCTTACTCTTGCCACATTTGTCTTTTTTTCTTTCTTTCTGAGACAGTCTTGCTCTGTTGCCCAGGCTGGAGTGCAGTGGTGCGATCTTGGCTCACTGCAACCTCCACCTCCCAGGTTCAAGCGATTCTCCTGCCTCAGCTTTCCAAGTAGCTGGGACTACAGACACATGCCACCATGCCCACCTAATTTTGTATTTTTAGTAGAGATGGGGTTTCACCATGTTGGTCCAGGCTGGTCTCGAACTCCTGACCTCAAGTGATCCACCCACCTTGGCCTCCCAAAGTGTTAGGATTACAGGTGTGAACCACTATGCCCATACCCAAATTTGTCTTTTTAAAGCACGGTGGGGATGTCTGATATGTCAGCCTGCCACTTAAAATCTTCAGAGACGGGGCCGGGCGCGGTGGCTCAAGCCTGTAATCCCAGCACTTTGGGAGGCTGAGACGGGCGAATCACGAGGTCAGGAGATGGAGACCATCCTGGCTAACCCGGTGAAACCCCGTCTCTACTAAAAATACAAAAAAAACTAGCCGGGCGAGGTGGCGGGCGCCTGTAGGGCGAGGTGGCGGGCGCCTGTAGTCCCAGCTACTCCGGAGGCTGAGGCAGGAGAATGGCATAAACCCGGGAGGCGGAGCTTGCAGTGAGCTGAGATCCGGCCACTGCACTCCAGCTCGGGCGACAGAGCAAGAATCCGTCTCAAAAAAAAAAAAAAAAAAATCTTCAGAGACGGGCCGGGTACGGTGGCTCACACTTGTAATCCCAGCACTTTGGGAGGCCGAGGCGGGCGGGTCACGAGGTCAGGAGATGGAGACCATCCTGGCTAACACAGTGAAATCCCGTCTCCACTGAAAATACAAAAAATTAGTCGGGTGTGGTGGCGGGCGCTTGTAGTCCCAGCTACTCGGGAGGTTGAGGCAGGAGAATGGTGTGAACCCGGGAGGTGGAGCTTGCAGTGAGCTGAGATGGCACCACCGCACTCCAGCCTGGGCGCCAGAGCGAGACTCCATCTCAGAAAAAAAAAAAGAAGAAAGAAAGAAATCTTCAGAGACATCCCAATATAAAGTAAGCTCCTCATTTTTAAAAATTCAAAACACTTCATGATCTGGGGCCACTCATTAACCTTCTATTATATGAAGGCCTTTCATTAACCATATCCTTTAGTCCAAGGGTCCCCAACCCCAGGGCCATGGACCAGTACCGGTCTGTGGCCTGTTAGGAATCAGGCCGCACAGCAGAAGGTGAGTGGTGGGCAAGTGAGCAAGCATTAACACCTGAGCTCTTCCTCCTGTTAGATCAGCAGCAGCATTAGATTCTCATAGGAGCGGGAGCCCTATTGTGAACTGTGCATGCAAGGGATCTCGGTCGTGCGCTCCTTATGAGAATCTAACGAATGCCTGATGATCTGAGGTGGAACAGTTTCCTCCTGAAACCATCCCCCTGCCCCTTGCCCCCCACATCACCCCACAAGTCCCCATCCTTGGAAAAATTGCCTTCAACCTCTGATTTCAATTTATCTGTTAAGAGGTGATCATAGAACTTACCTTACAGGATGGAAACATTCGAACATATGGAACGCAGCTGGCTTCATCCTTGCCAGAAAAAGTACTAATAGAATAATAAGTTTCTCATTTCCCTCTTGGTCCTTCTCACGTGTCTTCTGGATGTTGCTAACTCCCTTTCCTCCATCTTGATAGCATCCCCTGGTTTGCCCCCTAACAAAAAGCCTCTCCTTTTTTCTCTGCAGAGCTTTTCCTGCAGGTTCTGTCACATCCCTTTCCCCCTCTCTAAGTTTCTTTTGTTCAGTTCAATGAACAGTGAATGATACCTATAGTATGTAGGCACTGGTTACCCACTGATGGATCAGACGTTGGCCCTGACCTTTCAGGGGTCCAGGCCAACCCTCAAATTCCAGAAGATCCAAAGAATGTTTGCATGCAGTCTCTCCCCTCTGCCAGCCCGATGTCTTTCCAGCCCTGGTTCCATCAGCCAAGGTCCCAGCCTGCTTTGGAAGAGGATACCAACTAGTTGGCTGGGGCCCAGGGACATGCAGAATTATTAACTGGCAAACTCTTTGCCCTCATCTTCGCTCTCCCATCCTCACAGGCTAACCCTCCCATCAGCTCTTCTGTGTGGGTACTGTGTAGGAAGTATCCTTTGTCCTTTACAGGATGGAAAATGGAGAAGCTTGACACAGCCCCCAGGAGGCTGCTTCCATCTGCACCTGCCAGTTCTGTTGCCCCTCAGTCTGGACCTTCAGTTCCTATTCATAGCTGATACCCTGTCTCTTATTGTGTTTTTCCTCCACTCTTCCACTCACTCATTCACTCATGAACATGCACGCGTACCTTTTTCCATTTTTTTCCTCATTGCCATTTCTGTTTCTCTGATCCTACCTCCATTTAATATTTGTGCTGAAACATATAAAGCCTAAGAAAATCATGGGAATCGAGTTCATATAGATAGTGATTTTCAGGTTGAACTTCTGGAGAAACGACATCCATGGTTTATCTTCTTGAGAAAGAGGATGGAGACGGGCCCTTTGAAGAGCAGTGAGTGAGGAGTGAGTCAGACAGGGTGGGACCTGGGGGAAGTCGCCACCTCATTTCCCATTAGTCAGGAAGGCTCCATGAAAGGGATGGAATTTTAGTTGTTGGACTGGGTTTTCTTTCCCCACTGTACCTGGCCTTCATCCTTATCAAACCTATGAGTTCCTTGACCTCTTCAGTTTCTCCAGTTTATCAGTGTACCCTTGGTTTAGTTTAGTCTACTCAGCCTTCACTGAACCCTCTCCCAAGCAAGGCCTTCCATCTGGCTTCCCTACAGATCCCTATTTCCGCTTTCCTGACTCCCACTCATTTAGCTCTGCTGGAGAACATCACAGCCTTCTAAACTGGTACACTCCTTATGGTCTCCCACCCAGCGGGGCCTTCCACTCTGTTCACCAAGCTTTCCCATCATTCCATCATCAGCTACTCTAGACTGTACCACTTCCCTACAATTCCTTATCCTACCACCTACCCATCCCCCATGTTCAGCAAATACCTGACATCTGACTGAAGGAAAAAATAGACTCCTTTAGACAAAACTCCCTCAATTTCCTCCCATTCCACTGACGAACTTACTCTATTTCCGTTCTCCTTAGCCAGAGGCTACTCTCTTCATGTGTATGCTGGATCCCATTGTCTCTCTCCACATAGCATATAAACATGCTTCGGCCTCTTCCCATTGAGAACAACCATCTAGCATCAATCTGGAGGTGAGAGCTAGGCACTGATATTTTAAAAGCTCCCCGGTTGATTCTAGTTGTAGCCAGGGCTGAAAAACAAACAGAATAAAATCCAGTCTTCTTACTATGGCATGTAAGGCTCTTCATAAACTGACTCATGCCTTTCTTGCCCTTCCATATGCCCTCTGAACTGGAGTCATACCAAACTACTTAGCGTTCCCAAATCCGCCACATCTCTTGCTTCTATGCCTTCATATACATGCTTCACTCTATTTAGAATGCCTTTCCCTGCTTTCTAGAAAGTGTCTTTTTTTTTCTTATTTTTGAGATGTAGTCTCACTCTTGTTGCCCAGGCCGGAGTGCAGTGGTGCAACCTCGGCTCACTGCAACCTCCGCCTCCTGCCTTCAAGTGGTTCTCCTGCCTCAGCCTCCCAAGTAGCTGGAAGTTTAGGCTCCTGCCACCAGGCCTGGCTAATTTTTGTGTATTTTTTAGTAGAGATGGGGTTTCACCATGTTGGCCAGTCTGGTTTCGAACTCCTGACCTCTGGTGATCCACCCACCTCGGCCTCCTAAAGTACTGGGATTACAGGCACGAGCCACCTCACCCAGCCTAGAAAGTGACCTTTAATGCTCAATTAAGTGTCATTTTTGCATCACCTTCAAGAATTAGCCTCCACACTGAGTTAAGGTGCCCCCGCATCCCAGTGCTTTCATAACCCTCTGGGTTTATCTCTATGGGAACACTCACCACATATATAATTGCTCATCTATATGTCTGTCTTTCCTATCAGACTGAGTGTTTTGCAGGAACCCCAGCGCCATGAAGATGCCATTTGGTAGGATTTGGGGCTAAGTGGTCTATATCAGATATTTAAGGATGCTCTCTCCGATCCATTCATTGTTTGCCAAACTGAACAAAAGAAACTCAAGAAAGGGGAGAGGGATGTGATAGAACCTGGAGAGCTGAACAAATGTCTTTGAGCATGTTCATTCATGTAGTCAGTCAGTCCATTTATTGAGGGCTTGCCATGGTCATTTACCAATATGGTCCAGTTACCTGGACACAGTTGAAGTTTCCTATCACTACTGTGTTTGGCCTCTAGGACGGTTTCATCATCTATAATAGTCTGCTTTCTTTGTCTCTAGTGCACTCTTATGATGGACATTTAATCCAAAATCTCTCAATAGTGCTCTCACAACAGTGGTTTGCACAGAATAACTGTTTAGGAAATATTATTAAAAGAATGCTCATGAATCTACATATAAGTATGTATCTTCCTGATATTTTGGGCACTTTCCCACCTTCTCCATTAAATGTTGAGACAGAAACAGTGCTAAGCACTTTACATGTGTTATCTCCTTCAGTCTTCACAGCAGTCCTATGAGATAGGTACTCTTATAGCTCCAATTTTATAGAAGTTCAGCAACTTACATAAGGTCACACAGGTACTAACTGGCACATTTAAACTCATGGCTTTGGAGTCAGGTGTGAACCCAACATCACTAGAGTATACCTGGAACACGGGCTTTCAATAAATATTTATGGACTCAGTGATACTGTTCCCAAGGGAAATGGAAAGGCTTTCAAATTCTTACTGTCTTCTCCCCTTGACTCTGGTTCCCTTGGCCTCTCTTCCTTTCCCACATCATCCCATTCACACTAACATTCATTCAACAAATGTAGAGGGTCAACTGAGTACCAGATAATGGGTCAGATGCTGGAGATACAGAGATGACAAAACATGGCCCATACTGAGAGGAACTTACAGTTTTGCGATGCGGATAAGCAGATAATTACAATTGTGGGAGCAAAAGGAGGGAGTGATTTACTGCCTGGGAGACCTGACTGTTCCTTGTGCTGAGCCAGGGGGCGAGGGTTGAGGGGGTTATGAAAGATGCTGACATCCTCGGGGAATGGTTAAAGCACTGCATGGGGCCCAGGAGAGTGTCACAGGTAGAATGAGAGGACAAGGCAGGGACCAGATCAGTTAGGGCCTTAGTGTTAGAGCTTTTTAAATAGTGAAATCTTCTGCCATTTCCTTTCAAGGGTGGGTACTAATGGGCTGGGTCATATCTGTACTTTGGCTCAGACCTCTTACCTAAGTTCTAGGACTAAACTTTCACATAGCTATATCCCACCATTTGTGAAGTCATTTATTTATTAATTTATTTAGAGACAAGGTTTCTGTCATTCAGACTGGAGTGCAGTGACGTGATCTTGGCTCACTGCAACCTCCACTTCCTGGGCTCAAGTCATCCTCCCACCTCAGCCTCCAGAGTAGCTGGGACTATAGGCATGCATCACCATGCCTGGCTAATTTTTTGTATTTTTTGTAGAGCCGGGGTCTCACAATGTTGCCCAGGCTCAAACTTGTGAGCTCAAGTGATCTGCCTGCCTCGGCCTTACAAAGTGCTGGGATTACAGGCGTGAGCCACCATCCCCAGCCTATCCTACCATTTATGAACACCTTTTTTTTTTGTTTTTTTGTTTTTGTTTTTTTTTTGGAGACAGAGTCTTGCTCTGTCGCCCAGGCTGGAGTGCAATGGCACAATCTCGGCTCACTGCAACCTCTACCTCCCAGGTTCAAACAATTCTCTTGCCTCAGCCTCCCGAGTAGCTGGGACAACAGGCACACGCCGCCACACCCGGATAATTTTGTGTGTGTGTGTGTGTGTGTGTTTTAGTAGAGACAGGGTTTCACCGTGTTGCCCAGGCTGGTCTCGAACTCCGGAGCTCAGGCAATCCTCCCGCCGTGGCCTCCCAAAGTGCTAGTATTACAAGCGTGAACCACCGCGCCTGGCCTGAACATCTTATTCTCCCAGCCACCACGTCTTCCGAATTCCCTCTTTTTTTTCGGAGATGGAGTCTTGCTCTGTCGCCAGGGTGGAGTATAGTGGCTCGATCTCGGCTCACTGCAACCTCTGCCTCCCAGGTTCAAGCAATTCTCCTGCCTCAACCTCCCGAATAGCTGGGATTACAGGCATGCACCACCATGCCCGGCTAATTTTTGTATTTTCAGTAGAGATGGGTTTTCACCATGTTGGCCAGGCTGGTCCTGACCTCAGGTGATCTTTCCACCTCAGCCTCCCAAAGTACTGGGATTACAAGCTTGAGCCACCACACCCGGCCAATTCTTTTTTCTATTTTTTGAGAGGGAGTCTCGCTTTGTCGCCCAGGCTCAAGTGCAGTGGCGGAATCTGGGCTCACTGCAAGCCCCACCTCCCGGGGTCACGCCATTCTCCTGCCTCAGCCTCCTGAGTAGCTGGGACTACAGGCACCCACCACCACGCCTGGCTAACTTTTTGTATTTTCAGTAGAGACGGGGTTTCACCGTGTTAACCAGGATGGTCTCAATCTCCTGACTTCCTGATCCGCCCGCCTCGGCCTCCCAAAGTGCTGGGATTACAGGCATGAGCCACCGTGCCCGGCCTTTTTTTAAAAAAAAACTGTGTTTATTTTCCTTGCGGAGCAGGGCTGCCCCATAGGCAGTGTGCCCAGAGTAGCCCAGATTCCCAAATTCTGTCCACACTTACAAAATCCAATCCTGCAAGCAGTTACTAGATCGTTGTGTGCTCCTGTTCCAGAGGCTGCTGGAGGTAGAAATTCCATTTCACTAAAATCTAGTCCGTCCTTTGCACCCACTAGTTGAGTCCAGTTAGTGAGTGTGGAGGTGGGGGCTGGGGGTGTAGAATAGATAAATAAATATATAGAGAGCCAGTCCAGAAACTGTTCCTCCAGACAGTTTCCTCCTGTATGGAGGAAAGCTCGACATTGTCCGCCTCTTCCAATCCCATCAGTTGCCACATCTTTGGTCAGACTGGCTTTGTCACCTGGTCTCCTTCCTGTGCCCTCCTCACACTGGCTGCCAGAGTAAATGATTAAGCCAGAGAGACTGCAAGCCCCGTGAGTGCAGGGACGTTGGGTGGTCCATAAACGTCTGATGAATTAATGATACAAGCCTGATTATAGTCTCCTCAAAAATCTTTACTATTTCTCCTCTGCTTCTAGAATAAAAATCAGATCGCTCATTTGGCCTTCACGACCTACTACATTCAGCCGCAGTCAGCTTCATTTCCCTTTTTTCCTTTCACTACTTCGAAGGCCAGTTTAGCCAGTGATTCACTATGCTTGCCCCGGGCCACTTGTATCCTCCCACCTCCATTCCAGGCAGCCCTCGCAGCAGATCCTAACGCTTAGGGCTCCTACAAGTGTACAGGCTCAGCCTGTACACTGCACAGAGGCTTCCCTCCAGCTAAGACCAGTCCGCCCTCAGCACACGCAGTGTGCTCCCGCCCGCCGCTCTGCGCTCACCCTGCAGGAGAGGGAGCTCTTTGAGGGCAAGGCCGAACCCTTCCCCGAGCCCTGAGCTGGGCCTGCCGCACACAGATGCGCGGTCCTGCCGGGGAGCAGTCACCCGGGGACAGGGCCGGGCCTGGGGCTGCACGTCGGGAAGAGACGGCGTGCTCCCGAGGTGGCCAGGCCGCTGTAATCGGCCAGGGCGGGCCCGGGCGGCGAGGGAAGAGGTGGGGAACCCGGGCCGCGGCGCTTCCTGCCAGGACCCGGCGGCCCGCCCCAGCCCCTGCCCCTGCCCCCGCCCCGGCCGAGCCTGCGCTGCCGGCCTCCGGCCCCGCTGGCCGCCCAATCAGCGGGCGCCCCCCGCGCGGCCCGCCCCTCCCCCTCTGGTGACAGAAAGTCGGCCCAGCAGATGAGGAAGTGGCAGGCAGGCAGGCTGGCCCCGGGGACTTCTCTGTGGCCCTGCTCCCTCCAAGCCCTCCGCCGTTGCCCGCCTGGCCCCTACGGGTGAGTCTGGACCTTCCACGGGCTCTCCACGTGCCGGCGCCCCCTGCCTTGCCAGCCCGGCCCAGCCCTGCCCTGCCTTGCCCTGCCCAGGCTGTGGGAGAGGCTGTTCCCGGGGCCAGTGGGTGGGAGGTCCCAGCTCCCTGGGGCCGGGCCTCGCCAGCACCCTCCCTCCCCCACACCCCCGTCTCTGGCCCCCATTTGCCTACACCCAGGCCTTCCTCCACCACCCCTGCTTTTACTCCTCTCCCTTCCCTCCCCCCGCTCCCCTAACTTTGTCAGGCTTCTTTTCCCTTCGATCCATCTTAAAGGAAGGAAGGGACGGGCTGAGTTCCAGGACGAGAGACACACCCAGATTTTCCTGCAGCTTGGGGAGAGGTCCTCCCAGGAGCCCTGGTCCCTCCTGGTCTGCCGGGTGTGTGGGTTGATCTTGGGGGCTGGTGGTTGAGAGATAACAGGCTGGCTGGCTCCCATGTGTCAGGGAGGAACCTGTGTTGGCGCCCTCGCCCCGGCCTGGGCCCTGCCTGGGATGGGCGGCCAGCAAGCCCGATGGTGGGGGAGCAAGTAAGGAGGGGATCCGAGCGTGGCCAGGCAGCGCGCACACATGTGTGAGTGGCCCCGCGGGTGAGCCCGTGCGTGTGCCTGGGCGGCGGCCGAGCTGCGTGAGGGCCGGGAGCCATGCGTGTCAGCCCACGGAGGTGCTGGGTGGTGTGTCAGGCAGGAAACGTGTGCCAGCCCTTGGCGTGGCGCCTTCGCTGTTGGGGGTGGAGAGCTGGGTGAGGGGTGGGTGTGGACCGCAGGCTTGGGGTTCTTTAGACCACGGTGGGCCTAAAGAAGCCGGGCCTCCTGGAGGTGAGGGGTGTGCAGGGCGGGGAGGTGACAGAGGTGCGCCTCTTCACTTCGCACCTGCACAGGTGCTTCTCTGGAAGCAAGGAGTCTGGGGCACCTGCTGCCCTGGGCCCTGCTCTGTTCCAAGAATGCCTTGTCCCTCAGGGACTGTCAGTACCATGCTCTCCTGGGTCTGGCCAGAGGCTTTTGTGTCCCTGGGAGCCTTCCCCGGACATTCCTTCAGGCCCGGGGGGGGGGGGGGCGCCCCCCCCTGGGCCCCCCCCCCCCCCGAGGGAGGGGAAGATTCCTGCGACCTCCCCCGCTCCCCAACCCCCTCACATGCCACTGGCTTCCCTGCCTTCCCAAGAAGGGAAGAGTGATTGTACCCATTCTGAAGTAGGACAAACTGAGAAGTTCTGGCCAGCTTAGGAGAGGATGCTGGGTGTGGATTTTCAGCAGTGCTTTGGGCCAGAGCTGGGGCTGGGACTAGGGTTGGAGGAGGTTTCTGGCTCAGAACCTAGGACCTTAGTTCATCAGGCTGGTTCCGGGTTGGTGGGTGATGAGCCTGGGGCTTTACTTGGCTTTCCCAATCCTGGTGGGTCCTGCTTCCCCAGGCACTGACCTGTGGCCTGGACCCACCCTCCACCCCATGCGCAGTACAGCGGGGGCGGGCAGAGGGCGGGGCTGCTGCCAGATCTAGTCAGACAGGTGGAGCCGCCGGGGCAGGAGTCTCAAAGAGCCAGGCTCCAGGAGAGGAAGGGCTCTGCGAGAGGAGAGAGGAGAGCGCTGGAGAGGAAAGGCTGGAGGTGAGAGCCCCGGGAAGGCAGAGGAGAAACGTAGGGAGATGAATGTCCCAGCACAGGCAAGGAGGAATCCCAGGATAAGGTTCTGGAGGGAAAAGAAGGGCCCAGGGAGGTGAGAGTCCTGGCAGGGGCAGGAGGGACCCTGGGGAGAAGAAGAGAGTTCCTGGAAGAGTCCAGAGGGACGGAAAGTAGAGAGGGCAGGAGAGGAGAGATTGAAGGGGAGAATCCCGAGAGAGAAGAAAGACCCGGAGCTGGGGGGGTGAGGGACTCGGGTGAGGAAGGGAGACGGATTTCAAGAGCTCCCTGTTAGTGAGAAGGTAAGACTCTCCAATGAGAGACCTGGAATTGAGAGTCATTTTGTGGAGGAAGAGGGGAAGGGAGGCCAGGAAGTAAAACTGTGGAGAGGAGAGGAGAGTAAGGTGTGGAGAGGAAGGGTAGAACAGCCCTTCCCAGGCAGGGAGGACGTGTGGGGAGCAGATGCCTCAACTAAACTGCCTCCTCCCTCTAGTTCCCAGTAATTCCTTCCTTTCACTGTTCTGTCCTTTCTGCAATGAGGCATTGGGAGTTTTCTTGTCTGGTTCTGTGTCTTATCTCTGTGGGATGGGGGTGTGCAGTGGGCTCTGTCTGACATCCACCCTCTGTACCTCCCCAGAGTCCTGAGCCAGGATGGAGGCTGTTATGAACTTGTACCAAGAGATGATGAAGCACGCAGGTAAGACACTGTCCACCAGCCCTTTCCTCTCTTCTTTCCTGGGATCCCTGGATCTAGGGCTGTCTTCTAATGGAGGGTTCCTATGAACCCCTTGACCCTTTGCGACCTGACCTCATGTCTGTAGACCTAATGAAGACCCTTCAAACCCTGTGACTCTTCCTGATTCTTTGACCCTTATTCATAGATCCCCGGATCCAGGGCTACCCTCTGATGGGGTCCCCTCTGCTAATGACCTCCATCCTCCTGACCTACGTGTACTTCGTTCTGTCACTTGGGCCTCGCATCATGGCTAATCGAAAGCCCTTCCAGCTCCGTGGCTTCATGATTGTTTACAACTTCTCACTGGTGGCACTCTCCCTCTACATTGTCTATGAGGTGGGCCCCTGGGATGCCGGGCTTTAATTTCTGTCAGCAGGATAAGGAGCAGGGGAGAGCATGGCATTTCTCCTTTCCAGAGAGGTTTAGATTCATGTCCTCAGCTAGCGAAGTGGAGGGATGGCTGGGAAGGGAGAACTTCCCTTCTCCCTTCCCAGGAGAGGATGGTCTAATCCACATCCCTTCCTAGTTCCTGATGTCAGGCTGGCTGAGCACCTATACCTGGCGCTGTGACCCTGTGGACTATTCCAACAGCCCTGAGGCACTTAGGGTAAGTAGGGGCTGGGGCTAGGTCATAAGCAACCTGGTAGATATGACCAGTTTGGGGCCTATGCTCAAGGCCCAATTTAGGGAGGCTCTTAGAATAGTGTATGAGGTCCTAAGGCTATCCCAACTTCTTGCAGATGGTTCGGGTGGCCTGGCTCTTTCTCTTCTCCAAGTTCATTGAGCTGATGGACACAGTAAGTAGTTATATGAGATGTGAGAACTTGTGGGGAGAATGAGGTGGAGAGGCCCAGGTTCTGAATCCCCTTCCCTCACTCTTCTCTCAGGTGATCTTTATTCTCCGAAAGAAAGACGGGCAGGTGACCTTCCTACATGTCTTCCATCACTCTGTGCTTCCCTGGAGCTGGTGGTGGGGGGTAAAGATTGCCCCGGGTGAGTGGTGAAGGCCACTATGGGAAAGGGTGGGCACCAGAGGCTGGACTCTGCTGACCCTGTCTTATTGTCCACTCACAGGAGGAATGGGCTCTTTCCATGCCATGATAAACTCTTCTGTGCATGTCATAATGTACCTGTACTACGGATTGTCTGCCATTGGCCCTGTGGCTCAACCCTACCTTTGGTGGAAAAAGCACATGACAGCCATTCAGCTGGTGAGGGGCTTGGCCTGACTTACCTATAACCATCCCCCCACATTCCTAGCCTGGATCCTCCCTTTATCCAGTCTGTCTCACCTTTGACCCCATCTCTCCCTACTCAACATTTCTCTTTCTCTACATGCTCTTCCCCTCTAGTTCTCTCAGTATTCCCTCTGACCCTGGCCTTTATCTATCCTAGATCCAATTTGTCCTGGTCTCACTGCACATCTCCCAGTACTACTTTATGTCCAGCTGTAACTACCAGTACCCAGTCATTATTCACCTCATCTGGATGTATGGCACCATCTTCTTCATGCTGTTCTCCAACTTCTGGTATCACTCTTATACCAAGGGCAAGCGGCTGCCCCGTGCACTTCAGCAAAATGGAGCTCCAGGTATTGCCAAGGTCAAGGCCAACTGAGAAGCATGGCCTAGATAGGCGCCCACCTAAGTGCCTCAGGACTGACTGCACCTTGGGCAGCGTCCGTCAGTGCCCTTTCCACCTACACCTGTGACCAAGGCTTATGTGGCCAGGACTGAGCAGGGGACTGGCCCTCCCCTCCCCACAGCTGCTCTACAGGGACCACGGCTTTGGTTCCTCACCCACTTCCCCTGGCCAGCTCCAGGGATGTGGCCTCATTGCTGTCTGCCACTCCAGAGCTGGGGGCTAAAAGGGCTGTACAGTTACTTCCCACTCCCTGCCTTAAACTTGGGAGAGGAGCACTCAGGGCTGGCCCCACAAGGGTCTCGTGGGTTTTTTTCTCACAGAAGAGGTCAGCAATAATGTCACTGTGGACCCAGTCTCCCTCCTCCACCCCACACACTGAAGCAGTGGCTTCTGGGCCAAAGGTCAGGGTGGGCGGGGGCCTGGGAATACAGCCTGTAGAGGCTGCTTACTCACTTGTGTCTTAAATTAAAAGTGACAGAGGAAACCACAGAGGCTGTGTGTATACATGTGTGAATGGAGGAGGTGGGGGAACACAATATGCTTAGCCCTGTCCACAAACAGGAGCAATGGATGGTCCAGGCTCCCAGAGGACATATCTAGCTCTCTGATCCTGGTAGAGCCCCTAGGAAGGCTGCTGGGACACAGGTCATGAAAGAAGAGGGATTAGCTGAAACAGATTAAAAAAAAAAACATGAAGGGAGACATGACTTTATTAGAAAAATAAAAAACAACAGGTGATGGGTTAGTCTTCAGCGGATGCCTTGGTGGATGAGGCTGCTTTTGGCTGCACTGGCCTTCTCCCGCTCCCGCCGCCGCGCAGGGTCCAACTCAAAACAGCGCCATAGCCTCAGGGTTTCATCTGCTGCTGCGGATGCCACTGTGGCCCCATCTGGGCTCATGGTCAGACTCAGGACCCGGGATGTGTGACCTGGAGCAAATGAGAACAGTACATATGAATGCTGATGCAGCCATAGCCCTCCCATAAAGGCACATGCCTCCCTTTTTTTCTTTCTTTCTTTCTTTTTTTTTTTTTTGAAACGGAGCCTTGCTCTGTCACCCAGGCTGGAGTGCAGTGGCGCGATCTGGACTCACTGCAAGCTTCGCCTCCCGGGTTCACACCATTCTCCTGCCTCAGCCTCCTAAGTAGCTGGGACTACAGGCGCCCGCCACCACGCCCAGCTACTTTTTTGAGACAGGGTTTCACTGTGTTAGCCAGGATGGCCTCTATCTCCTCACCTCATGATCAGCCCGCCTTGGCCTCCCAAAGTGCTGGGATTACAGGTGTGAGCCACCACGCCTGGCCTCCTCTCTTTTTTCAATGGTGTTACTGAGATATAATTCACATACCATAAAATGCATCCTTTTAAAGTATACGGTTTAGTGGTTTTTTGTATATTCACAAAATTGTACAACTGTTAAAACTAATTCTAAGACATTTTCAACACTTCCCATTACCCTCTCTCCTCAGCCCCTGGCAACCTTTAATGTGTTTTTTCTGTGGATTTGCCCATTCTGGACATATCAGTCATACATTATGTGGCCTTTTATGTCCGGCTTCTTACCTAGCCACTTACCTTTGAGTTCAGCCACCTTGGCCATGGTTGGGTACTTCCAAATAACGAGCTGGTTCTGTGCAAAGCCATGGCCTGAGATGAGCTCCTTGTAGTGGGGAGACCAGAGGATGGAGCACACCTGTGGAGAGGAGCCGGCGTGGGCATGACATATAGCCAAGGCTACTTAAGTCAGAACTGAGCCCATTCTAGTGTTAGGCACCCTGCCACGTGCTCCAGACTCAAGAGTTGAATGATCACAGTCCATACAAAAGTTCCTTGAGAGGCAAATTATAGATACTCCCTGACGTAACCATTTTTTAACTTTACAATGAGTTTACTGGGACTTAAATTGGGGAGTGTCTGTATTATCCATTGTATAGATGAGGAATCAATCAGAAGGAAGTTCAATAGGTTGCCAAAGGTTACATTCAAGTTTAGCAGATGACGGAGCCAGAATTTTAACTTGGGCAGTCTGGCTCTAGAGTCCGTATCTACCGTGAAGGCTGAATGTGAGGGGAGTGGAAGGAAAGAGCCTCAAGTATCTTTCTAATGGATTTGGATTATATGCCATAGGTGATGAGAAGCCATCAGAGGTTTAAGGACAGTACAGTGTAACAAACCACAGCATGGAGGATGCATTGCAGGAGATAACAAAGAATGCTTGACACCAATGAGGAAGCCATTGTAGTGGGCCTCCACTGGGAAGGATGAGGCTGAGGGGAGGGGACAGATGTCAATGATATTTTAAGGTAAAACTGATAGATCCTGGTGAGGAGGATGAAAAATTCTAGGAGGTTTTTCAGATTTCTGAGCAGGTTCTGCCATTCCAAAGCAATGTGACAGAGGAAGGAACACATTTCAGGGAGGCAAGGGGAAGTGACAAGGTTAATTTGGGACAGATCAAGGTAGTGGTGCCTATAGGACATAGGATTGGAGATAGCCACAGACTGTTGGAAATGAAGCTCATGAGTTAGAAGTTTAGGAATCACCAAGGCACCGAGCTGGTGAAGACATTGGAATGGATGCACTCTCGATGTGGATGCCCAGTAAGAATGCATGTGGGAGAGGCAGGAACAGGCAAAAGATTACCTGGGAATGGGCATCCACAGCACTCAGACAGGCCCCAG
Organism: Piliocolobus tephrosceles; assembly: GCF_002776525.5. Classification (NCBI taxonomy): domain Eukaryota; kingdom Metazoa; phylum Chordata; class Mammalia; order Primates; family Cercopithecidae; genus Piliocolobus; species Piliocolobus tephrosceles. The sequence goes on from NC_045434.1 coordinate 178,968,520, forward strand.
AGCACACGTTCCAGATGCGAATGTGTCGATCACTGGTGCCCCCTCCTGTTGCCAGGACATTGGACTGCCAGGGACACCATGCTACGGCCTAGATGGGATAAAGGTGGGGTCAGCAGGTACTAGAGCTAGACAAGGAGCTCGGGGGGTCACAGATTAACCCAGTCCAATCCTACCATCCCTTCTCCCCTTAATAGTCCCCAGATTATAGGTGAGGGTCTGCAGAGGCTTCAGCCCAACCCTACTCACCTTGACAGCCCCTTGATGCTGGGTGAATGTCTGCAAAGGAACCCAGCCACCCTCTCCAGGAGCGCTAGGCCACACATTGACCAAGTTATCATTGCCACCACTGGCCAAATGTCGTCCATCTGGGGCCCAGCGCAGCCCACACACTTCCTGGCTGTGGCCACTCAGTGTAGCCACATGGTGTTCTGCTACCCGAACATCATGGTGGTGGATGTGGCCAGAACGTGAACCACTGGAGGAGGAAAGAAGGGAATCAGGTTCTGTGGCAGCACCAAATGCAAGCAAGCCAGAGGTAGTTCAGTTCAGGGTTGTATAGTCAAGGGTAGGGTGGGCAAATATCAGACTACCATAGACCAACAAAAACCACTGACCTGGAGAGGATATAGCTGTTCCAGCTTAGGGAGCCCACTCGGGCAGAGTGACTGGTCATATTTCGAAGCCGTTTCTGCTGCTGCACATCCCATAGCTAGAGAGAGAAGCCCACTAGGATCAGAGATTGGGACTTGGCATTAATATCCTCCAGCTGTGCAAGCCCATTGGGACTGGTGTGAATGGCAGCACAGGACATGTCTCACCTGCACCTCAGCACTGCTGGTGCCCACAGCCAAGTAGTTGCCCTCTTTGATCCAGGCCACAGAGGATACATATTCCCCAGGCTGCTCCATTTGCAAAAGCTGCAAGATGTCACCAGAGCTTGCGCTCCACAGGTACACACTGTTGTCCAGTGCCACGGCCAGTACATTCCCAGAGCTCCAATCCACAAGGTTCAGGTCTGTCAGAGGCGGAGAGAAGAGCATGAGCGTCCTTGTTTGTGTGGTCCCAGGCCCTCTTTCTCCATCCATGAGGCAAGGATAAGGATGCACTTACAGTAGTCATTTCGGATTTCAGGGGCATCCAGGATACGGTCTGGCAGGGAAGGAATGTAACGGCAGGTCTTCCGGCTGGAGCCAGGAGTGGCCTTTTGGCTGTAGAGTACTTTCAGTCTGTTCTGGTAACCTGTGGCAACAGAGTGGGTCTAGACGCTGGGAAAATCAACACCTCCCTTGCCCTCAGTCTTCGATAGGAAGAGCAGACAGATATCTGTGCTCAGCCCTGGAGATGAACTGACAGCTCCCTCCAGGAACCAGGAACTTCAGGTCTTACCCTCTGGCGCATTTTGTGGTTTTCCACTGAGCCGAAGGATCTTGGCTTCCTCTACATCAAAACCGTTCAGGTTCAAAGCCCAGGCTTTCTGATGTTCCTGGCATAAAGGGTAGTGGAGAAGCAAGATGGTATTATCCAAAGAACAGTCTGGTCCCGTACCTTAAGCCCCTCTGGGACACATACCTTCTTGGTGGGTGTCTGGCTGTTTTCAGGCTGATTCTCCTTGCTCAGGAGGAAGCTGGCCACCTCCATCTGGGCAGCACTGCGATGGGGGATATAGCGGTCACCGCCAGGTTTGCTAGGAGTGGTCTGAACCTTGGAACTGGATTTGCCTGGGGCGGAGAAAGAGAAGACAGTCTGACCAGGCTCCCGGGGGGGGAGAAAGTATGAAGGCTGCTCTCAACCAGTCCCTTTGGCACCTCACTGACCAGGAGTTCGGCCCGGAGTTCTGCCGGCGCTGTGGGATCGGTTGGCGGCCCGCATGGGTGAGGGGGCCGGGCCTGAGGCTTCCTTGGCTTTGCGCTGCCAGCGCGCAGGGGGTGCATTGGGGATGGGTGCATCCAGCTGAAGCAGCGAGTGCAGGTCACTCTCGAACGCGAATTGTGCCATGGGAACGCCCGCAGCGGGAGGGGTCCTTGCAGTTGGTGCCTGCGGAGCCCTGGAGGAAAAGAGGCGACGGTGCTCAGGGGACAGCAAAGGACCCCTTCGCTCCTGGCCGGCCACACAATCAGGACCACCCTCGGCTGCAGCCCCTTCCGGCCTAGCACCCCCTCCCCCTGGCCTCGGCCCGAACCAGGCTCAGCCCCGCCGCCTCTCACCGTGCCCTCCCGAGCAAGTTGCAGTTCCGACCGGCTTTAACACGCCTCGCTTACGCCTCTTAAACTCTCCGCTCCGAGCGCCCATTGGCTCCTTCAAAACCCAACCGTCTCAACCGTTGCCCTCGCCCATTGGCCTCTCCGGCGAAGGGGGCGGGCCTTCCGGGACAAGTCTCAGCTATCACGAGAATCCAGCCGCGGAGCGCGATTTGAAGGGTGCGAGAGGGACTTGGGAGCCGGCCCCAGAGAACTGGTGCTGGAAAGCGGTCGGGGCTGTCCCGGGGCGGGCCTGGTCTGCCTCAGCGTCCTCGAGTCGTCCCGATTTGTTTTTCTGCGTCCCCTCTACCGCCGCGAGCTCTGAGTGTCTGGCCCCGGGTGCTTCAGGGTCCGAGAGCCTGCAGAAGTTCACAGTTAAATCCTACACGAGGGTCATATTTATGATGCAGAACTCGGTGCAGAACCCGCTGGAGGTGACCAAGGCGCTTGAGCTGTTCCTAGGAGGGAAAGGAGAGCCGCGGGCGGCAGCGGGGCAGGGGACGGAATTGGGAAGCTAGGGAGCAGGAAGAAGGCCAGAGCTACTTAGGGTACATTCCACTTTTGCTTGGCGCTGGATAGGAACCCTGCTAGAAAGGACGTAACGTGTGTTTGTCTTGTTTGCTGCTGTTGTTACAAACAGGGAAAATGAGTTTGAAAAGGGTGAATGAATTCCTTAAGGTCAGGAAAAAGGATCGGTATTCAAACCTGCCTATCTGAAGATAAGCTTAGACTGCCCTACAGGAGGCACTGTGGCTTACCCCCTTGGGGCTTTAAAGAGATATGAGGACCTTAGAGATCCATTAGTCTAATCTGTGCGTGGTGCACCCTCCCCACCCCGACAACAAATCCATATTTTACAGATGGAGAAACCGAGGCCCAGGGAAGGGATGTGCCCGAGGTCATACAAAGAAGTTTGTGGGAATCTAGTTCTGACTCCATTCAGTCCAGTGCTCTAATAATGACTTGAGTGAATTGTATGAACATGCTCAGGGGTGGAGCAGCAATCATAAAAATAATAATGGTACCATTTATGGACCATCTAACTACTGTGTTAAAACAGTTTACAGGCCGGGCGCAGTGGCTCACGCCTGTAATCCCAGCACTTTGGGAGGCCGAGGCCGGCGGAACACGAGGTCAGAAGATCGAGACCATCCTGGCTAACACGGTGAAGCCCTGTCTCTACTAAAAATACAAAAAATTAGCCGGGCGTGGTGGCGGGCAACTGTAGTCCCAGCTACTCGGGAGGCTGAGGCAGGAGAATGGCGTGAACCCGGGAGGCGGAGCTTGCGGTGAGCAGAGATAGCACCACTGCACTCCAGCCTGGGCAACACAGGGAGACTCTGTCTCAAAAAAAAAAAAAAAAAAAGCTTACATACATAATCGAGTTCAATCCTTAATCCCAATAAGGCAGATAGATACCCTATCTTCCCTTTACAGAAAAAAGAAACTGGGTCAGAAAGATTAGAAACTTGCCCAAAGGCTTGCAGCCAATAATAAGTAGGGAAGCCCAGGATTCAAACTATCTGACTAATCCCTGCAATCCTAACAATACGCTATACTGTCCCAGAAAGAGGCTGGAAAAATCAAGTTTTCAATCATTAGCCTAAAGTCCACTCTGATGCTGACAGATAATATTATTATCTTTGACTTGAAGACTTTGCATTCTGTATTTCCAATTACCTTGGAAAATGAGGAATTGGATATACTTATGTTAGAGGTGGGGAGTTCCCAGAAAACAGAAAAGTTTGTCTCATGTCAAGTTGGTCAGGGTCTTAAATGTCAAGCTAAGGACTTTGGATTTTATCTGCTAGGCATTGTGGAACCTGTGGGGTTTCTGTGTAGGGAAGGACCAAATAAAACATATCTGAGCGGGGGAATATGGCAATAATTTGCAACTTCTGGACTAATGGTAGCTGTAGAGAGGGATAAAGGGTATAACCTCAGGGAATTTGCACATTTAAAAATAAAGGATTTGGGCCAGGTGTGGTGGTTCACTCCTGTAATCCCAGCACTTTGGGAGGCCGAGGCGGGCAGATCACTTGAGGTCAGTAGTTCAAGACCAGTCTGGCCAATGTGGCGAAACCCTGTCTCTACTAATAAAGTACAAAATTAGCCAGGTGCGGTGGTGCATGCCTGTAATCCCAGCTACTCGGGAGGCAGAGGCAGGGGAATCCCTTGAACCTGGGAGGCAGAGGTTGTAGTGAGCGAGATCACGCCACTGCACTCTAGCCTGGGTGACAGAGGGAGATTTTGTCTTAAAATAATAATAATAAAGGAATGAATGAAGGCAATGGAAATTATCCAGACATGGATCTTGAAGTGGGAGATACTCTAATATGATGTAAAGTAGTCAAGTGAAATGATGACAGAAAGGGTCAGATTTGTCCATTGAAAATCAAATCCCCGATGACTTTGGAGAGAGCAGGATCAGGAAAGTGGGTGGCCTGAGATCCATTTTGGAGGAGTTGCAGAAAGAATGAAATAGGGAGAACAGGAAGCCGGCAAGCATAGGCGACTTGTGTAGCCCATCCCCTGATATCCTCTGTATTCGTTTGCTAAAGTTACTGTAATAAAGTACCACAAACTGGCTTAAAATGTACCACAAACTGACTTAAATGACAGAAATTGGCTGTCTCACAATTCTGGAGGCTGGAAGTTCCAGATCAAGGTGTCATGAGAGTTGTGTGAGAACTGTGAGGAAGAATCTGTTCCATGCCTCTCCCCTGGCTTCTGGTGGTGGTTTGCCAGCAATCTTTGTCATTCCTTGGCTTGTAGAAGAATCACCCTGTTCTCTGCCTTCATCTTCACTTGGCTTTCTTTGTGTATGTGTGTCCAATTTTCTCTTTTTATAAGAATACCAATCACATTGAATTGGGGCCCTGACCTCATCTTAACTAATTATATCTGCAATGACCCTATTTCCTAATAAGGTGATATTTGAAGTACTGGGAGTTAAGACTTCAACATCTGGCTTGGTGTGGTGGCTTACACTTGTAATCCCAGCACTTTGGAAGGCCAAGGCCAGAGGACTGCTTGAGCCCAAGAGTTAGGGACCAGTCTGGGCAACATAGTATCACCCTGTCTCTAAAAAAATACAGAAAACAGGCCTGTGAGGTGGCTCATGCCTGTAATCCCAGCATTTTGGGAGGCTGAGGCGGGCAGATCACCAGATCAGGAGATTGAGACCATCCTAGCTAACATGGTGAAACCCCGTCCTACTAAAAATATTTTAAAAATTAGCCGGGCATGGTGGCAGGTGCCTGTCATCCCAGCTACTTGGGAGGCTGAGGCAGGAGAATGGCATGAACCCGGGAGGCTGAGCTTGCAGTAGGCTGAGATCACGCCACTGCACTCCAGCCTGGGTGACAGAGCGAGACTCCATCAAAAAAAAAAAAAAAAAACAAACAAACAAAAAAAAACCAGAAAACATTAGCCAAGTTGGTGGTGCACACCTGTAAGTCTAGTAGTCCCAGCTACTTGGGAGGCTGAGGTGGGAGGGTTGCTTGAGACCAGGAGTTTGAGGCTGCAGTGAGCCATGACCACACCACTGCATTCCAGCAGAGACAGAGTGAAGACCTTTCTCAAAAAAAAAAAAAAATAAAGACTTTTGTCTTTTTTTGTGGTATGGTCTTGGCTCACTGTAATCTCTGCCTCCCAGTTTCAAGTGATTTGGTGCCTCAGCCTCCCAAGTAGCTGGGATTACAAGTGTGTGCCACCGCGCCTGGCCAAAAAAAAAGAAGAAGAAGACTTTAACATGTGAATTTGAGGGAGAGGAGGAGAATATCATTCAATCCATAATATCCTCCCATTGTTGGAACCCAAGCAGAAACCAAAGCCCGAGAGAATGCTTTGATTTTGATGCAGGCCATATGAATCAGCCTTGCTAAGCATAGGACAAGATGCAGAACAATGGAGAATAGGTCTGGGTGGGACAAATGGATGACATCCAGTATACCCAATCTCCATAATTCCTCCCCAGCCATGTGAAAGGCTCTGACTTTACTCCTAGGGACCCAAGACTGGAATGGGAGGAGCATGAAATTGAGCTGTCTATCTCCCTGGCTCTCTCATTGCCACCTGCCCATAGGCTGGCCACATCCCTCCACCAAAGAAAGGCCATGACTCCTTCCAGGCAGCCCTGTCTTACAGCTACTCTCTGGTGATCTGGGAGCCACTCCCTCCCTTACCCCTTGATGCCTAGGGCTAGTGCCAGCACCTTGTTGTTGTTAGCCTCAGAGGCACTTGCACTATTCCTTGATGGTTTTCCCAAATCTTGCCCTCATCTTTGTAAATACTGTTTGCCCTTTATTACACTCTCATCATATTACCCAATTTGAGTGTGTCATCTATTTCTGCCAAGACCCTGACTGATACAGTGGGTATGTTTGGAGCCAACAAAAAACAACAATGACAACAAAACCATTTGTTTGAGAATTAGAATGTGTTAGGAGAGTCCATAACCAGAGCGGTCTGAGCACATTTACTACTGCCTGTGAATGGTTTAGAGGATGAGAACAGCTGGCATGGGATTAAGGTAACCTTGCCCAGAAAGATTTCATTCATTTAGAGAAAATTTATTGAAGGCCTACTATCATGCAGCAAGCACTACTCTAGGTGCTGGGGGAAAAGGACAAATAAATCATGGTCTTTTCCCTCAAGGAGCTCACAATCTAGTAGCAGGGGACAGACATGTAAACAGTTAGTTGCATAAAGCATCACAGTGCTGTAGTAGACGTCTGAGCTAGAGATAAGAACTTTGGAATGGTCAACATATAGTAAAGGCAGAGAATAGATGGGATTGGAGACTCTGTTAAGAAATGGAATCTTGAAGGACTGTAATAATTGGAAGAAATGCTAGAAGAGAGTAAGAAGGAATAATTACCAGAGTAGTTCAGATATATTAATCATTTACTATGTCCTAGGTACTGTGTTTTACTTAGATTACTTCAATCCTCATCACAACTCTGTGGGGTGCTGTTATTATCCCTGTTTTATAGATGAAAAAAACTAAGGCTCAAAGACATTAAGTTATGTGCCCAAGGTTGCACAGCTAGCAAATGTGAAGGACAGGAATTCAATCCAGCTCTGATTCTAGATCTAGTTTATTCTCTTAACTACTAGTACACTCAGCTGGGCGCAGTGGCTCATGCCTATAATCCCATTACTTTGGGAGGCCAAGGTGGGTGGATCACCCGAGGTTAGGAGTTCAAGAGCAGCCTGGGCAACATGGCAAAACCCTGTCTCTACTAAAAATACGAAAATTAGCTGGGGCTGGGCGCGGTGGGTCACACTTGTTATCCCAGCACTTTGGGAGGCTGAGGCAGGCGGATCATGAGGTCAGGATATTGAGAGCATCCTGGCCAATGTGGCAAAACCCCATCTCTACTAAAAATACAAAATAGTTAGTCAGGTGTGGTGGCAGGCGCCTGTATCCTGGCTACTTGGGAGGCTGAGGCAGAACTGCTTGAATCTGGGAGGTGGAGGTTGCAGTGAGCCGAGATCACGCCACTGCACTCCAGTCTGGCGACAGAGTGAGACTCCGCCTCGGAAAAAAAAAAAAAATTAGCTGTGTGTGGTGATGTGCACCTGTAATCCCAACTACTAGGGAGGCCAAGACACAAGAATTGCTTGAACCCAGGAGGTGGAGGTTGCAGTAAGCTGAGATCGCGCCATTGCACTCCAGCCTGGGTGACAGAGTGAGATCCTATCTCAAACAAACAAAAAAAACTACTAGTCTACTCAAAGAGGCAGGACCAAGGTAGGAAAGAATTTAAAGGAAAAGTGAGTAGTCAGCCATGACAAATCTCACAGAGAGATCAAAGGAACTGATGATTAATGAGATCCTGTTGGATCTTGGAATTAGAAGATTTGAGGTGTACTTTGCCTGGGCAGTTTTACTAGCAAAGTGTAGTAGGGGAACTAATTGAAGTAGTCTGAAGAGTAAATGGGGAGTGTGGGGAAGTGAAGGCTTGTTTTCAAGGTGTGTGGCATTAAGGAGGAGAGAGAAAGTAAAAGAAGAGCTTAGTGAAATGAGCCTGCCTGTGGAGAAAGGGTCCTGGTTTTATGTCAGCAGCAGTAGAGTAAGATCAGTGCTATGAAGCCTAATTATGAGGGCAGACAGAAGGGGATGGAGGTGAGCTCTGGGGTACTTGTGTTGTGGGGGTAGGGTATGGAAGTTCACAGAGATGTCTTGAGGGTTTAGCTCTGTCCAGGGAACTGGGAGTGCGGAGCCTGTCCTCAAGGCTGCTGCCAATAGCTTAGTGGTAGGTAGGAATGGTTGGCAATGTGGGTGGTACAGCGGGACCCTGATTCAGCCATGGGTGGGCACACAGACAGGGGCATGGTCCCCAGGCAAGAAGGCTGCAATCTTCGGTAGTCCATCTGGGACTGGGAGGAACACAGGGGCAAAGGAGTCCTCTCTGAGGACTTGGGGAGGATTTCAAGGAGGCTGGGTTCCACTTCTTCACAGGTATCTGAGACTGTGGCCTTGGGCTGGGAGAGATGAGGAGAGGCATTGGATTAGAGCAGATCCTGTGGGAGGAGGGGCTGGACTGTACAGGAAGGAGAACGGCTGGGGTAGTGCTGGGGTATGGCACGCTGGTAGGGCAAGGACCTTGAACAAGTTGTGTTGTTGGGGCAAAGATCCAGTACCAGGCAGGGTTGGTGGTGGGCACAGGGGAGGGAACCTCACTCACCGGACTCAGGGCTGCAGTGTCCCTAAGGTATTGGCCTAGGACTCGGTGCAGATCTGGAAGTGAGGGCCACAGGGCATGCCTCAGTCTCCTGGGGGAGAAGAGAAGCAGATTGAGCCATGGCAGTAAATTGGTGTGGAGGAGGAGAGCAGTTGGGGTGGGGGAGCAGTGAGGCCAGGGAGTAAGACTTGGAGAGATAACAGCATGGTCAAGGCAACAAAGTCAGGCAAGGGAGTAGAGTAAGAAGAAAACCTCAGGTAGGGGAGGGAAGTCAGTGGTGGGCAGGTTCAACAAAGGGTGCTGCAGTTCCCTCAAACATTCCAATGTTTGTTCTGTCTGGAACACTGGATTCATTCCCTCACCTCATTGTGGGCCTCTGTTCAAATGTCATCCCTGACTACCCTGCCTGAAACACAGTAGTCCCCCTTTATCTGCAGGGGATATGTTTCAAGACTCCCAGCAGATGTTTTTTCTATACGTACATACCTATGATAAAGTTTATAAATTAGGCACAGTAAGAGATTAACAATGACTAATAATAAAATAGAACAAGCATAATAATGTGCCAACATCACTACTCTTGTTCTTTGGGGCCATTATTAACTAAAATAAGGGTTACTTGAACATAGCACTGCAATACCTCAACGAGTCAATCTGATAAGCAAGATAGCTGCTAAGTGACTGTGCGGCAGAGAGCATATACAGCGTGGAGATGCTGGACAAAGGGATGATTTACATCCCGGGTGGGACAGAGCGGCGTGGCAAGAGATTTCATCATGTTACTTACAATTTAAAATACGTGAATTGTTTATTTCTGGAATTTTCCATTTAATTTTTTTCGGACCTTAATTGACCGCGTGTAACTGAAACCACAAAAAGTGAAACTGTGGATAAGAGGGGACCACTGTAGTACCACTTCCTTTCCCCATGACAGGCTATCTCCTGCTGTACTTAATTTTTCTTTATAGCACTTGACTTGTTGTACATTTATTGTATTGTTACATATATTTCTTTTTGTCTGTCTCACCCCACTAGAACATATGGTCCCCGAGAACAGAGAGTTTGTCTATTTATTCACTCCTATATTTCTAGGGTGTAGAATAGTGTCTGACCCGTAGTATGTGCTCAGTAAATTAGCTGAATGAATGAATGAATGAATAAAACCAGTGGAGCTTATTAGTAAGTTATCTGGGAAGAATATGGATTAAGGTGTGTTGGAGGAACCTCAATTCTTTTTTTTTGAGACGGAGTCTTGCTCTGTCACCCAGGCTGGAGCGTAGTGGCGCCATCTCCGCTCACTGCAAGCTCCGCCTCTCAGGTTCACGTCATTCTCTTGCCTAGCTGGGACTACAGGCACCCACCACCACGCCTGTCTAGTTTTTTTGTATTTTTAATAGAGACGGGGTTTCACCGTGTTAGCCAGGATGGTCTCAATCTCCTGACCTTGTGATCCGCCTGCCTTGGCCTCCCAAAATGCTGGGATTACAGGCGTGAGCCACCGCGCCCGGCCAGAACCTCAATTCTTTAGCCTCATATTTCCATGTGGAGGGACGTCAGCAGAACATTTCAGGTTCTCTCATATCTCTCCAGAGGAGGAGGTGTCACTTACCTGGTAAATTGGGGAAAAGGAACTGAGTATGCCTTCTCAGCAGACCACCTCCTCCTACTTCTCCAACTTTTTTGTTGGATCTGGCTACCTTCATGGAGGCTACCTTTCAGTCTGCTCATACATATGGGCAGATTAAAAGTTCAAAGAGAGGTATGTTCAGAGGGAGATGGTAGCCCACGAGAGTGGCACCTGAACCAACCCAGGACCATCAAAAGACACCATCTGGAGGAGCTGACTTCTGAGCTAAGTCTTCAAGAAGCAGCAGATGAAGGACGGAGGTGGGATGCATTCTACCCTTCATGTTTATAGCCTCCAATGGCATTTCTCCTCAGCCTTCGTCTTCCCACATAAATGAGTCACTCATTAATAACATTTATTTAAGGGCCTGCTTTTTGGCAGGCACTGTGCTAAGGATTTAAAGATGACCAAGTAAGGTATAATAGGGAAGATATATAAAGAAATAAACACAGTAAAACACTACTGGCACTGTATTGGAGCACAAAGCAGCGGCCAAACGGGGGAGGGTCAGGAAAGGTTTCTTATGAGTTGGTGAAGAAAGTTATTTACAGATGAATGGGTTTAGTCAGACAGGGAGGCTATTTCAGGCAGAGGGGACATTATGTGCAAAGGCACCGAGAAGTAAAACCTGACTTGTTGAGAAAACCAGTTTGGAAAGGCTGATGATGCACAGGGTAGAAGAGGCTGAAGTGCTTGCTGGCAGGGGTCGATTTTGCAGAGCCTCGCTTGTCATCATAGGGAGCCTGGACTATATCCTGGGAGCTATTAAAGGGATTTAAGGAGGGAATTGATAGGTTCATGTGCGCATTTTAGAAAGATTATTCTGGTGGCTGTGTGAGGCTAGATAGGAGGGGGAAGAGGTTCTGTTTCAGTGAGTCAGGTCGTGTCCGTAGGGCTAGAGAAAGGGGGCCATTGTTTGGACTAGGTTTAGGAGGTGGGACCTGATGGCCAATTGGATGGGGGTGGAGTGGGCAGTTTGGCTGAAGGGTGGACGGTGGCCTAGTCGCCAAGGTGAGCAGCAGGAGGCGGAGCTGTTCGAGGGGTGCGGTATAGTGGGCTTGTTAGAGTGTAAGGAGTAGCGGCGAGTCCCAGAGGAGACGTGCAGGAAGCGGCGAAGCTGTAGGTGCGCATGGGCGGTGACCGCAGATCTGGGGTCACAGAGCGAACCGAGAATGCCTGTTTAGAGGCCTCCGGTTCCGCCCGGTCCACCACCAGTCTCCTGCCTGGCGGGGGTGGTACCTGTAGTGTGCAGGAAACTGCCACCTCAGCAGCAGCAGGCCCAGGACGGCGCTGAGGCCCAGCACTAAGAGCAGAGCGGTCACCAAGGAGATCCAGGCTAGGAGACAAAAAGGGTCAGACCTCGGCCCACCGGGCCTGAGCCCCGCCCTCAGTCCGCCAGCCCCTGCTCTGGCCCCGCGCCTCGCCGCCCTGGGCACTGCGGGCACCCGCGCAGCCGTCGACCCGTGCGGCCAGGGCCCCGCCCCTCTCCGAGCCCCGCCCCTCCCGCCTCCGACGCCACGTCCCTCCCGCACCCGGCGCCCCGTCCCTGGCGCAGGCGCTGTGCGGCTTTGGCGCTGCCGGGGCCTGCCTCACCGGTCTCAGTGGCGGTCTCCACCCTAGCTGGGTCCGACCACGAGCTCCAGGGACCTTGGTAGGTGGGGCCATTGAGCCTGGCGCGCAGCTGTAAACGGTAGCGAGATCGCGGGCGCAGCTCCAGGGTCCCTCCTCGGGCCCCGAGAGGCGGCTCCAGCACCTGCACAAAGAAGTGTGCAGTGGCCCGGCGTCGGGGCTTCGACAGCCTGACGTCTGTTTGACCCAAATCCTACAGCTCCGAATCCCCAGGCTGTCGGAGATCCCCACAAAGAGCCCCACCGGCATAAAACACGCTTCCCGGCAGAAACAGGATAGAGCGCCCTAACCGAGAGCTTCTCCCCAACAGGATCACGCTCTGCCCGAGAGAAAGGCGCCAGACCTCACCTCAGAGAGCTACGTATCCTAACACCAACACCCAGGTACACCCTCGGCAAGGATCCCGGTACACACACACCCTGCCGTGTGCTCTCACAACTCCAGGTCGGTCGATGGACACCCCCAGAAACAGATATATTCAGAGTCACATTGACCATGCCACAAATAATACTCATGCTGCGGAGGATGCCAGATTTGCGTTAGGCGCTGGGGTACAAGCATCATGTGTACAAGCAGGAAGACAGCAAACATTTATGAACTGTGTGATACTTCAAACATTGGGTTAAGTAAGCACTGGGGAGAAAGCAATAAAGCATCGTCTCCTACATGTCTAATGAGGGAGACATCCAAACAGGTAAATAATCACAACAATTAATTAGTGCAAGGCACCATGGAAGTCCAGAGAAGCATTTAATGCTTGGTTTTGTGCCACAGAGTAGTTTAGTGTGCTAAAAGCCTGGATGACAAGGCTGGATGGTCACAGATAAGGCTAAGGCAATCCTGGTAGGAATTTGAGGACTGTTAGTACATTATTGCCATCAACTTAGTTGTTGATGAGTAAGGGGAAGGGATAAGGGAAGAGCAAGAAGAGTCAAGGGTGCTTCCAAGCTTGGGTACTGGGTAAGTAGTGGTGCCATTGTCAGAGACAGGAAACAGAAGAGAAGTAAGTTTGAGGAAGATATACTTTAGAGTTCCATTTTATAGAGTTCAACAACAGTCCAGATGAATCAATGGTAATGTCAGGATGGTGATTACCTTTGGTGGCGGGGCATTGGGAGCTTCTGAGGTGCTGGAAATAATTTATGTCTTGATCCTGGTTATGGTTACATGGATGTATACACATGTACAGACTATTTGTACACTTTGTTGTACGTAAGTTTTATCACAATAAAAAAGTAAAGCTTCAGGAGGAAGAGGAGTTCCATTCTGGATAGACTGAGTCTGAAATGTCCAGGGGGAGAAAGTTTTGGTGGAACCATAAGATGTTGCACATAGTTGTATATATGTGTGGCAAATGAGAATAAAAGTTGACAAACTAATATTTAAGTAACGTATATTGGGCACCTTCCTTATGCCAGTATTTAGATATAGTATTTAATTTTTACTATAACTCCATAAGGTAGATAGCTTCATCCCCATTTCACCAATGAGGAAACAGACTTCAAACGTTTTGGTAATTTGCCTGTGGTTTGTAAATTCCTTTCCATATGGGAATTAGAATGGTGAAATTGCGATTGTAATGTATGGCCATTGAAACCATGGAGTTGAAGCACTCACCTGGGGAGAAGATTTTTTTTTTTTTATCAGAGGAGAAAAGAGCCTAGGATGAGACTCTAGGAAGCACAGCATTTTGTGGAAGGCTGGCAAGGAGGAGACAGGAGAGGAGAGTGAGAAAGTTCAGTCAGAGAGGTAGGAGGAAAATCGGGGAAGACTGATATCCCAAAGACAAAGGGAAGAGAAATGTTAAGTAGGAGTAGCCAGAGGTATCGGATACTCAGAAGAGACTAAGATACCAGTTGAATCTGATAAACATAGGTATACTAGCAGAGACTGGATACATAGACACTTTCACTCCTGCTAACAGGCATGGCCAACTCCAGGGATCCCCTGCGTAGTGAGGTCTGTGGGCATTTGTTGCTTGACCATACCTTCCAGTCCTGATGGCCTTCTCCTGTGTATCGGAGTTGATAGCAGGTCTCTTGGGCTGCCCAGGACGATGGGTGCTGCCACTCCAATTCCAGATGCCCGCTGGAGATCTCCCTCCAGTGCAAGTTTGGGGTGGGGAGGCGCACTACAGGGATGTCAGCAGGGAGCAGCTTAAGTCCTTCTGTGTACGAGGTGTCGTGCCACCAGAACCATTGCTCAGAAGGGTCAGAGTTGGGGATCCTGGGCACAGGGTCAGATTCAGTGGGGCTGGGAACTATGTGGGAAGAATGGGGAAGAAAGTTCTTACCAGCCTGGTGGATCCAGAAAGGGGAGCCCAGGTAACTGTGAACAGCACCCCGGGCTGTGGTCACCTCCACAAGGATGTGAATAATGCTGTCATTTCGTGACTTGAAGTGGCAGCGAGAGAACTGTGGGGTCTGTAATCCTGGATCTGTTTTCTCTTCCTCTTCACAGTCCTCCCAGATGGGGTACCTAAGACCCAGCCCCACAGAGTCATTGAATCAGGCCTGCCCCAGAGACTAATCCCAAGGCTTCCCATCCCACAAGAATGATGGCCTGCAGGGATTATCATCTAACTCCTTCCTTCGAGGAGCCTCTAGAGCTTTCCCTCTGTCTGTATGCCATGATGTTTTCTTTTTTTTTTTTTTTTCCTTTGTTCATTTGATCATTTGTTTTTGCTATTTTGCCATGATGGTTTCTGAAGTCAGCTTTGGTGTCTGGCCTCTTCCCTTTGAGGAAAGACATAGCATGATATGTGAAAACAGCATGGGTTTTCACCAAGAGTTCAGGTCTTGGCTTACCTTTGTATAACTTTGGGCAAATTACTTGGTTTATTTCTGCTCCAGTTTCCTTCTATTTGCAAAATGAGTTAATGATACCAACCTCACAGGATTGTTTCAAAGATTAAAGAACCCTCATCTTTCTGGAGAAAAATATCCTATATTTTTAACGTGTTCTCATACGTCATTCCTCCTACTCTCCCCTATGTGTTATTTTGCTATTAGATTATTACAATAGTCTCCTAACTGGCTTTTCTGCTTTTGTTTTTGCCACTACCTTCAAGTTGTTCTCCACATGGCTACCAGAATTTGTTTCCACAAATGTTGATGTGATAATGTACAGAATATAATGTCACAAATCTATTGATTTTGATCTTTACCACTGCTGTGTTAGATGAAGCCACTATTATTCCTTGCTTGGATTAAGGCAAATTTCTAACTGGTGATTCTGCTTCTACTCTCATGTATTTATTCACAGAGAAACATCTTTTAAAAATGTAAATCAAATTGTCATCGTTTACTGCTTAAAATCCTTTAGCAGCTCTTCATCCCACTTTGAATAAAACCCAAACTCTTTACCAGGCCTATGGGAGTCTGTGATTTGGTTTCTCCTTGCCTCACCATTCTCATCTCTTATGATTCTCATGCCAGTTTATCACCCTTTATCCACACAGGCCTTCTTTCTGTGCTGCAGATATGCCGAATGTGCTATCTTTGCACTTTGCCTTTGCCCTGGATTGCTCTGACTGCAGGTCTTCATGTGACTCATTCTTTCTTGCCATTTAGATCTCGGCTTATCTGTCACCTCCCTGGTGAGGCTTTTCCTGGCCACTCAGTCTAAATTAGCAGTACCCACCCCCCCACCCACCACACGCCCCCCTTTAGTCTCTATTATAACTTTGTTCCTTTATTTCTTTACTTACTTGTCTCCCCCTCCTTTTCCCCTCCCCTCTACTAATGTAAGCCCCAACAATGCTGGAACCTTTTCCATTTTATTTCTTTTTAAAAGTGTTTTGAGACAGTCTCGCTTTGTTGCCCAGGCTGGAGTGCAGTGGTGCGATCTCAGCTCACTGCAGCCTCTGCCTCCTGGGTCCAGGCGATTCTCCTGCCTCAGCCTCCTGAGTAGCTGGGATTACAGGCACCTACCACCACACCTGGCTAATTTCTGTATTTTTAGTAGAGATGGGGTTTCACCATGTTGGCCAGGCTCATCTCGAACTCCTGACCTCAAGTGATCTGCCCACCTTGGCCTCCCAAAGTGCTGGGATTATAGGTGTGAGCCACTGAGCCTGGCCCCTTTTCCATTTTATTTGTTGTACTATTTATCCCCAGTGCCTTGTACAAAGTCACCCTCAATAATTCTTTATTGAACAATTGAATCATGTCTCCCTCTTGATTATAACCCCTAAGTGGCTCACCATCACTAAAATGGGTATGTTTACCCATTTAATCAACAAATAATTTATACTATGTGCCAATTGGTACTGTGCCAGGCCCTATGAGTGCATAGAGGAATAAGCTTCAAAGAGCTCTAATTTCAGTGGGAAAGACAGAAAAACAAACATGCTATTTTTCTGTGATGTGCATAGACTGGCTTGGGAGCATCAAAGGGGAGCATCCAACCCAGACTAGGAGGGTCAGGGAATGCTTCCTGGTTAAGGTGATGTTTAGACTGAGTTTTGGACTAAAAATAGGATAGGCAAAAGGGACAAATAGGCATCCCAGGCACATGGTTGTGCATAGATAAGAGAGCGTGGTGCTTTGGGGGAGATCCTAAGTGGTGCAGATGGTTTTCGCATAAAGGGCCTGGTGGTAAGTGGTAAACGTGAGACTGCAGACCATGTCACGGATGGCCTTATGGCCTTTCTGGGGAGCTTGAACTTGAATTACTGCTAACTTTGTAGTAGTTATGTAGACATTTAAGGATTTTAAGCAGGGAAGTGCTTAAACTAGCTTTGTACTTTAGGAGGATCATTCTAACTACAGTCTGTAGAAAGAATTTGTGAGGGCCGACTAGAAGCAGAGAAATCCATTATGACACTCTTGTAGTTTTTCATGTGCTAAGTGATGAGGATATGAAAATAGAGTAGCGGCAGTGATAGAGGGAAAGAGACGACTGAAGAAATATTGAAAAGGTGAAAATGACGAGACTATTTCTGGTTAGGCCTGGAGGGTATAGGAATGAGAGAAGTCCAGGATGATTTCTGTTTTTCAGTCCAGGAAAACTGAGTTCGTGGTAGGATCGGGGACAATAAAGAAAAAGCAATTTAAAAAAAAAATTTTTTTTTTTTGAGAAGGAGTCTTCTCTCTGTCGCCCAGGCTGGAGTGCAGTGGCATGAACTTAGCTCAGTGCAACCTCCGCTTCCCTGGTTCAAGCATTTTTCCTGCCTCAGCCTCCCAAGAAGCTGGGACTACAGGCATGTGCCACCACGCCCGGCTAATTTTTGTATTTTTAGTAGAGATGAGGTTTCACCATGTTGTCCAGGCTGATTTCCAACTGCTGACCTCAAATGATCCACCCACCTCAGCCTCCCAAAGTGCTGGGATTACAGGTGTGAGCCACTGTGCCCGGCAGGAAAAGCAAGTTTTGATAGAGGAAATGATGACTTCAGTTTTGCTACTCTTTAGTCCACTCAGGCATCTCTATCCTATGGATATCTATGCAGTGATTAAAAAGAATGAGGTACATCTTTTTGTAATGATCTCTGAGACATGTTTTTAAGCAAAAAGGTAAACTACATATATAATGTAATCCAATTTATATTGAAAAATTAAATATTAGGCTGGGTGTGGTGGCTTATGCCTGTAATCCCAGCACTTTGGGAGGCTGAGGTGGGTGGATCACTTGAGGTCAAGAGTTCAAGACCAGCCTGGCTAACATGATGAAACCCCGTCTCCACTAAAAATACAAAAAATTAGCCGGGCGTGGTGGTGCATGTCTGTAATTCCGGCTACTTGGGAGGCTGAGGCAGGAGAATCACTTGAACCCAGGAGGTGGAGGTTGCAGTGAGCTGAGATTGCACCACTGCACTCCAGCCTGGGCAACAGAGCGAGACTCCGTCTCAAAAAAAAAAAAAAAAATTAAATATTAGGCTAGGTGTGGTAGCAGGGCTGAGACGGGAGGATTGCTTGAGCTCAGGAGTTTCAGACCAGTCTCGGCAACATAGGGAGACTTTGTCTCCACTTTAAAAAAAAAGAAAGAAAATGCCTGTAGTCCTAGCTAATCAGGAGGCTCAGGTGGGAGAATCGCTTGAGCCTGGGAGGTCAAGGCTGCAGTAAGCCATAATCACGCCACTGTACTCCAGCCTGGGCAACGGAGCAAGACCCTATCTCAAAAATAATAAAATGTAAATGTTGTATATAGATGTATGTAAATACATAGAAAAAACTGGAAGAATATATTTAAATAGTTAATAGTGTTTTTTTTCATTATTCATTAGTTCAACAATTTTTTACTGGGCACCTAGTATTGGTAGATGACAGTATATTGGTGAATAAAAACAGACATTGATCTTGCCCTCATGGATCATATTTGATCAAGATCAGACTTTCTCAATTGGAGATCTAAGAGATTGTTTTGTTGTAGACAAAATCTTGATCTGTTGCCCAGGCTGGAGTCCAGTGGTGCAATCATAGCTCACGGTAACCTCAAACTCCTAGGCTCACGCCATCCTCCCACCTTAGCCTCCCAAGTAGCTAGGAATACAGGCACATGCTACCATGCCTGGCTAATTAAAAAAAAAGAAATTTTGTAGAGACGAAGTCTCACCATGTTGTCTAGGCTGGTCTCAAACTCCTGGCCTCAAGTGATCTTCACACCTTAGCCTCCCAAAGTGCTGGGATTACAGGTGTGAGCCAGCGAGATTTTTATTGTCAACCAAATAATCATATAAAGTGTAAATATAAAAGTGTGACTATGATAAGTACTCAAGAAGGAGAGGTATGGCCGGGTGCGGTGGCTCATGCCTGTAATCCCAGCACTTTGGGAGGCCGAGGAGGGTGGATCACAAGGTCAGATTGAGACCATTCTGGCTAACACGGTGAAACCGCGTCTCTCCTAAAAATACAAAAAATTAGCCAAGCATGGTAGCAGGCGCCTGTAGTCCCAGCTACTTGGGAGGCTGAGGCAGCAGAATGGCATGAACCCAGGAGGTGGGGCTTGCAGCGAGCCGAGATCGCACCACTGCACTCCAGCCTGGGCAACAGAGCGAGACTCTGTCTCAAAAGAAAAAAAAAAAAAATGGAGCAGTACATGGTACAACAAGAATGTATAAAGAAGGCCAGGGGAGGGTCCCTAAGAGAGTGATGCTTGAGTTGAGATTTGGAGGGTAAGTAGAGGTTAAGTAAAGACAGGAGGGCTGGGTAAACAGCAGTGTAAAGACCTAGAGCAGGAGGGAATATGCTAGATATGAGTGGACCACAGAAGGCCCGTGCCGGAACATGGGGATCAAAGGGCAGCATAGCACAAGATG
Source organism: Piliocolobus tephrosceles (assembly GCF_002776525.5). Classification (NCBI taxonomy): domain Eukaryota; kingdom Metazoa; phylum Chordata; class Mammalia; order Primates; family Cercopithecidae; genus Piliocolobus; species Piliocolobus tephrosceles. The sequence goes on from NC_045434.1 coordinate 178,987,963, forward strand.
AAGCTGAAGAGTTAGGTAGGGTCTGAGTCTCAGAACTTTTCAAGTCCATGATAGAGGTTTTTTTGTTTTTATCCTAAGACTAGTGGAAAGCTATTGAAGATTTTTTTTTTTTTTGAGACAGAGTCTCGCTCTGTCGCCCAGGCTGGAGTACAGTGGCCGGATCTCAGCTCACTGCAAGCTCCGCCTCCTGGGTTCATGCCATTCTCCTGCCCCAGCCTCCCAAGTAGCTGGGACTATAGGTGCCCGCCACCTCACCCGGCTAGTTTTTTGTATTTTTTTAGTAGAGACGGGGTTTCACCGTGTTCGCCAGGATGGTCTCGATCTCCTGACCTCGTGATCCACCCGTCTCGGCCTCCCAAAGTGCTGGGATTACAGGCTTGAGCCACCGCGCCCGGCCACTATTGAAGATTTTTAAGCAGAGAGTGTTATGTTCATTTTTGCACTTTTAAAAGATCCCTTCAGGCCAGGAACGGTGGCTCACACCTGTAATCCCAGCACTTTGGGAGACTGAGGCAGGTGGATCACCTGAGGTCAGGAGTTCGAGATCAGCCTGACCAACATGGTGAAGCCCCCTCTCTACTAAATACAAAAAAAAATTAATGGGGTGTGGTGGCACATGCCTGTAATCCCAGCTACATGGGAGGCTGAGGCAGGAGAATCACTTGATCCCAGGAGGTGGAGGTTGCAGTGAGCCAAGATTGTGCTATTGCACTCCAGCCTGGGCAACAGAGTGAGACTCTGTCTCAAAACAAAACAAAAAGTTCCCTTCAGCACCTGTGTGAAGAATTACTTGGAAGACTCAGGGTGGTCAGTTACTACATCTTTTCAGTAGCTGAAGAGAGAATTGATGATGAGTTGTAGGAGGATAACGGCAGTGATAGACAATTGGGCAGATTGTAGAGTTAGTTAATAGGTAAAATCAATACGACTTGGTTATAGATTTAGATATGGAGAGGATGAATAATTAATGAGGTGCTTGGTGGAAGTCTTTGAAGGCCAGGCTAAATTTTTTATGGCTTTGATAATGAGAAATTGCAGTACATATTTGAGTAGGGGGAGACCATGCAAAGTTAGAGCTTTACAAAGGTCATACACAGTTTGAGCTTAACAAAGGTCACTCTGTTAGCAGCATGGGGAATACATTGGAGGTGAATTAGACTGTAGGCTGTTGCAGTGGTCCCAGTGACATGACTAAGGCTGAACTAAACCAAAGCATTCCCAATGGGAACAGAGAGGGGTTGAGAAGATAAAATATCGATTGGAGGATGAGAGAATAGATAAGAGAGCATTGAAAGCTGTATGGTTTTGGGACAAGGGAGGAGAGTGAAGAGGACCAAGAACACTCTCTTCCTTTTTTCTGCAAGACTGTGGCTCACTCCCATGACACCAACCTCAATCAGCAGTTCAGCTCTCACCTGTCTCTTGGGCAGCATCGTGCCCTGCTGTGGTAGAAGAAACCTTGGGAGCTAGCATGGTCCTCTTGCTGCCATTGACAGGTAACATTCTTCAGGTCCAAGGTAAAGCATTGCAGTCCAATTGCCACTAAAGTCAAAGAAGTAAGTCCCATCAGGGTCCGTGTGCCCCTACTGTATAGGGTGTTCGGATCATTTCTACACATACAACTTAGAACATGGACTCCTATTCTCTCTTCTTTCCCTGAACATAGTTCATCCTGTCCAATGGCAAGTTCGAGATCATCAGGAAGGACCCTGGTTCCCAGAGCTTCAGATCCAGCCCAGGCTTCCCTAGAGATCTTCTTTTATCTCCTCCCCATCTCCCTATTCCTTTGTTGACTCACCTGCATCTCCAGGCAGGTCCACAGTCACAGGGAGGGACCAGGATCCCCAGGAGCCACCGAGGGAGATCCCATCAGGTTCACTGCGCAGCTGCAGCCAGTAGGAGTTGCCAGGCTGGAGTCCTGAGATGAGGCAGCTTCCACCCCCTGCTGTCAGAGCTGAAGCCTTGGGAGGAAAATCCCAGCTTCACAATCTAGGTCTGCCTGTCAGCTGAGACAACCTCCAACCCTTATATTTGCACATCATCCCTGTGGAGAGGAGCTCAGCTCCTTGCTGAATAGATATACACACAGATCAGGGGCCAAGTTGGTGGGTTTCAGGTGGTGGTCAGGGTTTTGTTGGGAAATCTCCATTAATTTGGAGGCCTGAAAGGCTTCACTTTTATCAGTGGGAATGACCCAAAGTAGGAAGCCCCTAAGTGGACATGGCTCATATCTGAGCCTATACTAACTCTCCAAGGACGAACCCAGGTCTGGAATCCCCAAAGTATGGTCTGTCCTTTCCTGGGGCAAGATTGAAGGTAGGAGATAGGAGGTGAGGCAGAAGAAGGTCAGCATACTTCTCTAGTTGGGGAGGTCTGCTGTGGTCCATCTTGCCAGGGCATTGTGGGCTGAGCACATGGAGACTGGTCCAGAGCAGAGGCTGAGTGTGGCCTCTGCAGAGCAGGGCAGCAGGTTTCTGTGGCGATCAACTGTATGACCGTGGGACCAGTGGAGTTCTTGAGACCTTTGGGGCCATAGCGGAGTTCGTACCTCAGGAAATCACTGATTTCTGGAGCTGGGGCCTCCCAGCTGATCTGAAGTTCCCCTGGCTGGCTCCCACCCATGGCCTTGATGATACTGGGGGGAGCCGGCAGGCCTAAGGGTGAGACAGGGCACATCAGAACTCTGAGTACCACAGTCTATGGCTCAGCCTCTGGACTGCAGAGAGGGGTGCTGGGGGCTGAATTGGGGCAGCTTCTGGATTCAAAAATTGTAGGCTGTCATTCTCCTGGAGGGAAGGCTAGGGAGGCTCCTGATTCTGTTCTTCCCTCATGAGAACAGTGACTTCATTGCAGTATGATGGCTAGCAAGACTCAGTGCTTCTTGGAAGCAGGGATCCCTTTTTCTCCATATCCCATCACGTAGCCCAGTGTCTGGCACACAGTAGGTATTCTGTAACTCTTGAATGGATGAATAAATGATTTGTTGATGATGGGAGGACCAGGGTGTCCCTGGTGTGAAATGATATGTGGGGCAGTTCTAGCTCTAGATGCCAAGGCTGGGAGGAATGACAAGGGAGTCTTGGGGTGCCTCGGGGGTCTGTTAATAGGGGTATCCGTGCTGAGCTGGAAGGGCACAGATAAGTCTGATTCCAGGAGCTGGACTGGGGGCAGCAAGTGGAGGGGGCCGGGTGACGGGAGGATGGCTCTTACCCACACTGTCCACAAAGAGGACTCGCTGAATCCGAGTCTGGTTTAGGAACACATTCTTCACCCAGAGGTGCAGCGGAAAGAAGAGACGCACTTCTTCCTGGGCTGGAAACTGGCACACGTATCGGGTTCCAAAGCGGGGCAAGCTCTGAGAACTCAGGGGGCAGGCACGGGGCTTCTCCCTGTTGGCATAGCAGAGATCCCTCCTACACAGCCACCAGGCAGAGCCCTGAGGACCCCGACCTGGGCTCATGCCCAACTTTTGTCTCTAGTACTGCCATTTTTCTTCTTAATGCCTGGGATAGGTGGGATTAGGGGTTATGTAGGGCTGGAGTTGGGGCCCACATATATCCAAAGCACATCTGTTCAAAAACTGGGTACTTAGGGCTTGTATTCAGAGTGATCCTCGGATGGGCAGGAAAGCTGCTGGTGTGGGACTCAGCTAAGTTCAGGGACAGATAGATATGTGGGGAGTGGGGCACAGTCCAGCACCTACCCCGGGTAGGCATACAGCAGCTGGTTTGTCCCACTGGGTGCTGCCTCTTCCTCATCCCAGAAGCAAGTGAGGTCCTCAAATGTTCGAGAGAAACACTTCAGGGGCTCTGAGTCCGAGGCCAGCAAGGAGACATCTAAGGAACAGCTGGTGAGTTGGCCCTGGGTCCTCCCAGGCATGTTTACGTGGAAGAGGAGGGGACCAGCAGGAGAGCCTCTTACTCTACCTCCCTTCCCAGGGCCTTGCATCACCTCCCAGGGCTCCCTCTTCCTGGGCATAGGTGATCTCCACCCTCTGTGCACCTCACCTTGGCTGCTGACTTGGGCCAGGTTTTGAGGGGCCAGGAGGAGGCAGGAGGTGACCATGAAGAGGGCCCAGGAGGGCATCTTCTCCGCCACTGTGTGCCTGCCTTAGCCCATCCTCCCTTCAGGAAGCCGGGCCCCAATCCCCTCCCAGGCCAGCCCCTCAGGTTCCTGTCAGATACAGCCCCACGTCCTGTCCCTGTCCCTGCCCCTCTGGGGCCCATCCAGACCACACTGGGGCCAGGGGCCAGGGGAGGGAGAGTGGGCAGGAGGGAAGGAGGAATTTGAAAGAGAGGACACAGGCCTTTTGGTGGGAGGGAGATGGGGGTTGTATATTTGACCGTGTACCAAAAGGCAAGTCAGCCTCTGTATCTATGTTAATGATTATAGAATGGTATAACAGCATCAGAATAGCAGACTTTACTGAGTACTTACTATGCTGCCATGTGTTAAGCACTTTATATCCATTCACTTAGACAATCCTCACAATAGTCTTGTTATTTCCATTATAGAGATGAGGAAACGGAGATGTAGAGAAGTTAAGGATTTGCCCAAGATTACATATGTACTAAGACGTAAAGCTCAAGAGGTCCACCTTCAGAACCCATGTGAGTAACAACCATGCTGTGCTATGCTCTTAGGAGGCTAATCTGCTGAGAAATGACTGTCTGCCCCACAACATGCCAAATGGTGGGTATTTCCACTTTAATAGTTCTGTGACTTTGTGCATGAATAAACACATTGTCTCTGGAACTGGACATGCCCTCTCCGTTATGGGCAGCCTCCACGGCTGCCTCTAATCCCTTGCTACTCAAAGTGTGGTCTGTAGACCAGGAGCAACAGCATTAGGTGGACACTTATTAGAAATGCAGAATCTTAGGCCCCGCCCCAGGCCTGTTAAAATAGAACCTGCATTTTACCAAAATCCCCAGATGGTTTGAATGTAACTTAAAGTTGGAGAAGCAATGGTCTTCAGTACTTTTATCCTGTTTGCTCAGAACCATTGGGTCGGGCTGGGTGCAGTGGCTCACACTTGTAATATCAGCACTTTGGAAGGTCAAGCTGGGTGGATCATCTGAGGTCAGGAGTTTGAGACCAGCCTGGCCAGTATGGTGAAACCCCATCTCTACTAAAAATACAAAAAAAATTAGCCAGGCGTGGTAGCGCTTACCTGTAGTCCCAGCTACTCAGAAGACTGAGTCATGAGAATCTCTTAAACCCAGGGGGCAGAGGTTGCAGTGACCCAAGATTGCACCACTGCACTCCAGCCTGGGTGACACGGCAAGACTGTCTCAAAAAAAAAAAAAAAAAAAATTCGGTGGATGGCTGGTCTCAGCTCTTCAGCCCGTGCTCATCTCCTGTTACTGAACCCCAAGCCTTCTCCTGGGACTGCTCTGTATGTGGATTTTATGCCAATTCTAGGAGCCTTGACTCTTGTGTGGGTGGGGGTGGGGACAGGAGGTGAGTTGGGGGGAGGGTGCATAGCCACATTAACTCCCATTTTTAGCCCCTCAGGCCTTAGCTGGGGCTCCCATTGCTGGCTGTACAGACTAAGCATCCTCAATATCACCTTCCTGTCTTCTTCCTTCTTAATTAATTTTACTAACAGAATTGTGGGAGGTGCTGGAGGAGCTGGAACTCCTTTAGCCCTCCTGTGAAGTCTTAGTTTCTCTGGCACCATTTCTCTGCAAGCAGTCCCTGACTCAGATTTGTCTTTAGCTGTACCTGGCTCTCACATTATGAGGACTGATGGTAGTGACATTGGATGCCTTCCCCAGTCCCCAGGCAAGGGCTACCCAAACTTCTGTGAGATAAAGTGAGAGGGGAAACACAACTTGAGTGTTCATGCAGTCCCATGGCTTTGATACTCTGTATATGCCGATGACTTCAAAATGATATCTCTAGCTGTGACTTCTTCCCTGGGCTCCAGATTTGGATAGCCAACTGCCTACTTGACTTCCCCACTTGCATATCTAAAAGCATCTTATACTTTTTAAAATTTTTTTTAGACGAAATTTTGCTCTTGTTGCCCAGGCTGGAGTGCAATGGTGCAATCTCAGCTCACTGCAACCTCTGCCTCCCGGGTTCAAGCAATTCTCTTGCCTCAGCCTCCCAAGTAGCTGGGATTACAGGCGCCTACCACCACACCTGGCTAATTTTTGTATTTTTAGTAGAGATAGGGTTTCGCCATGTTGACCAGGCTGGTCTCGAACTTCTGACTTCAGGTGATCCACCTGCCTTAGCCTCCCAAAGTGCTGGGATTACAGGTGGGAGCCACCATGCCCGGCAAGCATCTTATACTTAAGGTGGTCAAAATAAAACTCTGGATTCTCATTCCCACCTCTAACCCTGTTGATTTTGTTTTCCTCTAGCCTTGCCTACCTCTATAAATAGCATTACCTCCTACTTAGTTGCTCGAACCAACACCCTCCATACTCATTGATCCCTGTCTTTCTCTTACTCTGCATTCTACATCCAATTAATTCGCAAGTCCTGTCAGACCTTCCTTCAAAATGTATACTGAATCTGAACACATTTAACCACCTCCACTCTTACTGTCCTAGTCCAAGTCTGGGTTACTATAATAGCTTCCTAACTGGTGTCCCACCTCCATTCCCACCCTCACCCCCCAGGCTGTCCTCCACACAACACTGTGATATGTTTAAAATGCACATTGGATTTCTTCACTCCCCTCTTAAAATCCTCCAAAGATTTCCCACTTAGAATACCACTCAAATGCCTTCTGATGGCATGCCAGGCCCTGCCTGACCTGGCCCCTGCCTACTTGAATCTTATCTCCTACTTTCTTTCTTCCCTCTCAGCCAGCCACAGTCATCTCACTGTGTCTCTCATCTTAATCCTCTTTGTATTCAACCTTTCTGCAACACTTGATAATCTTCATCCTTCCAATGTCACATTCTCCTGGTTTCCTGCTACCTCCTATCACATCCCCACTCAGTTTCCTTCTGTGGTTGCTCTTTCTCTTAAATCTTGCTGCCTCCAGGTGTCCCTGCTCAGCCTTTTCTATTGCCACAGTGATTGCGTGGCTTCAACTCTGTCTACACACTGGTAACTTGCAAGATCTCATCAGTCTCTCGAACTTCAGATTCTCAATTGGACATCTCTATTTGTTATCCCATAGGCACTTCAAACTCCCCAAGCCCCAAATATAACTAACTCCCATACACCCTTTGGGTCCTCTCTTCAAGCTCTGTTCTGCATCTCTCATGGGCTACCTAGGCTCCTAAGCCTGGAACCTGAGAGTTATCCTCAAATCTTCCTTCTCCTTCTACACCTACATCTAAGTCCTGTGTCTTCTACAGGGAGGCAGTATAATAGCGGTTAAAGGTGCAGAGACCGCAAGGGGCTTGTGTATTACTGTCAGAAAGGGGCTTTCTGAGAGTTGAGAAAGGGGCTCTCTGCTTCTGCATGGGAGGTGGTCCACTCTCTATCCCTGTCATTTTCCCATTTTCTTTTTTTTCTTTTTTTTTTGAGGCAGAGTCTCGCTCTGTCGCCCGGACTGGAGTGCAGTGGCCGGATCTCAGCTCACTGCAAGCTCCGCCTCCCGGGTTTACGCCATTCTCCTGCCTCAGCCTCCCGAGTAGCTGGGACTACAGGCGCCCGCCACCTCGCCCGGCTAGTTTTTGTATTTTTAGTAGAGATGGGGTTTCACCGTGTTCGCCAGGATGGTCTTGATCTCCTGACCTCGTGATCCGCCTGTCTCGGCCTCCCAAAGTGCTGGGATTACAGGCTTGAGCCACCGCGCCCGGCCTTCCCATTTTCTTTTGCTTCCACACAGCTGAAAAAAGTAGTCTTCTCCAGGCCTTGATTCCTTCCTTCCTTCCTTCCTTCCTTCCTTCCTTCCTTCCTTCCTTCCTTCCTTCCTTCCTTCCCTCCTTCCTTCCCTCCTTCCTTCCTTCCCTCCTTCCTTCCTTCCTTCCTTCCTCTTTCCCTCCCTTCCTCCCTCCCTCCCTCCTTCCTTCCTTCCTTCTCCCCCCTACTTTTTTTTTTTTTTTTTTTGATGGAGTCTCGCTCTCTCTCCCAGACTGGAGTGCAATAGCACGGTCTCGGCTCACTGCAACCTCCGCCTCCCAGGTTCAAGCAATTCTCCTGTCTCAGCCTCCCGAGTAGCTGGGATTACTGGTGCCTGCCACCATGCCTGGCTAATTTTTGTATTTTTAGTAGAGATGGGGTGTCACCATGTTGGCCAGGCTGGTCTCGAACTGTTGACCTCGTGATCCACCTGCCTTGGCCTCCCAAAGTGTTGGGATTACAGGCGTGAGCCACTACGCCTGGCCCAGGCCTTGATTTCTTTAGAAAATCAAGCAGGAACTGGGATATCTAGGAGAAAGGAGGCCATATAGGTCTGCCTGCTTTGGTGAAGGAATTCTGCAGGCTCTTGAAGGTCCAGTACTGCTCAGCAGGCCTAGGCTTTCCTTTTGGGATATAAGGCCAAAGACCTGGCTTATAAAACTGGTACTTGATCTCTGGGTAGCTATCGTTCAGAGAACTCAAGGGGTTGCTGGATGAGGATTGGCTCAGGCTATAGTGTGCTGACAAACTGGCTGGGGTGGGGTAGGGTGTTCCGTTTGGTAGCATATGCTGCTTTTTGTGGTGTAAATACTTCTGTCATGGCCTGTTTCAAGCTACTAAAATGATGTCACTGAGCAGTGAGCTGGGAAGATAACTGGCTCTTGGCTCTCGTGAGCCTGTGCCTGTGCACTTGCCCTTTATCTCCCCATGTTTTCAGATTTCCCAACACCTGCCAGTTTTTTTCCAGTTAGAAAATTTGGAACAGGTAGCTTTAGGCACTAGGATTCTCTATCGCCTCATCTCTTTCTCAACATTGCTAGTTGTTTCTCTAGAACGATGGTTCTGGCTGGGCGCGGTGGCTCACAGCCAGCACTTTGGGAGGCTGAGGCGGGCGGATCACCTGAGGTCAGGAGTTCAAGACCAGTCCGACCAACATGGAGAAACCCCATCTCTATTAAAAATACAAAATTAGCCGGGCGTGGTGGCACATGCCTGTAATCCCAGCTACTCGGGAGGCTGAGGCAGGAGAATCGCTTGAACCCAAGAGGCGGAGGTTGCGGTAGGCCGAGTTTGTGCCATTGCACTCCAGCCTGGGCAACAAGAGTGAAACTCCATCTCAAAATAAATAAATAAACACATAAATAAATAAACAAATAATGATGGTTCCATTTATACATTTAGCAGCGCGTTAGGGTGCTGTATTTCCCCCACATCTTTGTCAACTTTTTTGTTTGTTTGTTTTTGCTTTGACAGTCTTAACTCTGTCACCCAGGCAGGAGTGTAGTGTGCGACGCACAGCCCCTGGGAGGAGCCTGAGCTGCCTGCAGGAAATCACCCCTTCCCTGGGGGCGGGAGGGGAATGAATGACTCGGCCAACTGGTGGGAGTTCTGTTTTTGGGGGCAGGATGGGCTGTAGGGAGGTTCCCGGGATGAAGTACTCACTGGGTTCGCCTTTCCCAGCTGCCTCCTAATGAGGCTTTTCCTCTGACCTTTTCCATTCTATACCTGGAAACAAGTTTGTGCTACTGGTCTGGTCTTTTGCTCCAAGCCCCACCCAACCCAGGCCATCTCCTGTGAGAATATGGCTGTTGAGTGAAGCAGTGAGAACTGAGGCTGTAACAGGTGCGGGCAGGCGAGGCTGAGCATTTAGGACTGTGCTCTGGACGTGCAGTTTGCTGACTTGCGTGTATTAGGGTTCTGGGTCTTCAGTGCTACAGTGGGAATGGGGAGACCTTCTGTTGGGGGAGGGTATCTTTGGGGCCCACAGCCTGGAACGTGGTGTGTGACTGATATATTTGTGGTGAATTTGGAAGTGTACTATACCCAAATCTAGCCCTTTCAAACACTGTGCCAGAGAAGCAGCATAGTACTGTGGCTAAGAGAGGGAGCCAGAATATCCAGGTTTAAATATCAGCTCTTGGCCAGGTACAGTGGCTCACGCCTGTAATCCTAGCACTTTGAGAGGCTTGAGGCAGGAGGATCGCTTGAGCCCAGGAGTTTGAGACCAGCCTGGGTAACATAGGGAGACACCCCTCTCTACAAAAAAATTAAAAAAAAAAAAAAAGCTGAGCATGGTGGTGCATGCCTGTAGTCCCATCTACTTGGGAGGCTGAGACAGGAGGATTGCTTGAGCCCAGGAGGTTGAGGCTGCAGTGAGCTATGATTGAATCACTGCACTCCAGCCTGGGAGACTAAGTGAGATCCTGTCTTAAAACAAGAACAACAAAAACATCCACAAAAAATCGCTCTGCCCCTTACTAGCTATCAGATTTTAGCCAAGTTACTAGCCACTCTGGTCCTGTTCTCTGTAAAATGAGAATAATAATAGTACCTACTAATAGGATTGTTGAAGACTGAATGAATTAATACATGCAAAATGCTTGGAATGGTGCCCAGCAATTAAGTACTATGTAACTATTAGCTGTTTTTATTCTTTTAGTGACTGGTATCACCACCCACCCATCATATAAACAGAAGCTTGGCAGCGATCCTAGACTCTTCTCCTTTCAGTCCCATATTCAACCCCTGTCCATTCTTTCTTCGTGTTATTCCAGTTTGCTACCACCACACCATCATTTCACTCACATTACTATATGTAGTGGTCTTTCACTGATCTCCTTGCCTTCACTTAAAAAATAAACCCAGCTTGGCCAGGCGTGGTGGCTCATGCCTGTAATCCCAGCACTTTGGGAGGCCAAGGCGGGCAGATCACAAGGTCAGGAGATTGAGACCATCCTAGCTAACACAGCAAAATCCTGTCTCTACTAAAAAAAAAAAAAAAAAAAAAAATTAGCCAGGCGTGGTGGTGGGCGCCTGTAGTCCCAGCTACTTGGGAGACTGAGGCAGGAGAATGGTGTGAACCCTGGAGGTGGAGCTTGCAGTGAGCCAAGATCACACCACTGCACTCCAGCCTGGGCGACAGAGCGAGACTCCATCTCAAAAAAACTAATGAACAAACAAAAAACGACCCAGCTTTATTGGGATATATAATTCACACACCGTACAACTCACCCATTTAAAGTGTACAAATCAGTGGTTTTTAGTATATTCACAGATATGTGCAACCAGTCAAGTTTAGATCATTTTTATCACCTCAAAAAGAAATCCTGTACCTTTTACACTCATCCTTTTATCTCCCCAACTTCCTTCTAGTCCTAAGCAACCACTAATCTACTTTCTACCTCTATAGATTTGCCTAGTATGGAAATTTCATATAAATGGAATACGACTACCATATGTTGTCTTTTGTGACTGGCTTCTTTCACTTAGCATGGTATTTTCAATGTTCATTTACAATACAGCATGCATTAGTATTTCATTCACCGCCCCCCACTCTTTTTCTGAGACTGGATCTCACTCCATTGCCTAGGCTGGAGTACAGTGGCACCATCACAGCTCACTGCAGCCTTGACCTCCCAGGCTCAGGTGATCCAGTCACCTGAGCTTCCCGAGTAGCTGGGACTACAGGCATGCACCACCACTCCTGGCAAATTTTTGTATTTTTTGTAGAGACAGGGTTTTGCCATGTTGCTCAGGCTGGTCTTGACCTCCTGGGCTTAAGTGATCTGCCTGCCTCAGCCTCTTAAAGTGCTGGGGTTACAGGAACAAGCCATCATGCCCAGCCTTCATTCCCTTTTAATGGCTGAATAATATTCCACTGTATGGATATACCATATACCATTTATCCATTCGTCAGATGATGAACATTTGAGTTGTTTCTACTTTTTGGCTATTATGAATAATATTGCTATAAACATCCATGTACATATTTTTGTGTGCACATACATTCTCATTTCTCTTGGGCATATATGCCTACAAGTGGAATTTCTGGGTCTTCTGAGAACTCTATGTGTAGAGTTTCCACATGTTTAAGGAACTGCCAGACTGGTTTCCAAAGAGGCTGCACAATGTTACATTCCCACCAACAGTGTATGATGGTTCCATTTTCTTCCTTGCCAACACTTGTTATGTTTTCCATTATAGCCATCTTAGTGTGTATGAAGTAGTATCTCACATTGGTTTTGATTTGCATTTCCTGATGACTCCTCATGTTGAACATCTTTTTCATGTGCTTATTGGCCATTTCTTTTTCTTTTTTGGAGAAAGGTCTATTCAGATCCAAAAAAAAGTTTGCCAAAAAAAAAAAAATTTGTATACTTTAATGTTTGTTTCCCATATAAGTCTGAAGATCCAGCGAGGTAGAGGCCATGTCTATGTATTGTTTCTTTTTTCTTTTTTTTTTTTTTTGAGACAGAGTCTTGTTCTGTGGCCCAGGCTGGAGTGCAGTGGCGCTATCTTGGCTCAATGCAAGCTCCACCTCCTGGGTTCACGCCATTCTCCTGCCTCAGCCTCCCGAGTAGCTGGGACTACAGGTGCCCACCACCTCGCCCAACTAATTTTTTGCATTTTTAGTAGAGGCGGGGTTTCACCGTATTAGCCAGGATGGTCTCCATCTTCTGACCTCGTGATCTGCCTGTCTCGGCCTCCCAAAGTGCTGGGATTACAGGCATGAGCCACCGCGCCCAACCAATTTCTGTCTCTTGGGTTTAACTACGCCCCTCACCCCAAGATTGACCAGCAGTAAAAGGTAGACATTGAATAGAGCTTATTAGAATATTTATTTTTTTCTGAATGACAGGCCGGGAGTGGGAGTAGCTGAACAGGGCATGTTAGTGGTATGAGTGCTGGCTTAAGCAGAGGAGCTGGAGTGGGGGTTTGTGTTGGGGAAGGAGTGGGATGGGAAGCACACCTGTGGGGCAGCTGAACTAGAAGGAAGGATGCCCAGGATAGCTATGAGACACCTACAAAGCACGAGGACCCAGTTCCCCTAAGCCCACCCCATCCCCAGATCCCTTTTTTTCTCCCTTAAGTTAAAAAAATTCATTGAGGCAGCTTAAGTCAGAGGCTGTAAGGGTCAGACTGGTCACAGGTTAGACAGCAGAGTTTGCTCCGGCCAGCAGAGCCAGGTTCTGGCTGGATGGCAGCTCAGGCCTCCTCAGCTGTGGCATCAATGCCCGCGTAAGTGAAGTTCTCAAACAGCGACATGTTCACATAGGCCTGGGGGCAGAGCAAGCTTTAGTAGGGGCCAGGAATGGGGATGAATCTGGCTGCAAGCTCTTTGACTTCCATGTGGTTGGGGCATTTGAACTGACACTGATTTGTTCTGGAGACTCAAGATGGCCCCATGGCCAAGAGCGGCCTTTACCAGCCCAGGGCAGTGAAGGCAGCAGGCCACAGCTGGGGCCTCAGGTGAGAGGCCCTCAATGCCATTGTTAGAGGACGGTTTTTACATGCACTCTTTCAGTGAATTCTTGGCTTATACATTCATTCATTAAGTAACTTATCTGTTCAAAAGCCATTTTAGATGACTCACCCATTTATATGGTTATTTGATCATTCCCTCATTCTTAAGATGGTTAATCATTCATTTACTTGAAGAACTGTTCATATTTACTAATTCTGATATATTTTTCATTATATTTATTTGATAATTCACTTATTCACATGGTTAGTAGATTCAGTTATTGAATTACATGTTTATATGATTATTGTATCATCTATCCACTAATTCCATCCATTCATTCATTCATACAGTTACTGTATCACTCATTCACCCATCCATCCATTTGGTTAGTGACCATTCATGCACTCTGCTCTGGCTCTGGCAGGTGGGGAGAGGTGTCCCAGATGAGAATGGGCTGATGGCCTCAGCAGAGGACAGGCAAGCAGTCTGGGACTTGGGACTCAAGGGAGGGATTTGCTGCTGGGGCTAAGCAGTGGCCTTGAAAGAGTTTTGGAAGGGCCTGGTGTCTAACCCAGTGAGGGCTGGAAAGGCAGGCTGCATCCTGGGGCCCAGCCTAGCGTGGTGACAGCCCCTAGTGAGGGAGTTTGGGCAGGTAGTGTGGTTGGGACAGGGTCACGACACCTCTGAGAGGGCACTCTGGAGCACTCTGTGAGCCCACCCCGCCACCTCAGCCCCAGTCTCCTCACCTTCCTGGCTTCCAGCATGCGGCCTAGCTGCAGCGCAATCTGGGCGAAGGGGGGTCGCTCATAGGGACGGTCCCGCCAGCACTGACGCATCAGCTCGTACCTGCGAGGGGGCATTGCTGAGATGAGGAGTCAGGCCAGCTGGGGTGATGGGGTCACAGGGATCAAAGCTGAGGTCACTCATCACAGAAACAGGGTCATGGAACTCAAGGATGGGGTGACTCACACTTCATCGTCACAGTTTCGAGGCTGCTCCATGCGATAGCCCTGGGGCAGCTTTTCGTAGAGCTCGGCACAGGTCATCCCACAGTAGGGTGTACCTCCTGCAGGAGGGGACAAAGTGCTCTTGGTCCAGCGTTCCACGTGGGGTAAGGTGGGGCACTCTGGGCAATGGGGGTTAGGAACTCACCAAGGCTCACTATCTCCCATAGAAGGACCCCAAAGGACCAGCTGAAATAAGAAGGATGCACTTAGTTACCTTCTAGGCCCTGGCCCCTAGCAGTTTAGTTTCTACCTACCCAAGATGTGCAGTACCTCCCAGCCCTCTGTATGTGTCTACTCTCTCAGTATCTGGCCTTGGCCAGCTGTTGTCTCTGCTCCAGTGAAGCTCCTTCATACTGCCCCCATCCCTGGGCTCAACACTATTAGAGCTAATTTTTTTTTTCTTGAAACAGGGTCTCACTCTGTCACCCAGGCTGGAGTGCAGTGGCTTACTGCAGCCTCAACCTCCCAGGAACAGGTGGTCCTCCCGCCTCAGTCTCCCTTGTAGCTGGTATATGCCACCATGCTCAGCTAATGTTTTGTTTGTTTATTTGTTTATTTATTTATTTATGAGACAGAGTCTTGCTCTGTCGCCCAGGCTGGAGTGCAGTGGCGAGATCTCAGCTCACTGCAAGCTCCGCCTCCCGGGTTCACACCATTCTCCTGCCTCAGCCTCCCCAGTAGCTGAGACTACAGGCGCCCGCCACCACGCCTGGCTAATTTCTTTTTGTATTTTTAGTAGAGACGGGGTTTCACTGTGTTAACCAGGATGGTCTCAATCTCCTGACTTCGTGATCTGCCCGCCTTGGCCTCCCAAAGTGCTGGGATTACAGATGTGAGCCACCGCGCCCGGCGATGTTTTGTATTTTTAGTAAAGACAGGGTCTTGCCATCTTGCCCAGGCTGGTCTCAAACTCCACGTCTCCAGTGATTTGCCTGCCTGGCCTCCCATAGTGCTGGGATTACACACGCGGGCCACCACAGCCAGCCGAGCTAACATTTTTATTGAGCACTTACTGTGGTCCAGGCACTGGTCATTTTTAACAGATATGTTAATTCGTTTAACCCTCACACCAACCCTATGATACAGGTTCTATTATTCTTGCCATTTTACAGATGAAGACACTAAGGCACTGAGAGGTTAGCTAGATTGCCCAATGCCATACAGCTAGTTAGTGGCAGAGCAAGTGTTCAAACCCAGGCAGTCTGACTCCAAAGCTCTTGCTCTTGACTGCATCTCACTTTGTAGCAGCTTCTGTGTAGTGTGCATCCGGCCTGAGACCAGGGGAGAGAGTTCAAGGAGGTGGAGGGAATCTAGGGAGTGTTGGGGCAGAAGCAGGAAGTAGGCATGTAGTGGTCAGAGGGGTGATCAGTGTGGTAAGCAGTGAGCCGTGCAGGCAAGGCCAAAGGGCTTGGGGCAAGGGGTAGGTTCAGACCAAGATGGACATCCCTGGAGAGACAGGAGGAGTATGCCAAGAGGGCTGTCTGCAGGGGAGGGGGCACAGAGAGGGAGTCTTGGGGGTCATGCTCTGGTAAGATCCTCAGGTGGGCATGACATTGCCCTTCAGGGAGGAAGATGACAGCAATTCCTGAGTGGCCTCTCCATCTACCTCAGGAAGCATCCACCAGCATTCCCAAACCTCTCCAAGGCATCCCCCTGTCACTTACACAACCATAATCTGAAACTACCTTTACCCAGTCCTATCCCTGAAACACCTTCCGAGATTCCTTCCAGCTAGCCCCACCTTGGCTGGGTACTTTATACCAAAGACACACCCGTGTCACACCTGGAACACAGCCCAGGTCATGCCTTAGACCACCCATGACATTTCTGAGATGTGTCTAGGTCAGGCCTGTGTGATTCTTGGGGCCAAGCCCTCCTGTGCCCTCCCATCCTACACTCACACATCACTCTTGGTGGTATAGACACTGTAGTTCAGGGACTCAATGGCCATCCAGCGCACAGGGAGACGCCCCTAGGAGAGAATGGGTTTAAGGGGCTGAGTGTGGAGGAAGGGCCTGTTTGAGGCCCCTGTCGGGCAGGGCCAGGCACAAGCCCTAAGGGTGAGGGATGAATGAGACTCACCATCGTTTTCTTCACATAAACCTCCTCTCCTCGAGAAAGGCCGAAGTCTGCAATCTTGGAGGCCAGGTTCTCTCCGACCAGCACATTCCGGGCAGCCAGGTCCCTGTGGATGAACTGTAGGCAGGGTAGAAGTCAGGAGAGACTGGGGATGAGGGAGCCCAGGACAGTCAGGCCAGTAAGGAGTCAGTCTTTGTGGGTACCCTGGTTGCCTTCAGTACCCCATACTCTTTTTTTTTTTTTGAGACGGAGTCTCGCTCTGTCACCCAGGCTGGAGTGCAGTGGCCGGATCTCAGCTCACTGCAAGCTCCGCCTCCCGGGTTTACACCATTCTCCTGCCTCAGCCTCCCGAGCAGCTGGGACTACAGGCACCCGCCACCTCGCCCGGCTAGTTTTTGTGTGTGTGTGTGTGTTTTTTAGTAGAGACTGGGTTTCACCATGTTAGCCAGGATGGTCTCGATCTCCTGACCTCGTGATCCGCCCGTCTCGGCCTCCCAAAGTGCTGGGATTACAGGCTTGAGCCACCGCGCCCGGCAGTACCCCATACTCTTTCTCCTCCCCGCCTGGCTGAAATCTTGTCAGCTGACTCATGTCTGAGAAAGATCAGTGTTGGCTCTCACCCGCTCCTTCCTGGGCCATGGCCAAGTTCAGGCTGGATCCCTTTTCCTGAGACAGTGGTGGCCATACTGCACCTTCTCCTCTTTCCATGCTTCTCCCCCTCCCTCTTCCCACCCCCTGCGTTCCAGTTTCTCTCCCTTAGAGAAACTTTCTTCTCCCCAGCTTCCCCAGAGACCTCTCTCAACCCGCCCCTCCCTCTGCTCTGGTCCTTTCCCCTGCCCCTCTGCTTTCAAACATACTCAAAACTTTACTATCTTTAAAATGCTTGCTGACGAGTTAATGGGTGCAGCACACCAACATGGCACAAGTATACATATGTAACAAACCTGCACGTTATGCACATGTACCCTAGAACTTAAAGTATAATTAAAAAAAAAAAATGCTGGCCAGGTGCCATGGCTCATGCCTGTAATCCCAGCACTTTGGGAGGCTGAGGCGGGTGGATCACTTGAGGTCGCGAGTTCAAGAATAGCCTGGCCAGCATGGTGAAACCCTGTCTCTACTAAAAATAAGAAAATTAAGGCCGGGCGCGGTGGCTCAAGCCTGTAATCCCAGCACTTTGGGAGGCCGAGACGGGCGGATCACGAGGTCAGGAGATCGAGACCATCCTGGCCAACACGGTGAAACCCCGTCTCTACTAAAAAATACAAAAAACTAGCCGGGCGTAGTGGCGGGTGCCTGTAGTCCCAGCTACTCGGGAGGCTGAGGCAGGAGAACAGTGTGAACCCGGGAGGCGGAGCTTGCAGTGAGCTGAGATCCGGCCACTGTACTCCAGCCTGGGCGACAGAGCGAGACTCCGTCTCAAAAAAAAAAAAAGAAAAAAAAAAAAAAAGAAAATTAGCTGGCTGTGGTGGTGCATGCCTGTAATTCCAGCTACTCAGGAGACTGAGGCAGGAGAATTGCTTCAACCCAGGAGGCAGAGGTTGTGGTGAGCCAAAATCGTGCCACTGCACCCCCGCCTGGGGAAAAAAAAGGAGACTTAGCCTCAAAAAAAAAAAAAAAAAAAGAATAAAATGCCTTCCCTCAGTCTTACATTCCCCTGGACAGTCACCCCCTGTCCTTTCATTCAGGCCTGAGCTGACTTGGGCTCGGATCTCTGCCCTTCCCTCTCTCCAGCAGATCGCACCAGGTCCATTGCCATTAGGCACCATCTGTGGGGTGACAGCTCACACGCAGATGCTGTCTCCAGCCTGGGCCTCTCTCCTGAGTTCCAGGCTAGCATCTAGACCTGCTCACTCAACACCTGCACCCTCCATACTGGAAGTCCCCACCTCCTCCAGACCTGCCCCTTGGCCCTGCCTTCTCGCTCTGCTTGCAACCACATACAACCTCAATCCCCACATCCAATCAGGGCCGGCTGACTTCTTCCCCTGACATCGGCCCAGTAGCTTCCCCCTCTGGCCTCCACCCACCCCCACTCACACACACCTGCTTCTCACTCAGGTACTGCATGCCATTGGCCGCATCACTGGCGAAACGCAGCAGCTGCCGGGAGCTGAGGGTAGAGGCTGTCCCATGCTCTCGAGCAAAAGCTGGGTCAGTCTCTAGGACCCGGCTTTTCCGCAGAAAATCTAGCAGGTTCCCATAGGGGGCATATTCGATAGCGATATACAAGTAACCTGAGAGGCAAAGAGACAGACCGTGGTGGTTTAGACACAGGGAGCCTAGGGTGGGAGCAGGCACCCGATGGTAACAGACAGGGATGAGGGAGGATCAAGGGTGATGCACAGGTCGCCAGCAGCCCCTGGCAAGCTACTCATGTGGTGGAGGTGATGGCTGAGGATGGGGGTTTGGAAGAAGGGGTAGGTGATGAGCTGGGGGCTCACCTCGGTTCTTACAGGCCCCCAGGAGGTTGATGATGTTGGGGTGATGCCCCAATTTGCACAGAACTTCCAGTTCTCCCGCGAAGTCACGATGGTCATTTTCGGAGGCATACTCTGTAAAGAATTTAGTATTACTTTTGCCAGAAATAACTCTGGAGAAAGGGCTGGCAAGGGCTGGGGTCAATTGCTGGAGGAAGCCAGGTGGGGCCTGGGATTTGTGGGATAAAGGAGAGCATTGGGGCTGGGCCAGGGGTCGCCCCAGTGGACCTTTCAGCATCTTGATGGCTGCATTCATCTTCAGCCCATCCTTCTTGATCATGGCCCGGATGACCTGGCCGAAGTTCCCCTCCCCGATGAGGTCCTCAAAGGTGATGTCCTCCCACTCCAGCACTGGGTAGCTCAGGGGCTCAGGCTGCGGTTTTGGCCGCCGGGTCAGTGTCAAAGTCCCTGAGCTGAACTGCAGGATGGTCTCCTCGCCCTTCACAGGATGAGACAAGAGGGTAGACAGTCCACACGAGAGTTAAAGGGGGCAGAAGGAGGCACAGACAGGCACACGAGGAGGTTTCAGTGTCAGACAAGTGGGCAGAGACCCAGACAGAGGGCACCCTGGTGGTCAGCCAGGGACAGACAGGCAGACAGAGGACATAACTGAGACAGAATCTTAGGTAACAGAGCCACAGGTAGGCTGCTGGATGGGCAGATGTCCAAGGAGAGAAATGCAGAGGCTGCAGCGGGGGGATCAGGTGTGCAGGACTCCGGGAGGCAGAACCAGGGCTTGTGGGTAAAGTTGCTAGAAGCCACAATGTGGGTCAATGGAAGGAGGATATTTCTAACACTTAAAACAGAAAAGGATTGGAATGAGCTTCCTATGACTGTGCTAATCCTACAACCAGGATTTTTTTTTTTTTTTTTTTTTGGAGGGGTCACCAGGGAAGCTCTGGAGAAGATTCCAGCCTTAGGGAGTAGGCCAGGGTATATTCCCTGAGCACCTACTTACTACATGCTCAGCCCTGAGTTGCTGGGAGCCAGTGGAGGGGTTTTCTTCTCCACAGTAGCAGAGGCAGAGATTACCCTGTCCACACACTTGGCTTCTCTCCATAGCTCTAAAACCAGGCCAGGACCTGCAAATAGCAAGACCATAACAAAGAGGAATGTCCAATTCCCTAACTGTGTAGGAGGAGGCCATCTGGGCGGGGCTGATGGCAGGAAAAGGAAATAAGTGAACAGGACCAAAGAAGCTGCCAATATGAGAACTGGAACAAGGGTTAAGATAGACCTTCTGGTGGGGCTTCCTAAGTGCACTGAAGCCCAGCTTGATGGGCAAGGGCTGAGGACCTGGGGCACAGGGATTTGCATGAAGCACTGGTGCTGACGGCACATACCAAATGCACGTGATGTTCTTGGTGCATGCATGTATAGGTCCATATACACATGCAGGCCTGAAGGTGCACAGGCATAGGGACACGTGCATCTGGGACCCATGCATTTACACATGGGGCACTCACAGGGGATGCACGTGTGCACTCATACATGGGGCGCACGCATTTGTGCACACACATTTCCTATCCATATGCAGGCACATGTACCAGGGATATATCCTTTTGTTTGTTTTGAGACAGGGTCTCAGTCTGTTGCCTAGGCGGAAGCACAATGGCATGATCTCAGCTCATTGCAGCCTCGAGCTTTTGAGCACAAGTGATCCTCCCACCTCAGCCTCCCGAGTAGGGGGGTCCACAGGTGCACACCTCCAAGCCCATCTAATGTTCATCTTTTCTTTTATTGTAGAGATGGGGTTTTGCCATGTTGCCCAGGCTAGGGGGATATATCTTGACATATACTATGACACCATGTCTGTTAAAGACTGCTTTCCCACCTCCTGCCGTCAACATCTGTACCCACTACCCTCCCCCACCACAGCAGTGAGGGCTTTCTGTGCACTGACCTCAGAGGAAGGGCCAACACAGCTTGGAACAAAGAAGCCAATTGAATCTCTCAATGGATTTTTTTTTTTTTTGGAAATGGAGTCTCACTCACTCTGTTGCCCAGGCTGGAGAATAGTGGCATGATCTTGGCTCACTGCAACTTCTGCTATCTGGGTTCAAGCGATTCTCCTGCCTCAGCCTCCCTAGTAGCTGGGATTACAGGCGCCTGCCACTGTGCCTGGCTAATTTTTGTTGTTTTAGTAGAGATGGGGTTTCACCAATTGGGCAGGCTGGTCTTGAACTCCTGACCTCGTGATCCACCCGCCTCAGCCTCCCAAAGTGCTGGGATTACAGGCGTGAGCCACCGCGCCCAGTCTCTGAATGGATTTTTTAAAGGCATAGCAGGAACACTAGCTTTTCTATCACAAGGGTCAGCCCTTGAGAGAGAAGAGGGTTTTCTTTCTTTTTTTATTTTTTATTTGAAATGCCAAAGCTTAGCTCTAAATATTAAGAGTCCAGGCCTGGAAGGCCAAGGACAGAGTTCGGATCCTAAGTGACGACTATGAGGAAGCCCTCAGAGGAGACAGGACCTGTGGATGGGTGGCTAGAAGGAAGAATGACAGGATGAAGGGATAGTGGGTCTGCTCCCACGCCCCACCTCTAAGCAGGCACCTAAGGGATGGAAGGATGTGGGCCACAGGAGGACAGAAAACTCAGGCAGGATTACAGGGAAGCCAGGAGTGGAGGTTTGTGCTTTCTCTTTCAAGGAGCAATGGGTGAGGTTGCAGGCCAGCACAATTCTAGAGTGGTAGAAACAGTTGTCTAAGTGGGACGGGGTTGTGACAGTGGGTCTGAGGGCCACAGAATAATGCCTCCCTCCATAAGGTATAAGGAAGCCCCTACAGTTCTTTAGTTCTTTTTCTTTTTTTATATTTTTGAGACAGGGTCTTACTCTGTTGCCCAGTCTGGAGTGCAATGGCAACATCTCGGCTCACTGCAACCTCCACCTCCTGGGTTCAAGCAATTCTCCTGCCTCAGCCTCCTGAGTAGCTGGGATTACAGGCGTGTGCCACCACGCCTGGCTAATTTTTGTATTTTTAGTAGAGACGGGTTTTCACCATGTTGGTCAGGCTGGTCTCGAACTCCTGACTTCAGGTGATCCGCCCACCTCAGCCTCCTAAAATGCTGGGATTACAGGCATGAGCCGCTGCACCTGGCCCCTTTCTTAAGTCTCCGAAAGGAGGCCCTGGGATTTGCAAGAATGGAGGTTAGGATGAGGAGATCACAGCATGACTGGCCTACTGGCAGGTGACCACAGTAGAGCTAAGGACATCAGCCAAAGATGTGTGCTGACAGAGGCTGGCTCTCAAGTCCAGGAAGGCCTGCAAGGACAGAGGCCAGCATGAACCCCAAGTGTCCTTCCATTTGATCACCTTGCTATTTAGGCCTAGATAACCGCTAGGGAGAAGGAAAAGAGGGGAGAGGAAAATCTCCAATTGATGGAGCCCAAACCTGGAGTGTCCCTCATGAAATATGGTCATCACGGAATTCTTTTGAATTGGGAATATTAAATATTTCACCACTAATATAAATGGGCTCGTGAGCTGAGTTCAGTTTTAGAGTAAAGAAAATTATATTTTGTACCCTTTAACATTGCTGAGTGTAATTTTATACCTGCAACACAAACACACGCACACACACACAAGGTGTACAAGGTCTTGTGTGTACTCAGATAGAAACACATACACGGGCTGCGAGCATGCACCCGGGGGCGGGGCAGGTCACTGACCGAGCCTGACTGGTAGGTGAAGGTGCGTCTCCGATGCAGGCAGCTTCTGCGGATGCACACCAGGGTTAAAAGGGCTGCCAGGATGGTGAGGCAGGTGGCAGACACAGAGCCCACCACTGCCAGGATCAGCTGCTGATCCAGGCCTTCTTCTGCTGCCCGGCTCTCTTGGACTGGGCCCTCAGCCTGCAGCCCTGGACACAGTGAGAGGGGCAGATTGTGGGGACACCGGGGTCAGGGAACCCAGAGGCCGCCACGGGGTTATACAAAGGGAGAGGTGACAGATCCCAGTGCCAGGACTATCAGGAAACCACTTGGGCCACATGAAGGAAGGGATGAGGAGTGTCAGAGGGGCGACATGATTTTCCCAGCCCTAGGACAGTGGATCATGAGAAGGGAAGGCTGAGTACCCCAGACCGGGGCTGAGTCTTTCTTGGGAAGGGCCTGGGATGCCCTAGTTCCACAGCAGGGGGTGATGTGGAGGGAGAGCACGCTGAGCTCTCCCTGCTCAGAGCCTGGGGGTCCTGTGGGCCTTCCCCTCTCACCGTTGCCCAGGGTGGACTCTTCTACTGTGTTGCTCCAGTCCCCAAGCCCCTGAATGCTGGCCCGCACGCGGAAGAGGTAGTGCGTGCTGGCGTTGAGGCCACGGACGATGGTGCTTGTCTCCTCAGGCCTGTCCACGTCTATCCACAGTGGGTCTCCTGCACCCCCAGCCACCTGCACCTCCACAACGTACTTGGATATCGGCCCAGGCAGAGCCTCCGGGTGCTGCCATGTCAGCTGGATCTCGGAGTCTGAGAGAGCCTGGGCGTGGAGGTGTCGGGGGGCTGGAGGCCCTGGGGAGATGGGGACGGGAAGGCAAGGCTCAGACGGGACTGGGCTATGTAGCTGTGGCACTGGACACATCTGCTCTAGCTGTGCCCCCTGCTCTGTGGGTCCATGCACAGGAGCCACCCTGCCAAATTCCTCCTCCCCACCAGCCTGAATTCCTCTCCATTCCCCCAGGCCACCTTCACCCTCAGGCTTCTGCTTCTCCTTGTACTACTTGTATCCCAAGTCCTCTCCACATCCACCCATGCCCCCTGCTCCCCAAGTCTCTTGCCCTCCCATGACCCTGGTTCTCGCCATGAACCCTGACCTCCCCATGCTCTCCCCACATGCTCCTGGTGATCTGTGTCCTCCTGGTATCCTGGATCTTCCCCAAGTCCCATGTCTCCGCTGGGGTCATGTCTGCCTAATACCCTACGCATGTCCCGTGTCTTCTACATGTCCATTAATCTATAGCCTCCTGTGTCCCCTAGGTCTCATATGTCCCTGCATCCCACGTCCTCCCCCAACCCCCAGCTATCCCTGTGCCCTGGGCATACCACTGGGGGGCAGAAGCACGTGTGCAGGGGGCGAGGCTGGGCCCAGGAGGGTGCAGTGGTAGAGCTGCACATCCAGCTGGTAGTGAGTGCCAGGCATAAGTCCCGTCAGGAGGGCAGTGCGGGCCTGGGGGGATGAGACGTTCTCCCGCCGCTCCTGCCCCCGTGTCCCGTCCCACAGGCGCAGCAGGAAACCGTCGCCCACCAGTGGCCCGGGCACCAAGGGCAAGGACCAGCTCACTCGCAGCCGGTCAGGGCCTTCCACATGCCAGCCCTCCAGCCACGGCTGCAACAAAGGCTCTGGGGCCAGAAGTCAGAGGTCAGAACTGTCCAGTAGGTACTTGGGGCTGGACAGGACAGTGATCCCCAGTGAACAAGGAAGAACAACCTCCAATGGGAAAGGCAGGGGTCCCTGGGGTGGACAGGACAGTAACCGCTGGGGGGACAGGAAGGGATGACTCTTGGCCTCTCACCAGGACAGTCTGTGGTCATGAGGGTGGGAGGCCCCCAGGCCCCCTCTCCTCCTTCCCCTGGCCGGCTCAGCTGCACACGAACACTGTATCCTGTCTTTGGCCTCAGGTTCATTAGCGTCACGTTCTCACTGGGGTCCACTGGGGGTGGGGTGTACAGCACACATCATTCAGCCCCTACCTCTTCTAGAAGCTGCCATGCTCCCTTCAGCCCCCTCACACCATTTGCCCTCCCTCTCCTGCTCACCGTATCCCTTCACTATTACCCAACACCCCTGTCCTGCCCCAGCTCTCTCCCTACTCACCCACAATGGTCGACCAGTCCATGGTACTGTCCTGGGGCCGGTAGTGCAGGCGGACAGAGGAGATGGGTCCATCCCCAGAGAACGAGACCAGCGGGGAGACCACAAGCTGGCGGCTCTGCTTGGTCAGGAGCCGAGGTGCAGCCAGGGGCACGGGGGGCACTGCCAGGAGAGTCAGGGTAAGGCATGGGCACACAGCCTATCCAGTCCACTTCTGTGTCTTTGTTTCAAGCTGGGGACCCTCTGGGCTTGAGGGATACCAAGTTCAACAGATGACCATAGTGGCCAGGGCCCAGGGAGGACAGAGTTCGGGCCCCTGGGTAGCTTGGGGCACAAGGATTAAGCAATAAAAGCATGAGGGTGTCCCAAGAGATAGTAGATGAGGAAGTGACACGGCCAGACATGGTTTGGGGGTGCACTCTTCCCATGCAGTGTAGGGGTAGACAGAAGGGGCTGAAACCCAGGGTAGGGAGACAACCTGGGCATCATCCTGCTCTCTGCCCCTGCCCTCATTCATCACTCTCTTAATTTAAAAAAATGGCACTGGCACTGAAGCACCTGCTCCCCACCACATGCTTCATAGCATGACCTCTAATTCTCACAACCACCTTTCCGTCAGGGCTCATTAGCCTGCATTATGAAAACACTGAGACTCAGAGACACCGAATAACTTGCCTAAGGACACACAACTAGGAGGAGATACAGCCATGTGTTGAACTAGGTCTGTCTGCACAGGCCGCCTCAGATCTATCCATTCTACTCCAAAACAGCCTTCGTGTTCCTGTCCCACTTCCTCACCCCATGATCGCTGTTCCTATTCTGGCCTCAACTTTTTCTCTCTAGATTATTGCATTAGTGCTTTTAACAGGTTCCCTTGACTCTTACAAATGTTTATGAGATTGGCTTTTTGAGAGGAAAGGAAGGAAGGAAAGAGGGAGGAGGGAGCAAGGTAGGGAAAGGATGCAGCGCTGTAAGCTGAGGGAGTGTCAGGCAGCAATAAGCATGTCAGAAGGCGGTGCTGATTTGGGGGGAGATGAAGGTCCATTCTGGGTGCGGGGAAGCCCTTGGTGCCTTTGGCTCATGCAGGGGATTAGATGTCCAGGAAGTGGCTGGATATAAAATGGGCCTCTGAATCATACAGCAGCTACTTTCCACACTAACTTCAAAACCAGACTTCCAGAGAAGATGCCCCACTTCGTGAGGCCCCACAAAATGATCTGGCATCAGAAGAGGGGTCCCGGCTGCAGATCATATGTGAGAGCTGCTAGAGAACAATCAAAATCTAGGGACTAGGTGACATTTTAAATAATAAGAACAATAATTATCAACATATATTGAGCACACACTCTGTATTGGGCACTGTGCTAAATGCTTAAATGCATCATCTAATTTAATCTTCCTAACAACCCCATCAAGTGCTAACTATCCCCATTTCACAGAGAGAGAAACAGAGTAAGAGAGATTAAGTCCTTTGCTTAAGGTGATGGGGCAAGGAATTTGTGGAGAGAGGATTCAAGCCCAGGTTGTCTGGCTCCTAAGCCCGTGCAGAGTGAGAAGAGAAAGGCGGAAGGTGGGGCTTGATGGCAGAGAGGGATGCACAGTCACGGGATGGGGAGATGGCGAGGACCTGGGAGGCAGAGTGTGGCAATGAGAAAGCAGAAGGCGAGAGAGGGGGCTTACATGGGGTAACAGGAGGCAGGAGGAGAGGGACAGCAGGGTCAGGGGGTGGCCGGGGTGCGAACGGTTAAGGCTTAAGGTGCTGGAGAAGCTGGAGAAGGTGAAGGGACTGGGGGTGGGGGGTGCTCTGGTCTGAGTAATCTTGGGCACTGGGAGGTCCCTCCTTATTTACCTGGCAGATTCCTAGGCATGCACCACTTCTAGGAAGCCAAGCTGGTCACCCTCTGAGCTCCACAGCCCCATGTGCTCCCCCTGGGCTAGCACTGAGTGTCTGTAGGGTGACTCAGAGATGGGAGGCAGCATCCCTGAGCAGAGTTAAAGGTACACTTGTGTGTGTGTGTGGTGGTTGGTGGGGAACAGCATGGCTGGGCAGGAGGAAGGGCTGGGCAGGAGGAAGGGCGGGGCTGGAGAGTGTCCCCAGTTTCTGGGGCACAGGATGTCCTTTCCAGATGGGTCTAAGCTGTACTCCAGCCTTGACACTGCCCAGTCCGGACCTCTGGTTGACCACAACCCCTCTTTTTGCCTGGCGCTAGGCTATGACCTTAGATGTCCTTGTCCTTCCTGCTAGGACCTCCAGCCTGAGCAGCATCAGCTAGAGCCTACTGTGGTCACCGCCCATCCCCTGTGGACCTAGGACATCACTGACCTTTCACATTGACCTTGAAGCGCCGGCTGTCTTGGCCGCCAGATGTGGACACACGGCACTCCCAGAACCCACTGTCCGCAAGAACCAAGCGTGGCACCTCGAACTCAGCTGTGGTCTTATCTGGCTCCACAATGGCCTTGGTGGACTAAAAGAGATGGGGGAGGGGACCGGTCACAGGGAATGAGCACCCCTGTGGCAGGCACCCAGGTGTCCATCTGGACTGATGGCAGGACAGAGGCCCCGTGGCAGCCCCTCACCAATCAGCCTGACCTCATCTGAGCAGTGGTCAGGCCAATGGGTGGGCCCTATAGAAAGTTCTGAGGGACTAGGGGTTTAGAGATCAGCTGTGAAGCAGGCGGCTTGTGGGACTGGTGGGTTGGGTGACTGGGGCTGACCAGGAGCACAGTGCCATCTGGCTTGCGTAGCTCTATGCTGCCCCGCACTGGGAAGGGGTTCCCTGCAGCTGCACAGTTGATCCGGGGCATCGTCTCTAAGTTGAACTCCAGTTCTGAGGCCATGTTGAGGATTTGGGGGATCCGGTCTGGGGAGAGAGGACACTCATCCTGGAGCTTCCACAGGGGCAGACACGTGACCACCAAAGCGCCCCTCATCCATGTTCTGTTTCTCAGTGGAAGCACCGCCATCTACCCAGTCCCTCCAGCCTGAAAAACCAGCAAAGGCCCGCATGACTCCTCCAGCGTCCCAGCCCCACGTCCCATCAGCGGCAACGTCTACTTCCTAACTACCTCCCCACTTCCTGATACCCTCTAATACCCGCCAGCAGGCCCCTCACCATCCTCCCGGCCAGCACACTAGCTCAGGCTTCATCATTTCTGGTCTCCAGGTACAGACTCCTCCAAGGTCTCCTACTCCCGCTCCCTGGCCAACAGCTAGGGGTCCTTTCTCCAACACAGATCGACCCCTTTGTTCCTCTTTAACAATTCCCTCTTGCCCCATCATATGAAGTGCAAACTCTTTGGCCTTCATTCAAAGGCCCCACGATTTGACTTCTTCTGACCATTTCCCCAATCCCCCACTCCACTGGCCTGGAACCCAAGCCAGAGTCCCCAATCCCTGGGTCCCCTACTCCACTGTCCT